>NC_029781.3:9722528-9762884 GCF_000817695.3 Arachis duranensis | reverse complement strand
ATATATATATATATATATATATATTGCTATAAACACCATTCATTTTAATTGCAAAATTCCACCGACAAGGAAGGGAAAAAAAGAAAAGAAAATAACGGAATTTGAGTACAATGACATTTGACCTATTAACTTTGTCCATATATTTTTTGGCATAATAGGGACCTCACGGGCATAAGAATCTCCCAATTGGTTTCTCAATCATCCATCAATCTTGTTTCTTGACATTCATAGTTTGTTATATTTTAGATTGAGAAATAACTTTTACATTGGTCTTTCATTCTTTTAAAAGAAAAAGTAATATGATAGAAAAATTAAATTATTTGAAATTTAAAAAACAAAAAATTTATTTATTATTAACGAATTGACATAATTTTTCTATTTTTATTTAGAAGTCCAATGAGTTAAGTTAATTTAGTGCATGAAAAAAAAAGAAAACTCCAAATAACATCAACACTTTGACATTTTATCCCTGTGCCCTTTGGCTTTCGCTCTATGTGAAAAGATATATATTAGTGTCATTATTAGTTTACCAATTTAGTTTCTAAAGTCACCGATGCATTAGAAAATTAAATGTGAGGTATGTGCAAATATTATCTTCAAGTGGCTATTTCCCCAAATTTTTTTTTATAAAAAAATTAATAGTAGTATTTTATAAAATATAATTAGCTTATTAAAATTTTATAATATCAAGTCAATCTTATTGTGTTTTTGCTCAACTCTTACTCTTTCGCATTTATGTAATATTTACGCACTATTTTATGAATCATCAGTTACTTTATTAGTTTCTTGATTAATTTTTTTTAAAAAAAAGACATTTCAATATTCAATAACTATAGAATGCTTTTATTGTAATTTTCTCTCCCTCACTAAAAAAATATTATAATTTTTTTTTCTCAAAATTTTCTTCAAAGTTCCGCCACTCTTCAAGAAATTAGAGTTTTAGAACTTTGCTGGAAACATACTCTATTAATAAGATTGGAAAATTTTTAAGGGTACCGAAAATACCGGTATTTCAATTGTTTTAACCGATGATTTTAATTAATACATATTATATATATTTTTATAATTCAGATCAACGATTAAAATAACTGGAACATCGATATTTTCGGTACACTTAAAACTCTTCCAATAAGATTAACTTATATAACTTATTTATAATATTTTACCTCTTTTTTTTGTTTGGGTAATGTAGTAGGGCCGAATCCCAGAAAAAAGTTAAAAGAAAAAATTACACACTTAGAACTTTTTTATTTAAAGGACAAATCCATCCTTAACCTTTTTTTTTACAGACATTTTTGACCTCGAAGATTGGAAAATACTTTAATGTCCCTGACCCCTCGGAAAAGTGGACATATTTACCCCCTCCGTTAGAATCGCTCCGTTTGCCCAGACGAAAAAGGTGACGTAGCTCTCGTGGCACTGACCTGGTCGTACGGGCTGCCACGTGGGATGGGCTTCTGAAAAGAGGACGTATTAGTCCCCAGGAACATAAACGTCGCCGTTTCTCTCCAACCTTTCGAAACACACCTTAAATCACATATGCAATACCCATAATACCCAAACGATCAAAATCCCTCCCCCTGTTTTTCCCAAAAATTATACTACGTGAAAGAGCAATCAGCGTGGGGTGAAGTTGCTGTCGGCGGCAAGAAAGAAGGTTATTGTGGAGATCAGCACTGCCGTCTTCCTGTGAAGGTAAGATCGCCTTGCTTACCGATGAAGTTTCTGTAGTTGATGTATGTACTAAGGATGAAGTCATCATGTGTGCATGTTGACAGTATGTGTAACAGTGGTGTAATGAGGGTTAAAAATTATTTTTAGAGCATCATGTGTAGTAGTAGTAGGAGGTATTGTGTTAGGGCAACGGGGGTTTTGTAATAAATTTTGAATCTATCCTAATACTGACACATGGTTGTTTGTTGGTCAATTTCAGATGGTGGATGCTTTTATGGTGCCAGTTTTTCACCATAGAGGCAACTTCATGAGAGGTAGTGATAGTGCCCTTATTTATCAAAATGGTAAGGAAGAGAGGTTTCCAGAGATGGACCTAGATTTTATGTTGTTGCGTACGGGGTTGTTAGGGCTGACACCAAGGATGTCTGGAAGTGGTTCCTGACTAATCTTCAGGCGGACATAGGAGATGATGCAAACCACAGGTGGAATACCTTACTAAGTTTGAGCTAGAGACATGGGTAAAGGCATACTTATCGCATGGGCCGAAGGTTGATAACCTTACAAACAACATGTGTGAGGTGTTCAATGCCAAAATTGTTAACTACCGCTGCAAGCCAATCCTCACTATGTGTGAAGAAATCAGGTGTTACCTGATGAAAAGGATGGTAAATCACACGCGAGTTTTGAAAAATCACCCTGGCAAGCTAGCCCCAGTACAGCAAAAAAGGATGGAAAGATTAATTAATCTTAGCACGAAGTGGACGCCAAAGTGGGTTGGAGACAACGAAAGAAAAAGGTTTGAGGTGAGCCGCAAAGCTAACAAGGTTTATGTCGACCTCATTAAGTACAACTGCTCTTGCAACCGATGGCAACTCACTGGTGCTGTTTATATTTACTTGTAGTTCATTGACTATATTGTTAATTGTTTGTTCACCGTTGAAATTGAATACATTATTTGGTCAGGGATGCCATGCACACATGCACTTGTTGCTATTGGGAAGAGACGTGACAAGGCAGAAGATTATGTGCACCCCTGGTTGTGTATGGAATCAATCAAGAGGATGTATGCACACTGCATCAAACTAATCCTCAGTGCAAAATTTTGGTCCCGAACTGACTTCTCACAACCAAACCCACCCATCATCAAGAGACCTATTGGCCAGCCAAAAGTTCACAATAGGCAGAAAGATCCTGCTAAACCATTGATGCAAGGGAGAAAATTGAAGAAGTCATTCTCTGTGACTTGCAACAAGTGTGGTGAAAAGGGCCACAACTACAAAATCTGTAAGGGAGCTCCATCAAACCCCAATTGGAAGCCGAAAACAAAGCAGCCTAAGAAGAAAGGAGGAAGCAGCTCTCAAGCACTGGTTGTGCTTCCTTTGTCCCAGTCAGCTCCACCCCCAGGGGTAAGATCACTTTGTGTATAAGTGGTTTTTACTATACACTCCTGCAATAATTCTGATTTAACATTAAGTTTGTCAGGGATTTATCTGTCTTAGTGGCATATACTTTATGGGTGAATGAGTATTAGTACCATATTCGTCAAGGATCAGTGTGTCTTAGTGTAGAAAATCTACGGGACTAATCTGTCTTATTATTAAACTGATAGACCATGTTCATTAACTCTCCAGGATTCTTCAAGCAGCCATCAAGCAACACAACACCCTTGCAACAAGCAACTACTGTAATTATGCAATTGTTTGTCTTTGTGATTAATTTGACATATGAATTGTTTGAATCCCAGTTGATGTGCTTTATTTTTTTTCATGGGTTGATGTCCTCCTGCGTGCAGGTTCTGAATGCAGTCATACCAAATCATGCAAATGTTGCACCAGGTCCAACCAGGGTTACTAGATCCACACTTGTGATAGCACCTCCAGGGCCAACAGTCACTCCATTCAGGCCACTATCCTCGACTACAACCCCTCCATTTAAAGCTCTAGGCAAGGCTCCATCAATGGTAAACAACACTTCTCGCCCGAAACCATGGAAATTCAGACCAAAGCAGAAGATTTTCAGGCCACTGACACCACTGGTTAAAGGACAGTCTAGCACACCGCAGGAAGCACCAACTCAGGAACTCTCCCAAAGAACAACTCCATCTAACACCCCAACTGCTGCACACAATCAGGAAGCTCCACTGTGTACCAAGTGACCCAATATCTAGGGAATCAACATGAGTGAAGACTGACGACATTATGTTTTTTTTGTTTAGATGTGACCCAATGTAACTGTTAATGGCAAATTCTAGATACAAATTCCTTTTTTAGTTTAAACATTACTTGTCAACTAAGGACATGTTAATGGTAGCATGCCATACATGTATACACATTTCTGCGAAATTAATTTTCTTTTATTTTGGTGTCAATTTAGATGATGAACATTTAGTTTCACACCCTAAATATCAGTCGTTGAATGTTTGATTTCCTGTGATTTTGCCAACTTTCATTTCATACATACATAGTCACATACATGCTACAAAATGATACCAGATATACAAATAATTTACACATTTCATTTTCAACAATTTGGCATGTCTTACATCATTTCTTACAACTAAAAACAACAACAATCAGGACAATAAACATCACATATATGCTCCACCCTATTGGATTTTTTTCACCTTTAACGCTTCTATCCTCTTCTCCAACAACATTATCCTGTTTTTCATATCTTTGTTCCAGTGACGCTCTTTCCCATAAAAAATTTGCTCCTTCCCCAGATACCTTGTAACACCAACACCAAGACCAGCTATGTGTTCGTCCAGCCAAAAAAAAAAACTTGCAATATGGTTGTCTTACCTACACAAAATTAATCCACAAAGCTCAGAAAATCAGGAATTGAGGATAAACCCTAACACAAAGGGAGTTACATAGATTTGCTTTACATACCTTATAAAACGGACATCCTAGAAACAATATGTTCGGATTGCTGGTCATCCTCGACATGAATAGGATTGCGTTTTCTCCATAGAAGTACTTTGGTGACACGCCCTCTTTTTCATCCTTCCCGTTCGGAACCAAGCTTCTTCTCGAGCTTGACGACACTTCATTGGATGCCATGGGTTGGAATGCTCCCTTTCTTCCTTCACCTGCTTCACCCGCTTCACCCTCACACTACATTCGAAGGATTAGGGCTCAAGAATTTCATAAATTGGGGTGGGGGAAAAACGACGACATTTTGGTTCTTGGAGACTAATACGTCCTCTTTTCAAAAGTCCATCCCACGTGGCAGACCGTAACGGCCAGGTCAGCGCCACGGGAGCCAAGTCACTGTTTTTCGTCAGGGCAAATGGAGCGACTCTAACGGAGGGTTAAATATGTCCACTTTTTCGGGAGGTCAGGGACATTAAAGTATTTTCCAATTTCCAGGGACGAAAATGTCTGCGGAAAAAAAAGGTCAGAGACGAATTTGTCCTTTACTCATTTATTTATAAAGAGACTACTTTAATAAAGAAGGAAGTGCTACGGTGCTAAAGTAATTTTTTTTTAGCACCGACTGAAATGAGGTGTCAATAAGATAAGTTGTACGCGTGGTATTATTTTACCTGCAAGTGTAGATAAAAACTGAGAGAATAGCAGCGAGTACAAGATTGTGTCACTTTGTGTTGGATTAATTATTTAATAAAATATATTAATTTAGAAGCATGAACACATGATTAAGAAAGATAATATTTTTGTCTGTTTTTGTTGGTAATGGGTATGTGGATGCCGTTTCTTTTTCAGGTGGGCTGTTGTGAAAATCTATGGCTTTGAACAAAAAATTATTTTGGGTTGAAATAATAATAATAATAATAATAATAATAATAATAATAATAATAATATTTCACTCTCCTTTTTTAAAAGATGCTAAAATAATATTTCTCTTCTTTTTATTTGTAAAATATATATTTTTCTCCTTTATAGTTTTTAAAAAGCTCACTCTTTAATTTATTTTAAATTTTTTGTATTAACTAATATTAATTTTATCCATTTTTTAAGAAAAAATAAATTATTTTTATAAAAATACTCTTTAGTAAAAAATTTATTTTTTATCATTAAATTTTACTTACTAAAATACTGTTCAATAAATTTTTTTATTAATTAAATTATTTTTTAAGATACTTTTCAATAATTTTTTAATTATTAAATTATGATTTAATAGGGATTACGTTTTAGGATTTATCATTTTAGGTTAGTAGAATTTATAATTTAAGATTTGAAATTTAGAGTTTATGATATAAAATAATGATTGAAATAAGAGATTGAATAATAGATATTTAAAAATGATCTTTTTTTAATAGTTATGTAAATAAATTTAGTTAGTTAATTATCTTTTTTTTGTCATATATATTTTTACTTTAGAAAATACATAATAAAAAATTTCATACTTTTATGTTTTTTTTTCATACTTTTACTTTAGGAGAACAATTTATTTTTATTAAAGATGTAATTTGCAAAAAATAGAATTAAAAAATTAGGAGGTATATATTAGACTTAGATTGATAATAAACTATATATTTAAAAACATTATATTCTTTATTATAATAGTAAATAATAATTAAATTTATTTTAATACTGTGTACATATCATAAATAAAATATTTTATTTTTTTATTAACATTAGATATTTTTATGTTAACAATAAATAATAATAAAAATAATATGATATTGTATAAAAGATAAATAGTATATGATATATTTTTTATCTTAATAATAAAAAATAATGAATATGTTATGCTACTGTACAAATGGTAAATAAAATATTTAATTTTTTATGTTTAATGTTAACGTACTTTATGTTAGTAATAAATAATAATAAAATTACTGTAATAAAGTACACGTAACAAATAAAATATGATATACTTTTTATTTTTATTATATATTTTTATGTCAATAATAAATTAAATATTATATTTTAAGAAAATTTTAATGATAAATATAATACACAACTATCATAATTACAAATTTTAATAGAACTAAACCTTTTTTAATGATGCAGAATACAATTTACTAAATTATACAATAATTTATATTTCGGTACTATAATTGCACCAAGAAAACTAGAAATTTATCTAATGTTGCTAAGCCAATTTTTAGGACAAGGGTTTAGGGTCTTAGTTGTAGGTTTAGGGTTTAATGTAAATTCTAACAATTAAACTCTAATTATATGACCTTAAATCTTAGATCTTAAATTTTAAATGCTTCACATTCAAGTATCTAATCTGATAATCATAAATAAAAAAATTTTAGTAAGATTATTTTTTGATATTAATATATATTAACGGTTATATATCTTAACAGTGGTAATATTTTTTTATCTAATATTAAAATAATATATATTGATATCAATTTAAAAAATAGATAAAGTTAACATTAGTTAATACAAAAAATTTTAAATGAATTAAAGAAGAGTTTTTTAAAAACTATGAAGAAAGAGAATGTACATTTTACAAATACAGAAGAGAGGAATGTTATTTTAATATTTCTTAAAAGAGAAGAGTAAAATTTTCTAATATTATTATTATTATTATTATCCCAACCCAAAATAACTTTTTGTTCAAAGTCATAGATTCTCACAACAGTCCATCTGAAAAAAACCGGCATGCCCATACCCATTATCAACAAAAATAGACAAAAATATTATCTTTCTTAGTCATGTATTCATGCTTCTAAATCAATATGCTTATTAAATAATTAATCCAACACAAACTACTATTCTCAGTCTTTATCTACACTTACAAGTAAAGTAATACCACGTCTATAACTCATTTTGTTGACACTTCATTTCATCTGGTGCTAAAAAAAATTTACTTCAACACCGTAGCATTGTCCTAGTAAAAATATTAAAAATATCTTTTTTTAAAAATGTTTACATGTGTCATATTATTATTGGACATCTTTATTAAATCGGTTAATAATTTATTTTTTTAATAAACTTGAAGAAAATTAATTTATTATAGCAACAATAAAAAACCCAATTGTCTGCATTATAATTATTAGGTCCGCTTTGATCCAATCGAATTACACAATCTAAATTGAATATCTTTAAAATTTTTTGATAAAAAGATAAATATATCCTTGATTTTTTGTTTTACGGACATTTAAATTCCTAAAAATTTAAAAATACAATTAAATCTCTAAAAAAATTTGGGTTTATCGTTATTGTTACAAAAAAATCGATTTAATTCTAATTTATTAAGTACAAATAACCAATTTATTAATACGTCCAATAATAATGCGACACGTAGACGTTTTTACAAAAAGACATTTTCTGCGTTTTGACGAGAGCATCCCTATTTATAATATTTCATTTTGATTTCCTTAATCTAAGAGTGTCTAAGCCTAAGGGAGTTTGTTGTTCCTCCATTGATAAGCTCAATATCATATTCTCGCCTCCTCTTATGGTTGCACAGTTATGCTGCTCTTACCCCAGATGCGTCTCTGCTTAGTAATTTTTTTCCTTTTTTGAGTTGGGGGTAGGTGTGGGGTCGCTGTTTCCACATGCCATTTTATTAAAGACAATCATATTGAAGTATAATTGAACATTAATAATGAACACATCTCTCAAATCAATATTTCATTTGTGGTTTAATGAATAGGGAGAATCAATCTTAGTTTAGACCCAACTCACATTTGTTATGATTTTAGTTTTTGAAAATATCGTCAAAAATTAGCATGAGAATCTATTTTTTTTTTTTTAATTTGGTCAAGGGTGATGTTTGCAATACTTTCTTCCTCTGTGTATTGAGAAAGAACATGAATTTAATGATAATATTCATAGTTTTGAGAACAGGATCAAATCAATTGGTTCAATTAGGTTATTGAAAATCGATCATTTGATTGGTTCGGTTAAAATAAAAAATTAGTTGACAATGAGCTAGTTAAAGAACTTGAAAAATTAGTCAAAGAATTGGTTAATCGGTTAAAGCAGTGTAATTTTTTAGCATTAACCAATTTAAAATAATAAAAAACAAACATACTTTGAATATATATTATTTTATTATATTTAATTTGATTTTGATTAAATTTTGATTGAACCTTTAAAGCTTTAAATGTTTGATTTTATTGGTTCAATGATCGCTTCATTTTTAAGAACTTTTTTAACATTTGTTGTTATGATAATATTATGGCGAGTTTTAGGAAGCGCCTCTTTAAATGAGGCATCTGGACCCTCAATCATCTGACACGATTCTGCGAGTTTGTCTTGTTATCCACTTTCATCTCGGATTGGTACCTTTATTCCAAAAATGAACACATAGTTAATGTTAATTACTGAGATGTTTTTTTAAGTTTGTAATTGTTTTTGGTTTTTCGCGGTATCCTCCAACCCGACAGGTCAAGAACTAATTCGTCGCAGATCTGAGCTTCATTTATGGGGTCTGCCGTTGGCTAATGGATTACTGCATGCACAAGGCTGGATTCGAACCACCAACACTTGCTTAAGCGGACGAGTGAGCTGACCACTCGACCAACCCAAACTGATTTAAGTTTGTAATTGTTGACCCATGGATTAGTATAGTTAGTGACATAGGCCAGCCAAATGAAAGTTTTTTGGAGGTTTTAGGATATTTTTGTAGGTATTAGTTTTCTAAAATGAAAAAAACAACCAATTCTACCTATGAAAGTTACAAATATTGATAAATTTATCTATATAAGATTGAAATAAATTTTATATCCACAAAAGATTGGTTCCGTGTCGTCAAATACTCTTTTAACGACTTTAGGTGAGAGTCCAACGTGGCACTTTTACTATTGAGGTCTGAAGTGTCATTTTAATTTTATTTTCTATTTATTTAAATTATGTATAACTTGGGGTATATTATTAGGAAATTAAGAAGATTGGGGTTACGGTTATATGTGTTCCCCTTCATATCAACCATTACTGTTTCTTTCCAAAATAAACTTTCTTCTCAATTTGAAAACCCTAACATGTTCAAGCGCAGCAGAAGTAACTCTTATCTTTCGTATGGTAGCTTTAGCAAAGATAGGGTTTTGTCTTCCATAAGAAACCAAGAGAAGAATCTTTTAGAGAAATATTTCTGTGGTCAGAATGTGGTGCTTTTATAATCTAACATTGACAAATCCTAAAAATTGTATGTATATGAGACCCCATCTGACTCAAACACACTAGTAATTGTTCACTTTTATAAGCTCTCTAAGAAATTCATGTCTCGAACACAATAGCAGCAAAATATTTGGTATCATTCTAATAAGACAAGTAATAATTATCATAGTGATGAGAACCGTAGCATAAAGTTAGAAATAGTTGAAGTTACTTATTAAGGCTCAACATTAATTCAATTGGTTAGAACCCAAACATCTCATTTAAAGTATACATAATAATAAAAATCACTAACTAGATTATTTTTAAAGGAAAGAAAATAAATTGGGGAAAAGAGAAGAACCCGAGAAACAGAAAGCTCATAAGCGCTGCATGAGGTTGCAAAGGCAAGGAAAAAAAGAACAAGCAAGGAAGAATTTAGGTATTAGTAATCAAATGGAAGCTCATGGCGAGTTGAGCGAAAATAATGACTACTGCGTAACATTGGCGGTCGTTACTGTCTCGTAGCGACTGGGTTTGGACAGTGTCTTTCTTTGGCGACTCACAAAAATGTGACACGATCTTTGTTAGGATATGATTTTGTGGGATTGGGAGGAGAAAGGGTGAGTGAGTGAGTGGCGCTAACTAAATTCCAATTTTTTAATATAATTATAAAAAATTATAAAGAATTATAAAAAAAATTGTCTTTTACTAGTATTTTTGTATCTTTTTTATTAGAATGAACATAAATATACTAATTTAGTGTTTTTAGACACAATATTTCTATCTATATCTCATTTATCAAATACAATTTTATGTCTTTATATTCTTATCTCAATGTGACAATGTCCCATACCTATAAACAAATACGACCTTATAATTTACATAAGTTGGATCGGATTACCCACTAGCAACAACATACTA
This sequence comes from Arachis duranensis, assembly GCF_000817695.3. Taxonomy (NCBI): domain Eukaryota; kingdom Viridiplantae; phylum Streptophyta; class Magnoliopsida; order Fabales; family Fabaceae; genus Arachis; species Arachis duranensis. Next base: position 9,752,265 of record NC_029781.3, on the reverse strand, counting down.
TTTATATATAGTGATGAAAATGTTTATTACATTAATAGTTTTAAATATAAGTGAAAGAATAATAATATTTATATGTAATATTATCGGTGAATCATCCACAATAAAATGTGTTGACTATTATATTTTAAATTTACTTTTCGATAATATTTACTGTCAATATAAGTTTATTTATTTAAAAAATAAATGAGCAATATATAATTCGCTTTGCACTACTAAATAATCTCTTTTGCGATGTGCCATTTATAACATGTAAATAAGAATATTAATTTTTTATAATCTTGTGGTTTAATTATTTTGTCGGTGTTTATAATTTTATTGATTTTTAAATTAAATATCTATATATATTTAACAGAATATTCTTTTATTCTAACGTGTTTGTTATGGTAAAAATTTAGTTATAAAATCTGATATGGTATAGCGATCAAATTAAAAAAGAAGTATAAAAACCTAATTAAAAATTCAATAAAACTATGAGACCGACAAAATAATTAAACCTAATTTTATCAACACTTTTAACTAACATCTAGAAATTAATTATTTACATAAATTTAAATAATTTTTTTATTTCCCACCGTATTCCTCAATATATTTACATAAATTTCGACACTTTGAACCATTTAAATTCAATTTAGATTACTTTTAGGTCCAATTACTTGGCATTTTTTTCTTACAATCTAGCAAAAAATTTTAACACATTCTTAAACAAGAAACTATATACGAGACAACTACCGAAAGGCCCACCAATGTTGAAACAAGGTATATCAAGGATTCAAAAATGTTGAAATAAGGATTCAAACCTTGCATATGCCAATGAGCTTTAGCTCAAGTGGCACAAGTGTCCTTTCCTATTAAGAGGTCTCAAGTTCGAGCTTCATCATGTGCAAACTTAATCAAAAAAAGAGATATCATATATGTGTGAGTGTGTAACTTAAAAAACCTTGCATATGGAATGCCAAGGCCTTGACATACTTTTTTATACCACTGACCCAATTGTCCTTTCTATTATAAATTGTGTTTATAATTTTATATATTGAAATTTGGTGTAATTTAAACAAAAAAATTTTTTGTTATCTATATTTGTTCATATAATATATATTATATAAAAATTCATATTATATTATAATTTATATATAATTTAATCAAGTTAAATATAAATTATATGGCATATTAGTTTTATCTTTTAATAATAGTATTATATTTTTATTTTTATTATTAATATTAATATTTACTTTATTATAATTTTATATATTTATTAAATATTTTGGTCGTAGCTTAAATCATTGAGATTCAATCATATTAATAGTTCATGGAACCCTATGATGGGTTATTATTTTGGTCCAACGTCAGAAAGAACGGAAAAGGCTCCCAAAAAGAAACAAGGGTCTCAGGAGACCCACACTAAAGAGCATCTATCCTAAAAATACATAAATGAATTAATCAATAACCCCAAAAAAATATATTAATTAATTAAATTCAGACCAACAAAATTATTTTTTTAAAAAAAGAGTTTTTTTAACTTGTGTTATAATGATATAGATTAAATATATCATAAAAAAATATTTTATAAAAAATATTACAAAAACTAATTCTTTACTTTTCCAATGCATTGAATACTTTAAAAACATTCAAAAGTTTTTATTATTATATTTTTAAAATGTGCTTTTACGACACAAGTTAGTTAAATCTTTAAAAAAATAATAGTTGAAAGTATGATGAAGAAAACATGAAGGTAAAGTAATATTTTTGGTCGATATTGTTGGACTAGAAACACAAGGAAATGGTGAAATTGCGGCGGTTTTTTGGTCGATATTTTTAAAGTAATGCTTCAAAAGAAATAGTATAGAAACAACAAAAATCAAGCTGAATATCTTTCAAAAGGTTCCATAACAAGTATAGTTTCCAGGTTATGTCATAAGATATACACAAGTCACCTAATATTGAAGCACAAGAGAGTGAAAGTAATGTTACCCCCTTCTGACCATCATATGCATGTTATATGTGAAATTCCCATAGAAAATAATGAAGTTAAAATCCTACCTATTCTGATGTCAGGCTCGAGTACAAGTATATACCAACTACTTCACCTGGTAGTTGACCAGACGACAAGTGGATGAGTAATCTAAACCATATAAAATCTCCCACAATGTCCCCTATTGCATATATTTTCATTAGTTTTAGCTCCAACAGTACATATTACAGAAACAGCAAGGATGTAGGCAAATATTTATGAAATTTCAATTTGTTTCACTTCTAACATGCACTAGAGATATATAATTGAGAAAAATAGTAGTTTGATCAAATATGACCAACAGATGATCCAATGAGAAAATAGGATCAGTGAAAAAATATTCCTATTAAGGGTCAAGGATAAGGAGATATCATTAGAGAAGATTGTGTTCCAAATTTTAAATATGTTCTGAACTCTTTACAAAATTTATTTTTGGATAGTAAAACATGGTGTCAATTTATCAATGTTAGTTGGCTCCACCAGTAGATAAGGTTGTTTTTGTTGTTTGGTTAATATAAATATTTTTTGAAGGGTAGATAGGTTAACTGTAAAGGAAATAAAAATTTGCAAAATCTAGCTAAAATCTTATAACCAATAGCAGTAGAAAATAAAATGCATAAACCATGCCTAACGGATTGCTGATTGACAATTACCACTCTGTTGAACAAACTGTTGAAGCAGTCGACAAATATTCACAAGAGCTAAAACATCATCACTATTTTTTGAATCATGGAGACTGATTTCATGATGATGACGGAGACTGTGATGCCAACAGCTTCGAGCACGACTTAGGATGTTGAGGAGAAGACATATATAAATTTTGAGGAAAATAGGATTCAAATTTTGTAAGTGATCAAGAATGAAAATAAGAAAGAAAGAGCAATGTGGAAGAACAAATTAGTGACAGGGAGAGGTCGCGATAACTCAGATTCGTGCACGGTGGAGGAGACGGGAACGGTCGACGACGGCGAGAGGAGGATGTCTGGGCAGCCACGCGACTCAAAGATGGCACATATACGCTTGGGGGAACAGAGAACAAGGGTGGGTTACGCACACCGTGAATGAGGGATTAGGGGTTTCACGCGCTGTAGAGTAGAGGAAAACGGTTGACGGCGGTGAGAGGAGGTTAGGTCGGCAGCCATGGAGAACAAGGGTCCACCGCTTCCACTCTCCTTTCACGGGTTCCCCACTATATATTTTGGGTAATCTGAATTGATTTGGGGTGAAATTACTATATTGGATTAGGGTTAGCAGTGGGATTTCATAGAATTGATGCCAATCCAAGTTGATTCTATGTCACATTGAAGAGATTGAATGCCAATAGAAGCTATCTTGGCAAATTGCAACAGATGGAGAAATCGCAGGCAATTTGCTGCCGCTATCTTCCGCATTTCTTGTAAATTATCAATGCAAATGACCAAAAAGGAAAGAATAAATAAATCAATTTCATTAAGTTGATCCATTTTATGAAGTTGAAAGTTGTAACTCTATCTTCAATTTGATCCACATTTATCCAAGAATATGGAGTTAATTGAAGGGTACATAGGACAAAAAATAACAAATGTATATATGAAAAAATGGCAGACCTTTCTTTGTGCATTGTATAGGGTATACGGTTATGCTTGGTAATGTTAATTAGTACAAAATAATCAAGTGCTATGATGAAGAACAAGTAAGGGTGTATATGGTTCGGTTCGACTCGAACATCCGGCTCAGATCTAAAGTATTTTAGGCACATTGAAAAAATAGGTTTGATATATATTTTGAGTCAAATCTGAGTTAGGACAAATCCGATTTCATCCGACCCATATACATCCCTAGGAAAGCAATGAACCTAAGGTAATGTTAAATGTATAATTAGAATCTATCAATGGAAACAAGCAAAAGGGAGTGGGAAACTAATGGTTAATAGTTAAATTAATTTTTGAAAAATGTGTTATTCTCTAAATTTATTTCCGAACGATTTTATTTATTAAATTGATCCTTCAAAAATTATAAATTAATTATTTTTTTATTTTAACTCACTAAACAAGTTCAGAATCGTAATTCGTTGAATTGTAATACAAAATGTAAACGAGACTTATAAAATATAAAAATTATGAAAAATTTTGTTAGCAAAAATTAATTTAAAAAATAATGAAATAAATTTCAAATGAATCAAATTACTCATCAGGTCATAACTAATATATATCATAACAAGTCAAAAGTCACAATTCATAACACAAATTCACAACTCACAAGTTTATACAACACTAAAATAAATTTCAATGGCAAATAAAACAACCAAACTACTAGCAATGAACAACTAATTAACTAAAGTCTATAAAAGTCATTTAATAGTAATTCTATTTTTCATCTATTATAAAATTTTTACGATTTTCACAAACTTTTGCATTATCATCTTCATTATCGAGAGCAGGAGGAGGAGGTCTTTGGAGAAGTTCTTCAAACTCATCATCATCAAAATAAGAAATTGCCAAAAAAATCCTTAGAGACACCAACAACTCTATTACCACTTGTTTCATCATTCAAATCAATATATGAAATTAGAGCATCTAAATTTTCTTCTTCATCCTCGTCGACAACAATCCACTCTTCATCAGAGTCCAACTCATCAAGACTATAGTCATAGTCAAGACTTCTTTTAGTTTGCTTTTTCTTTGCCAATCTTGAGTTAGTCATCACAAACACAACACCATTTATGATTTTAGTCTTCAAACAATTTTTCCTTTTTGTGTGAACTTTACAAAAGTATATAAAAAGTATTAGTCAAACAACAACATAGAAATAAGAGAATTAACAACCAAATTTATAGAAGTAAAACGCAAACTATATTTAACTGTTATTATCTCAAAGGCGCTCCAATTGTATTCACATCCAAATGAATTACATATCAAATTCAAAACACAAATTGTATTTTGACCTACTTTACTACAAAAAAAACCTCTTCTTGAGTCTTAAAATCTTCAAGTTGAACATTCATCTTAATGATTAGATCTAAATTTTCTATCATCCTTTTTCATACAAGTATAAAACTACTTTTTGAGCTTATAAGCAACTTTAAAATCATAAATATAATGATTTTGAAGATTCAAATAATAGCCCATAACATGCCATGGCTTATGAAGTTGCTTGTCTCATCTTGTATCAATAATATCTGAAATAGACATTTAAGTAAGACATAGAAAAATTAATAAATTAGTTAAAAAATAAAAAATATTATTCATGAACTAACAGAATTAAAAAAATTACGCAATTTACTTTGTCTCAACTCCTTAAAATGTGTCTTGTATTTTTTCCGTAACACACTTTATTTCTTCGTAAATAAACTCTATTGTCGACTTTATTTCTTCGTAAATAAACTCTATTGTTGCCTACCCTCACACAAATCAGCACCTCTTTCTAAAATATCTTATTCAATACCACACTTGTAATTATCTTTGTATCTTTTATCTTTGCAAATTTACTAGAAGTTCATTGATTAGAAAGAAACATTCTTATTAGGAGATTTTTGTTGTCATTGAGACATCCCAAAGTAAGATAAGAAGTTGTAAAATGGGTCATACCTAGCTTTGTCAAATCATTTTCTTTATAAGTAGTAATCTCTCTACCTCTATAAATTGTGCCATTTTGAAGTGTTATTTTTTTCTCCAAGTCTTTTAACATTAAATCATGCAATGTGCTCCACAAGGCGTCCAAAACAACTTTTTTTTTCTCTTTTTAATTAGCATTTTTCCTACAACTTTGTTGTTAGCCGCATTATCCGTTAAAATTTGAATGATATTTTCTTCACCAACCTATTCAACTATATCATCTATCATTTTAAAAATTTTGTCATCTGTATTAATAACATAGAGGCATCAATAGATTAAAAAAAAAAGCAATCCTGTTAGGATAATTAACTAAAAAGTTAAGATGGTCCGTCTTCTCTTATCTGTCCAACCATCAGTCATTATTGTACAACCAACTTATAATAAGCTTGTCAAAAACCATTGCAATCAAAACAATATTAATCTAAACAATAAACTTGTCGTTGTAGGATTACAAGTGTTCATAACACGCAGTGGAAGTAATAAAGTAATCCTATTGATCTATCTTTGTGCTTAAAACTTTATTGAAATAAGATGGGTTAGATGCCAATACCTGAGTACCCTAGTGAATAAAGCTTTCTCCTTCGATAGTACGAAGGTACTATGTGTATCCACACCGAGACTAATCCTTGTTGTTAACTCTTTGACCAATGGATTTAACTGAGAAGTTTCTTGCAACTCCTTGCACCAGCAATTCTTCACTAAGAATTTGGAATATTTGTGTATGTGGAGGTAAAAAGAGAAAACTTGTATTTTCTTTCTTTTATCATATACACATATATAGTATGAGATTGGTGGCTGATTTGTGAATCAAATTACAACTTAATTTGAAACAAAATCAGTTAGGATCTTATCCATATTTAAAACTCATCATAGAATAAATAATTAATTATTTAATATTCTCAATTATAATATTATTATACTCATGGTGCTAGCAAAGAATATAATAATACTCCATTTGAATTAATATAATTATTTATTTGATCTAATCAAAATAATAATTAAATGATTATTTACCAAGGATTAGAACACTCATTAGTGTGTGACCCCATAGGTTCAATACTAAGTGGGTAGTATATTAGTCATACTAAATTTACTAATCAAGGTTGGCGTCTAGCAACGCTCCTTGACGACCCGATAGCGTGAAGTAATAATATTTTTTACTAAGAACCCAAGATGAACAAAAATACAACTCCTTCCATCTTTTCAGTTCTTGGCTAACTTTTAGAGTACGGTTTGATTGTCAAACTCTAACTTGTTACCATTATTATAATGAATTATGAATGACTTAAGAAACTCATTTCTTAATTCATTCAAACCCCTTGGCCAAGGCATTATTTATTTCATTCATTATAATTGTAGAGCTCAAACTCATTACCATAGTTGATGGATTCCGTTTTGACTAATCATTAATTCTACAAGTATTTAAATCATACCCAATGTCCATTCAACTAACACCGTAGGGTGTTAGGTGTCCGGAATCAAAGTATAACAAATACATTGTTAATTACTCTGATAGTCGCAGGTCAAAGAAAAATTCTAATATTATGTTCATCATAAGAATATCCTATTGACAAATATACGGTAATTATAACATTAGGAATTCTTAGAGTTCGTCAGTTCAATGGTTATATCTCTATATATACCATTTATATATATAATTTAACAAATGAGATCTATTAATCTTCATCCAATGAAGACTATTATATATATATTAATCTATCCGAATCACTAATGTCCCATTTTTAGTGATTCTACGATTAAGAACAATTTAAATTAAAAGTACTCAAAAAAACGTATATCTCATTATTACGATTCCTATCGTAATTATTCGTTTCTAATTTTTAATTAAGGACACTATCATAAATTATAAAAGTTTATTCTTATAAAAAGGAATAATAATAATAATAATTCATGATAGTATTTTGTTGGACATACACACTTATCTCCAATAGTCGCCTCATGCACAATAGCAATAGCAAACACACTAACTTTCTTCTTTTTTCTTTCAGTTGATTTTTTTTGTTTGATCAAAATCAGATTCAACAATAATAAAAATTCAATTATTCATTTTAATTACTTCAAAACAAGATACATGTAAACCCCACGTAATTAAAGAGTAATTGATCAATAAATTAATTATTAATCTAAGAAATTAGAAAATTAAATTTTATAGTTTAATGAAGTAGAAATAATTAAAATATAAATTTTGACACTAATTTTAATAGTTTTGGCTCAAAATTGGGCTAAACGAGTTAAATCGGTTGAATCGGACCCAAGTCCCAACCAATTCACTCAACCAATATGAGCTTCAGCTCATTCTTCCCTTCCTCATATGTGTCCATGCTGAAAAATACAAAAGGGGGAAGAACAAGAAACCGAAACCCTTGTTCTTGATTTTAATTTGTCACAACTTTCAATCTGGAGCTCCGATTGCTGCACCATTTATAGCCATGCGATCACCGTGTCGGACTCTACAAAACTCATTGAATAATTTGGTAGGTAAGTCTCAATCTCTCACTCAACTGCTCATCTCTCTAAATTTTAAAATCTTGAACAATGGTGTTGAGATTTTGTTGATTTTGGTATTTAGGATCAAGCTAACTTAGTGGGCTTGCCAAATCTTGTCCAAATTTCTGTTGGTAAGGTAAGAAAGTTCCAAATTGGTGGTGAGAAATCTTGATTGTGGACTTTGGAGGCTAGATTTTCTATTTAGCGTGCATTCGGAACCTTGGGCGTTAGTGGAACGGAGAAATTTAAGGTGCTTCAGCATTAGGGAGAAATCGGCCAAGGTATAATTTTGGTTTCTCATAGATAATATATAATATTTCTTGAAAAGGTAGGCTAGACGACCATAGGATAGGTTTGAATATGTAAGTATGTAAATGTTTAGTACCCTTGATAAAAATATGAAATTATGTTGAGAATGAGTTAATGAATGATGATATTGTTGATTGTTGATGTTGATGTTTGATGATGATAATGTATTATGATGAGCATGAGTTATGTTGTTTGGATTGTTGGATTATGTGGAAGGTAATTGAATATAATTGAGTGATTGGTTTGTGTGGAAGAGATAGAAATGACATAGAATGGTGTTAAGCATGTTTAGTATTATTTTCAAGTGTGAAACCATTGGTTTTAAAAAGAAAGTTTGGTAAAATGAATGTTTGGCAATTCTTTGTAAAAAAAATGATTTTTAACTGAACTTCGGCGGATCATAACTCGGCTTTCGGACCCTCAAACTTTTCCAAACTTATTTTAAATGAAAATTGGGTTTGTGAAATTGACGTTGTTCAAATAATGAACTAAAAATTATTTTTAACAAAAAATTTATGCGCGTCAGAAGTTTAGTGTGCAAAAGTGAATTCTACAGATTTAGTAACTCTTAAACATATATAGAGGACTTGCGTACACGAACACACACGCGACGTAGATGTTCAGCTCTGTCCAAACGTCTTGCATATGCGAGTGTGTGCATGCATACGCGAGAGGGATTTTTTAGGTTTGCATAAGTTAGCAAGGGCAACGCACGCGAGACATCTCCTCTGTCTAAGGGGCTTGCGTACGAGGCATTGGTCGCGTACGCGAGTGGGGAAAATAACACCCCCGCATATACAGAAATATGGCATGCGTACGTGAAATCCTCTTTTTGAGAAACGTGGATTTTTTTGTGATTTCAAGACCTCTATAGTTACATTTTTTAGCTTCAAATTTAGTTTCTACTCATAGTGAGAGGGGTGAACCTTGAGAGAGTGTTGACTTAGTGGTGAAGAGAGATTGTGAAGTGGAGAATTATGATTGAGAAATACTGAAACGCTGAATATGTGATGAATAATAGCTAGGATTATATTGAATAATTGAATCTGAATTATTATTTTGGTTTGCGCACTTCTTTTTATCTGAGATACGAGTTTTCCTGGGTAGATGCAGTGGCTAGCCACCACTTGCTCCAGGTGGAGACTCGACACTCTGTTGATTTTACGTCGCAAGATGTGGCCAGACACTTTAACTCCCCAGAAATTCCCCATATAAGCTGAATTTGATGATTTATTGTAAAAGTTATGCATAGACTCTTGAGGATGCGCGCACGGAGAGACTGTCCAGGATTAGCTACCGAACATGTCGGGTTTGGCTTTATAATCGACAAATGAGACTCATCAGCCATAGGGCAGGCATACATCATATGAATTTGTCTATTTTGTTTGAGTTTGCATTATTTGGGATTGCCTACTTGATAATCTATACTTAACTGTTATATGTTATGTTTGTTGTAACTGAAATCTATCTCTATTTTTTTTTTGTCTGTATTATTTGTCTGTACAACTAAGATAACTTGTGTCTAGCAAAGGAGTGACAAGGGTAGTTCCATTGGTGTTTTGGAGGGATGGAAGAAAGTAAGAATTCAGGGTTTAAGTTAGAATTGGGTTAGAACCTAAGTGCCTTAGATAACTTACCTTGTTTATGGTTTTAAATTATAACTCTAAACTCTAAATCTGAGTGTCGAAGTTCTAAGATCGCCTCTGGCTTTTTCGGGACCTTATATATTATGTATGTTGGCACTATTACCATGCTGAGAACCCCCGATTCTCATTCCATACATATGTTGTCGTTTTCAGATGCAGGTCGAGAGGCACCTCGCTAGGCGTTTGGAGTTTCCTTTAGTAAGCGAAGATGGGATGTTGTCCTTTGTTTTTTGGCTGTGTATATAGATATGTGTATAAACTTCTCCTTTGAATATGCTTTACTTTTGTTCCTCTTAGAGGTTTCATGGAGATATAAGAGTCTATGTCATGTATTTTGATTACTTTTGGGATGTATATGTATACTTATATATGCGATATTCTCCGGCTGACCTTAGCTTTGCAAGTTGAGCCTGGAGATTGATATTCTGTATCTTTTGACACTCTGCTCCTATTACATATATGTATCTTTAATTTCTTTGTACGCAAGTTTCTGTTACGTGAGCGTTGCGCTTTTCTTTTCATGATTTTGCTTAAGCTTTCCTTCAAGGCTCCTCGACTATTAAATTCCTTCAACTGTTATTATGTATATATATTTTATTTTAGAGGTCATAATACCACACCACCTCTGTTTTACGGCTTAAGTGTAAAGCTCTGTGTAGTAGGATGTTACAATATAACTTAGTAAAATTTAATTAAAAAATTTAATAAATAAATTCAATTCAACTGAGTAGATCCAATCATACATATTAATAACTCAGAACAAAACCTCAATACATCACAAGTGCAACAAATTGGATTTATAAATCAATATCAACACAATTAATAAATTAAACAAAAAAATGAATTTATAACACAATCTCACCAGAATTAATTCAATCATAACAAATTGAATTCAACTAAAAAATTCAATAAATTCATAACTCAAAACTCAGATAAATCATCAATAATACATCATAATTCATATGCATATTTAGAACAAAATAAAGAAAAAATAATATAGCACAAGTACAACAGATTGAACATTAAAGAAGAGAAAGGGGAGGTCTTACCTGAAATTGCAGTAATGGGGAGGAGAATAACAATAGGGAACTAGAAACCAGAAAGGCAAAAATGCGTCACACTATTGCGGAGAGTTAGAGACATAGAGAAACTTGTAGTCACAGAGCCAAAGAGCTAGAGAGTCAAATACCGTCACACTCGCAAAGTCACGATCATGTTGTCCAGCCACCATCATTTCAATTTGACAGCATCGACAGCAAGCCTCATGGCGATACTCCAAATTGGAGATTTTGGTCGCACAAAATTCGAATTTTAGAGGAATAAAGTCAGAGATTGAGACTTGAGAGAGGTGAAAATTTGAAAATTTTGACCATGGAGATAAATTGTAAAAGTGAGAGAGGATGAGAGAATAGAAAATTTACTACTAAGGTTCCATCTTCCATGTTCTTCTACTTAGAATTAGCCTTTTGGGTTGGGTTAGGTTGCAATTAGGGTCAAGCAAAAAGCTTCTTCATGAATACAACATCGTATTCCACAATTCTGCATTTTTGCACGGCGATTCCGCACGAAGCAGCATGGTACAACTCAAGATGTATAATCAGCACGAATGGGAGATACAGAAAATGCAAAATTATGCGTTTCTACAAGTCAAGATGCGATTTGTCTACCTTGTCATTAACAATTTCTGTGATGATATGAAATCATCATTATCATTATATTGTTCTACAATGGGTAGCATTCTGGCGCCAAAAATGCTGACGTGACACATTCTAGTGCCAGTGTGCATACTTCTCTCTCCTCAACTTATTTTAGGAAAGTATCTTTTTTATAATTATATATGAAAATAAGTATTTAATGCATAATTAAACTCATTATCAATTATTAATATTTTTAATCATTCTAATTATATTAATTATTAATCATTCTAATTGTCAATTATAATAATATAGCTTTTACTGATACATAATTGGTGACAAGTTGATATTGATATCAATAATAAAAAATTAAACATAAATTTATAATTCTAATTGTCATAAATATGATACTGACATAAATAGATTTGTTAAAATGCTCTATAATGCACGTGCATATTAATTAGTGGCAAATTGATATTAATATCAATAATTAATTTTTATAACTAATTCCGTACTACTGAAGATTATATATAGTATTTCTTTTGTGGTTTGTGAATCTAAGTTTGAGAGTCAAAGCATTTTGTTTAATTTTTAATTTGTTATTCTTCTTTGACTACTTCTTAAGAATGTATTCTTCACTTTTCATCGATGTTGATCCTTTTGAGGTACAAATTATAATTTTTTATGATATTTTTTAGGTTTAATTACTATGAAGGTCCCTATAGTTTCATCAAATTTTTAATTAGGTCCCTATACTTTTTTTTCTTTTCAATTAGGTCCTTAAACGTTAAATTTTTTTTCAATTTAGTCCCTGTCGTGACAAAACCGTTTAAGATAACAGAATATTCTGTTCAAAAATCAAAGATTCTCATAATTAAATTAAAATAACTAATTAAACCCATCCTTATTTTTACAAAATATCAAAACAGCCTTGACATTTTGTCCCAAAATTAAAGAACCATACCCAGCGGTTGTCCTCTGAAATTAGTGACGTTTCTCCTCCGTTCCTCCATTTGCATCGTCGTCGTCGTCATCCTTGGAGGCATGAGGTTCCGTCATTGTCGACGTCTGTCGTCCTTAGTCTGCGCTGCACTGCTTTGCGCTATTCGTGTGTCTGCTCTGCTTTGCTCTATGGCACTCCCGTGGCTTCCATCACGCTCCCTCGCCGTGCCTCACGCTCCTGTGGCTCCCGTCACACTCCCTCAAAATGTCGTGCTCCCGTGGCTTTTATCCAAAGAACCACTATTCAAGGGGAAGAGAGAATTTGATCAGCTTGATAAGGTATATATTAGATGTCATTTTTCTAATGTAGCAGGTTATTCTCACTCTTGTATTTTTCTTTCCTTTTAACTTCTTATCCCTTGTGTAACTTGGGCCTAAATGTGGTTGTTAGTCCAATGATATTTTTTCTCCTTTTTTTAGTAGATTTTTAAGATTTTTGGCACACCAAGTGAAACAATTTGGCCCGGGTTCTCAAAATTACCTGGAGTCAAGGTCAATTTTGTTAAGTACCAGTGAGTACTTTTTATTTCTTTTATTTAAGACATTGTTTGTTTGATTACGTTGTTCTTATGTTTTGTTACTATTTTCCCAGACTTCTAACTTTGGGTGGTTCTGGTCTGGCTATCTGGCTATTCTTGGTGATTTGTCTTATTTCTGAACTTTTCTGTTTGTATTGACAATTGGACTATTGGCTATCACATTGTTTCTAAAGTATTATAAAACATGAATAAAAAACCTGTTTTTATGTGCAGCGGATCACGGCTGAAGCTGCTCTCAATCATGAATAGTTTCATGAAGTTCCTCTTTCCAAGAGTAAAGAATTTATGTCAACCTTTCTTGCTCAAGACAGATATTTTGCCCTCATAAGAAACTAGTTTTGCAATCTTATTGTGGCTGCCCCAAAGATGATTATAGTAGGCAATTCCAGTCACTGTAAAATACTTGTCAAGTTTTGGTTACCATTGATAATCATCATTCATTTGATGCCTATGCTTTATTATGCAAACAGGCAGATGCAGAGAGTATTAAAGAGTCCGGATCCTTTAGAGGAGCAGCGCTGTAAGGAGTTGCAGCAGGGTGAATCAGGCGCTGGTAGAATTTTTGGCTAGTAATCGTAAACTCTAAAATTGTCATAACAATCATTCTAACTCACACCACTGAAATGTTTGCATGTATGAGGTGAGAGTATAAACCGAAAGGAAGTTGCAACCATTGTTTGTTAAACGATCACTTGTACTGTTTTTTAGTAGGGATTTGTTGGGTTGTGAAGAGATTTATTCTTTTTGCCAGATTAAATTCAGGTTAACCTTTATGCTTGATCATTATATACAAATGCATTTGGGACGCTGCTTTCAGCTTAAGGTGTGGCATAATTGCCTTCTGAAAATAGGAATTATCAATGTTTGCTGAAACTTGTTATGTAACATATTTCCATTAACATATTGTTATATCCGTTCCTTTTTTTAATGTGCTTAAGATAAGGTATTTTAAAAGTAAAAAATATATATATTTGGTATAATTTGTATATAAATAAGTAAAATAATGATAGTGACAAAATAAAAAAAATTATAGGAATATCTTTTATGGCGTAGAATTATTGAATAGGGATTATATAAGAATACCTTTTATTGAATATTTATAGTTTCACTAAATTTTTAATTAGGTCTCTATACTTTTTTTTTCTTTTCAATTGGGCCCCTAAGGGTATACAAATAATTTCACAATTCACTAACATTTTCTTGACGTTTAACGTTAACAAGGACTAAATTGAAAAAAAAATATATATAAGGACCCAATTGAAAAAAAAAAACTATAGGGACCTAATTGAAAATTCGATAAAACTATAGAGACTTGTAGAGTAATTAAACCTAATTTTTTATGTAATCATTCTATTATTATTATTCTTTTGATAATTTAATAATTATTCTTACTCAAACTTATTCTTTTCATCTAACATTACAACACAATTATCTTTTGCCACAATCGTTTTTAATGCACCACATTCATCAAATACCATCTCGAGTTGTATTCATTAATTTGGGTTCTAATTACATGGATGTAAGAGTTCAACGAAGTGGACCTAATGGAATGTGGGTATAGTTAATTTTCTTAGGAGGAGTTCGATCTTTGATTGAGCAGTTGCTTCTAAGGAGCTTTATAGGCGAAGTTTAAATTCCATCCCTCCATGCTTTCTACGTTTGCCCGATAATCTTTGAAGTGAAGCATATAATGAGATTGAATTTTCTTAATTTAGGTTCAATTTTGCTAGAATTGTGGCAAGTTTGAAGATGCAATTTCAAATATTGGTACTATATGTATTTAATTTTTTTTCTTTTAAACTTTGTCTTAAAAATATTTTTATAACATATTGTGATTTTTTCATAAATTACTGGCCTTCTGGTGCATCAATACAATGCCATTGATGGAAATAAAGGTTAATTTAGTTTTTCAATGTGGCTATTTTATACCTTGCCACATTACGTAGATAGCGAATGATAAAGCTTGTTTAATAAAAGGATGGTATGTATTTGTACAGATTCTAAATGATCAAACTAATGACATTGTTTCAGTTGGTTGTCGTTACGAGAATGACTCTAATTTATGTGTCTAAAGACTAGAATAACTTATATATTATATACGTATACATAAATAAGGAAACTATTAATTAAATAATTAATATATACGTATACATAAATAAAAAAACTATTAATTAAAAAGAAATAGTATATTTTTAATTTTAGGAATCAAAGACACATAATTATAATGATTTGTTCTTAAATAGACAATCAAATTAATTTAGCATTAATTGAATATTTCTATTTCTAATTTAGAGTAGATTAATCATATACTATATATATTTTCCTTAATATATTATGTGATTGTAAAATTTTATGTTTGAGGTTTATATTTTTCTTAACAATTGTTATGGCTAGTAGGTTATGTTCTAACCTTGAGTTTAAAATAACATTAAATGTAATTTTTTAATTAGATTTTTACTTATATTCTTTTATCCTTTAATTTTATCTTAATTTCTTTGTATGTATGATTTTATTAAGAATCTCAAGCCAACATCTGATCTCAGCATAAAATTTGGAAACCTAAAGTTAGAATAATTCAATTATAAAGTGTCAAACAATTTAAAATACGTACACAAAAAAATTTCAATCAAAATAATTTTATTTGATGAAGATGTAATATAAAATTGTATATCATTTTAAAATTAATTTGTTATTTTTTATTATTTTTAATTTTTTACTGTGATATTATTTTATAAAGATTCTCATATACAATGCACAATAAAAAGTCTAGAAGCATCCCTATTTAAGAAAATGATATCTCAAGAAAATGTTTATGTTATTAACAACTTTGGCATAGATTAAAATAATATTATGTTCAAGCTAACTAGATATGAATACAGAAATTACTTTAGAAAAGATACCATTTTGTATTCAGTTGAAAACTTCTCAATTCTGATAAATTTATTTTGCTTTGAACCATACAAAGAAATACTCTAAGAAAAAAGAAAAGACTCGCATCGCACTTAATAGGTAAGAGATGTATAATTTATATTAAAATTGTTGGTATCAATTTATTTTGATAGTTTTTTTAGATAATATAACACTTTGTATTTTTAAAATTCTAGATGTAATAGACCTTTTAACTAGGTGTAAAATTCCAAATTTTAAAAAGTTATTGATAAATTATTTATGATCTATTATATTTAATTAAGATTATATTTTTATAAAAAATAATAAATATTTTTATGTCTTAATTTTAATATCTAAATTTTTAACTTTGTTAAATTAGCATTTGAATGAAAATAATTTACAAATTATAATTAAAAGATATTTTTAAGATAAAAATTTTATATTTAATTTAGTTTTTTATTATTATTTTATTCTTTTAATTATTTTATAAAATTATACTATTAATAATCCTATTTTTAATAAAAATACCTAAACTAAGTCAGACCACTCCCAAACTCTAACACTACACTTACCTCACCGCACTCATCCCATACCCACGGCAAACACACACACAACACAACTTATCCACACTCACTGTAAAAGAAAGAAAGAAGGAAAGAAATATATATATATGAATTACTCTATTTTATGTGTTCTTTGAGTATTATATATAGAGTGTTTCATTTACGCTCATGAGAGTAAGTTCTGGAACCAAAATTTTTTGTTTTATTTTTTAATTTTTTTATAATTATTTCATAATATAATAATGCATTCTTTGTTTTTTTTATCAAAATTGATTTTTTTTAAGGTATAAATTAAAATTTTGCCAATTTTTATAAATCCAATCTTACTTTTCTTTTTTTAACTATATAATGAGTGTTCTTTTATCCTTGCAGCAGAATTATCAGTTACTGCAATCATTTATAAAGCATTACATCGATCATGTTCCTTTTCGAAATTGTTTTGTTGATTCAGGTGTTAATTATATAATTGTAAAAATTTAATATAATATAGTAAATTTTATTTTGCTAAAAGATGGTTAGATCTTATATATTATAACCAATCTAATAAAATATGTGAATGAAGTTATCTTTTATAGAGAAGTTGAATTTACTAATGAGCTAAATGTGGTTATTCTTGTCTTGTCACATTATATGGTAACAAATAATGAAGCTAATTTAAAAAGAGAGTGGTCTAAATTTACATGAATTTTACATATTCAATCTCGTCAAATTATTTTTGTTGGTTATCATTACAAAAATATTCAAATGTATATGAATTTAAAGATTAGAATTAAATATCATAAATATTATTTAAATAATTTAATTCTAATATTAAGATTTGATTAGTTTAATTTTAAAAAAGTTTAAAAGTTAATCTCACTTTATTAGTTAAGTCTGTTTAATTTAGATATATAATATTTAATTTATTAATTTTAAATTTTATTTTTTATTATTTATGAATTTATTTTATCAGTAAAATATCCAAATAATTTAGTAAAAAATGCTACTAATATGATAATATGTCATATAATTTTGATATACTTTTAATCTATAAATAATTAAAAAAAAATTATTTAAAATAATAATAATATTTTTTGTTAATAATAATAAACATGTATAAGAAAAATAATATTTTTAAATACGTATTTTGCATAATACTTTACGTATATTAATATATTATATAATCTTAATAACTAATATTAATAAACGTAGATATAAATATATTATTATGAGAAAGATAATATTTATATTATTAAAATTAAAATGTGTATTAATGTTTTAAATCAATTCATAGTGAGAATATATATGATTATATTATTAGAAAAAAGATAATATTTTAATTTATGACTAATTATATTAGACGTAAATTATGAAAATTATACTACAATTATATATAATTATTTGTTCGTTCTTAAACTAGAGAATAAATAATTATATCATTAATTAATAATTTATTTTTTAATTTTAACAGTATTATAGTTAAATGCATATACTCTAAGGGGATTAGTATATTAAACACATAGTGTGTAAATTAAATTTTGAGAATAAAATATATTTAATTTTTTTATTGTTAAAAATTTTGTGATTAATTTATTTTAGGTAATTATTTTGAGATTTTATTCCCTAATATATTGGATATGATTTTATTTTAAATATTTTTTTATTATATCATTAATTAATATTTTTTTATTCTTAAAAATACTGTACTTACAGAAGGAACATAGATATTAATATATGATTATAAAAAAGATAATATTTATATATTATTAAAATTTAAATTCGTGTATTAATAATAAATTAAATTTTGAGAATAGAATAATATTTTAAATTTTTTATTGTTAAAAATTTTGTGATTAGTTTGTTTAAGTTAGTTACTTCGAGATTTTATTTTTTGATATATTAGATATGATTTTATTTTGATATTCTTTATTATATCAATAATTAATAATTTTTTTTCTAATCTTAAAAGCATTACACTTATGGAAGGAACGTGCATATTACTATATGATTATGAGAAAAGAACATTTATATATTATTAAAATTAGAATATGTATAATAATGTTTTAAATCAATGGTAATAAGAATGTATTTGATTATATTATTAGGAGAAATGTAATATTTTAATTTATTACTAAGTACACTAAATATAAATTATAATAAAATCATACATAATCATTTGTTATTAAATTAAAAAATTAAATTATTATATCATTAATTAATTATTTTTTAAATTTTAAAAATATTATAATTAAATGCATAGACTCGTCTTAAGGCATAAATATATTAATCTCATGATTAGTTTATTTTGGAGTTATTTTCAGATTTTATTTCGTAACGTATTTTGTATGATTTTATTTTGATGTTCTTTATTTTTTCTCTATCTATGTATGGATATTTTGAAAACGTATAACTATTAAAAAAAGAATATTTTTAATAATATTAAATATTTTTAAAAAATTTATTTTATAAAAAATTACAAATAAAATACCTTCCCATTGTGATTATGAATAACCAAAGAAAATAGAATAGAATAATTATTGAATAAAACACACATGAATTGAATTGTTGTTGATAAAGGTGCAGTGTTTGTAGTAAGAACGTGTGAAAAATTGTAAAAGAAGAGGGGAGTGAAGATAAGGAACTTAGGTATATTAAATGGCAGAACTCAACTACACTATTAGAGTTATCCTTCTTATATAGATATATAGATAAGTGCCACATTAGCTAGCTTCTAACTAACTATCAAAACAGAAAAGATTCTACTCCTAATTTTTAGTGATTCTCTTCTTTTTTTTGGTTAACTGGTTTTCTATGAGTTAGGTAACACCCTCCCTCAAGTTAGGAGTGAAAATATTTTTCAGGCCTAACTTGCCAATAAGGGCAGAGAAGGTTCCTGGATTAAGAGGTTTGGTCAATAAGTCTGCAACTTGTTCACGAGTGGAAATTGGCAAAAGATGAATGACTTTCTCGAGCACCTTGTCTCTTACTATGTGACAATCGACTTCAATGTGCTTTGTTCTTTCATGAAACACTGGATTAGAGGCGATGTGAATTGCTGCCTGGCTATCGCAATAAATGCTAACTGGTTGCTGTAATTCTAGTTGTAAATCCAACAGGATCTTCTTTATCCATATGGCTTCTCGAGTAGCTGATGCAAGTGCCCGATACTCAGCTTCTGCGGAAGAGGCAGCTACAGTTGTCTGTTTTTTACTTTTCCATGATACAATGGAACTTCCAACATAGAAACAATAGGCAATAGTGGATCTTCTAGTGTCTGGGCAAGCTGCCCAATTTGAATCTGAGAATCCTGTGACTGTGATGTCTATGCTTGCAGGGAAGAATAGACCATTAGCTGGGGCTCCTTTGATGTATTTGAGAATTTAGATCGCTGCCTTGAAGTGCACATCGGTTGGTGCTTCAAGAAACTGACTTAATTTGCCAATAGCAAAACTGATTTCGAGTCGAGTATTAGCTAAATAGAGTAACCGGCCAATGAGCTTTCGATACTCAGTATTGGAGGGCAGTGGTTCTCCCCCATCTTTTGTCAATTTTGAAGAGTAATCCATCGGTGTGGAAGCTGGTTTGTAGTCCTCAAGTTGATGGTCTCTCAAGATATCTAGTGCATACTTTCTTTGGTACAAAGCCAGGCCATCCTTGCCTCGAGCAACCTCCATGCCTAGGAAGTATTTCAAGTCACCAATGTCCTTTATGCTGAATTTTGTATCTAACAATGACTTGATGAAGTTAACTTCAGTCATGTCATCGCCAGCTATCACAACGTCATCAACATAAATCAGCAAGGCAGTGAAGCCACTCAGTTGAGACTTGGTAAACAAACTATGATTAGACTTTGATTGAGAATAACCAGAATCCAACAGAATTGTCTTCAGTTTGTTGTTCCATTGGCGACTGGCTTGTTTGAAGTCATAGAGGGACTTCTCCAACTTGCAGACCAAACCCGGGGTGTATTCAAACCAGGAGGGGCTTGCATGTAGACTTCTTCCTCAAGATCACCATGTAAGAAGGCCGTATTGACATCAACCTGTTTGAGAAACCAGCCCTTGGCCACAGCAAGAGCTAACACAATTCTTAAGGTGTTGAGCTTTAAAACGGGACTGAAGGTGTTAAGGTAGTCAATGCCTGGCACTTGTGTGAAGCCTTTAGCCACCAGCCGTGCCTTGTATCTTTCAATGGTGCCATCAGGATTGTGTTTCAGCTTAAACACCCACTTACAACCGATTGCCCTCTTTCCAATTGGAAGAGCAGTGAGCCGCCAAGTCTTCAGTTTCTGAAGAGCATCGAGTTCCTCTTTAATAGAGCTTCTCCAACAATTATGTTTTATTGCTTCTTCGAAGTACTTGGGTTCTTTATCAGTGGAGATGGTTAGGGAGAAGGATTTATGATTTGAAGAAAGTGCACTATAAGACAAAAAATGTGAGATTGGATACCTTGAATCTGAACTGGAATCTGTTGTGGTGCTTATACACTGATAGCTTTCCAGGTATTTAGGTGTCTTTCTTTCTCTGGTGGATCTTCTTGGAATCAAATTTTGTTCAGTGTTTTGTGCTGTTTGAGATGCATGCTGTGTTGATGGAATGAAATCTTGTGATGTATAACTAATTGTGTTTGTCTCGTGTCCTGAGGGATTCTCATGTAATGATACATGTTCAAGTGAATTATTAATGTCATTTGTCACTGCTTGAGTGTTAGTGGGTGCTGGTGTAGGTGCAGTAAAAATGGATGCAGGGATAGTACATACGTCATATGTGAAAGGATCATGTATGAGTGGATGTTGACTGTTGCTAGATGCAGAATGAGGAATAGATGAATTAGAGCAAGTGTTCGAGTTTTGATTAGAAAAGGGAAAATGGTTTTCATAAAATATTACATTCTGAGACACAAATATCTCTCTTGAAGTCATATCCATCAAAAGGAAGCCTTTGGTTCCTTCCTTAAAACCAAGAAAAACGCATCTCCTAGCCCGTGGATCTAATTTAGTTCTACCTAAACTGATTGTGTTAGCAAAAACCAAACAACCAAAAATTTTAAGGTCAGTAATTATTGGAAGTGAGTTATGCAACACATAATAGGGTGACAGATGGTTTAAAAACTTTGATAAAATTTGGTTTATGATGTGCACAGCATGTGCTACTGCAAGATTCCAGAAATATTTTGGCACATTTGAATGAAATAGAAGTGCCCGTGTCACTCCTAGAATGTGTTGGTGCTTTCTTTCAACAATCCCATTTTGTTGGGGAGTTTCGACACATGAACGTTGATGTAGTATCCCAGTTTCATTATAAAATGACTGCATTAAAAATTCTGCACCATTATCACTTCTAATAATTTTGATTTGTTTATGAAACTGAGTTTTTGCAAACAAAACAAAATTCTTTAACAAACAAGTGGCTTCAGATTTTGATTTCATAAAGTACACCCAAGTAAATCTTGACTTATCGTCTACTATAATAAGAAAATATTTGTGTTCATTTATTGAAGGAATGGAAAGAGGTCCCCATATATCTACATGTATCATATCCAAACAATGCTGTGATTTGGTAGTGCTTAAGCTAAATGGCAACAACTTTTGCTTTGCCAAGTGACATGCATGACAAGGATTCTCATCAGTGTCATAGGTAATGAAATTATAATGTTTTTTCATGTCAATTAAACCACTACATGATAGATGTCCTAGTCGATAATGCCATAAGTCCTTATCTCTTATGCCTTGTATATTCATGATGCATGATGTGTTAATGCTTGTGCCAAATTGCAGATTCCTCGCTTCAGCTTTCAGTGTATAAAGGCCTCCATCAGATTCAGCTTTGCCAATCATCCTCATGGAACTGCAGTCCTGAATCTCACAAAGTTTATCATTAAAAATCATTTGGCAATGCAATTTGGCCGTGAGTTTGGAAACCGAAACTAGCTTGTAGTTGAAAGAAGGTATGTATAATGCATTTGTAAAATATAGTTTTTTTGAAAAATGTATTGTTCCAATTGTGTTGCTGAATGTAATAGTGCCATCTGGCAGCCGCACTACAATTGGATCAATTTTGTGATATGTTTGAAAATCATCAAGGGAGTATGATACATGGTCTGTAGCCCCAGTATCAATTACCCATGCTGTGCACTTATTGTTTGAAATTGTTAGTGTCTTAACACTTGTTTTGAATTGAAAAATATGTACCAAATTACCTTGATGAGGTGGTGACTGTGATTGTGTCACAATTTGGTCAGTGCTTTGAATAGGCTTTAGCTCATAATTGCCCAAGAGTGCTAATAAAGCTTGTTTTTGCTCTGCAGTAAATTCAGAATTGACAGCCTTACCTCCGACCAGTTGGCTACTGAGTTTCTCATTGTCTTCCTCAGTTGCTGCTGTTGTCATGTAGTTTACAGCAGTTTCTCCACTAATCCTTTGCTTCAAGTGTGGAGGATAACCATGCTTCTTGTAGCATGATTCAATGTTGTGTCCTAGCTTCCCACAATGTGCACATTGCACCTTTCTACTTTGTCCTCTTCCGCTTTGATTTCTTCCTCCTCTACCTCTTCCTCTCCCTCTGTTTTGTCCAGATTCCACAAAGTTCAAGGAAGGAGTAGAATTGTTCACGATCTGTGGGGAGAGCAATTCACTTTGGAATTGTCTTTCTTGTTGGGTGAGCATTGCAAATACATCGTTCAAGCTAGGAAGAGGATTCATCATCATCACTTGTGATCTCACAGCAGAATATTGATCATTTAATCCTCTCAAAAACCTGGTTATTTGATCTTCAGACCTGTGACTCCTAATTACTCCTAATCCACAATTACAGGTTACGCCACAATGGCACATTGGAATGCTTCTGAAATTATCCAGCTCTTTCCAAATTGTCTTTAATTTTGTGTAATATGAAGTTACATCAACTTCGCCTTGTCTTATGGCATACAATTCTTCTTGAAGCTCAGCTACTCGGTACCTATCACCCTGGTGGTATCGGTGCTCAAGTTCGTTCCAAATATCATGGGCAACATTGTTCCATATCACAGATTGAGAGATGCTTGACTCCAGAGAAAGATTAAGCCAAGACACTACGTATGTATTACACCTTTTCCAGGGTTCAAACAAGCTATCGCATTTTTCTGGTTTGGTTATCGTTCCATCCACGAAACCAAATTTGTTCTTCGATTCCAACGCCAATACCATTGCTCTCCTCCAAGATCCATAATTCTTTCCATTCAAGATCACATTCGTAATCGATACTCCAGAATTCTCAGAAGGATGAAGATAGTAAGGGTTTGACGATTCTTGTGCCGAATTCGAAAAAGGGGCAGGAATTGGATTGTTACCTCGACTCAATTGAGTTTGCAGTGCAGTGATGTGATTAAGGAAGTGAGCGATGCTCTGTAGATCGATGGTTGTTGCATCAGGTAAATCTTGATTGCTACGATTAGGTTCTGCCATTGATACTCCAAATCAGTGCTAGATGTGCACGATTCAGACACTGAAATCTCTAGATTGTAGTGAGACACAGTGACCAAGTCGTTCTTCTCTCTCAACTCTTTTCTTGAACCCACGCTACTCTATTAGAGTCCACACTCACCGCACCATGATAAAGGTGCAGTGTTTGTAGCAAGAGCGTGTAAAAAATTGTAAAAGAAGAAGGGAGTGAAGATAAGGAACTTAGGTATATTAAATGGCAGAACTCAATTGCACTATTAGAGTTATCCTTCTTATATAGATACATAAATAAGTGCCACATTAGCTGACTTCTAACTAACTATCAAAACAGAAAAGATTCTACTCCTAATTTTTAGTGATTCTCTTCTTTCTTTAGTTAACTGGTTTCTATGAGTCAGGTAACAGTTGTTATACTCAAAATAATTTTTATAACACATATAAGACATTATTATTATTATTATTATTATTATTATTATTATTATTATTATTATTATTATTGTTTGGTATTTGTATAAATGACAAAAATATAAAATTATTTTATAAAAACAAAAACATATTCATGATAATTTAAAAAAATATTTATAAATAAATATTTTTTATGCATGGCACAGATACATATACCAGTGTTAACTTACAACATATGAGACCTAACACATATAATTTAACGTTAGGCATTGAATAATATATTTATAAAAATATATTAATTTAATTGTTAGGTTATATTAAAAGTAGAGTTTATGTAACTAGAAAAATAGACTAAACTAATAAAATTTTATAAATATTTAGTCAATATTTAATTAGATATGTTAAAAATTATGTATATTGTCAATTAATATTTTATATTATCAGTTGTTGACAAAAATTATTAATAAAGTGACCATAAAACAAAATTAATTAGTTTATCATTTTTAAAAGACTAATTTGATGGATAAATTTAAAAAAAAAATTAAAAAATCTCCATTTTTTAATAACTAATTTGACCATTAATCTAAAAAAGAATGAAGAGTAAACATTAAATTAATCTCCTAAGATTTTTAAATCAAATATTTTAATTTTCTAAATATTTATTATTCTATTACTTTTTGAGATTAATTTGTTTCTTTGTAAAGATCTCATAATAATTTTTCATGATTTAATTTTTAAAATTCTCTAACATGAATATTAAAATTTTATTGAAAATATAAATTTTATTTATTTGACAAAAATAATTTTACAAAATTTAAA
This sequence comes from Arachis duranensis, assembly GCF_000817695.3. NCBI lineage: Eukaryota > Viridiplantae > Streptophyta > Magnoliopsida > Fabales > Fabaceae > Arachis > Arachis duranensis. The sequence goes on along the minus strand of NC_029781.3, from coordinate 9,726,933 downwards.
ATAATAAAAATTTATTAAAAATTAAAATATCTATTTTAAAATTTCTTAAAAATTAATTTCAATGTTTACTAGTAATTGAAATAACGTACCTAACTACTAACTTGTGCCATTAATACAAGTACAAAACATTATTTATTGAATTTAATTTTTATGCATCGATATTATAAAATGTTTTATATATGTAATTATTTAATTACAATTGGGATAATTGTTTACACAATTAGTTTAAAATATAATTATTTTTTATTAAATACAAATTTATTTTATACTAACAGAATAACAGTTTATTGAAATTAAACGACTAAATTCTCATTTACGGAGTTATGGAACGGAAGTACGCGAGCCATTAATACAACAGTTGAAAGTTGTAGCGGTAACTTAACTTGTAGATGTGGAATTTAATTAAAAAGAAGACAGAGGACAAAAGGTACTGAGAATTTGTTATTAAATTACAACAAATGTATATGTATATATATATATATACCATACCATAAGGTCATAAGGAAAGAATTTCACTTGTAGTAAATTGATGTAATTTGTTTTGATATATTTTTGAAATTTGAAAAAATTTGATTCTATTTAGTATTGTCTCATTTTTATCTTGCTTCTCCCTTAATAAATCGAATCGATTCAATTTAATTTATTATATTTTATGATATAATTTAAATTTATTTGATTCGAATTACATGTAAATAAATAAAATCGAATTTTTCTTATTCAATTTATATAGACGTATTTAGAATAGAGCACGTAATTAATTCTAATTTAGGGCATTTACATAATTTAAAATTCTATGTATTTTATAAAGATGAATTACCCTTAATTTAATGTTATACTATTGAATAATTTAAAGTATAGTTAGATTTGAAATTATATATATTTTAGTTTTTTTTTATAAATTTTTATGTCAATTTAAATTCGTTTGTTACATGTTTTCTTTATAAATCAGCATGGACAGTAATTCAAAAGTTTAAAATGTACATTAATATAAGTTGTTAAAATATAACTAATTTTCCCATAAATTTTTTAAAAAATATTAAAAGAACTATAAACATATAAACGAATAATGAAAAATGCAAAAGCAGATAGACCTTCCTTTGCAATGCAGCATCTTAATCAAGATACACAATAAAAGTCGGTACTTAATTTTACTTGGTTTGGTTGTGAGTTGTGAGATATTATTAGGACTCGCAATGGGTAGAGTAGGGTAGGATTTGGATTTTATTTTAATTTTGTAAGTTAAAATTTTTTTTAAAATTTTATCCTATTTTATCCGCGAGTTGAAAATTTCTCAACTCTACCCGACCTTTTTTCACAAAAAAATATAAATTTTTAAAGTAAATATAACATTCAACCATTCCAAATTTTTTACATATTAATAAAACAGAAAATAAAAAATTAAGTTTAAATTAAAATTAAAAGTAATAAAATCTTAAAAAAATCTAATATAAAATTACAAATAATATGATCATTAACTAACTTAGTAGTTATTTTAAGTTTTTATGAGAAAAAGATTATGAGTTTAACACTCACTTTTTTTACTACATACATAACTTTTACATATATATTATATAATATATTAGAAGTGCAAATAGAGTAAGGACAAACTAACACCCTATCCTACCCTATCCGCAGCAGGTTAAGTAGACAATCCTATCTAAACAAATTGATTCAAATTAGATACACATAAATAGAATATATATTACCCATCTTAGACATTATAGCAAATTAAACAGCATCTTGTCGGAGACACATAAACTTGAACCTTTGTGACATTGGTATTCAATAAAAATATGAGTAATGCGAAAAAAAAATTCAATCAAATTATCTGAGAAATGGATGCAATGCTGTATAACGCAAATCATTTGACCCAAAAAAAAACACAAATCATTAATATTTGATTTGGATTAGGAAAAAAATTAATAAAAAAATAAAAAATATTAAATAAAAAATATCATTATTTATTTATTTTATTTATTTATTTTCTTTTTACTTATATTCTCTCCAATTAAACATCGTGTAAAAACTTATTCTGTTGTTCACATATGCATAATGTTGTTGTTTGGAAACCATGAAATTGAATTCGCTCAACAATTGAAGTTCACTTTATTGATTTGGTAATATTAATAATTAATTATTTTATTTTTTTTAGAAATTAATTATATAGATTATAGAATTTATTAGTTCCTCTTTAAAGGTCTAAAAATAAATTGTTTCTACTGAAATATGATCCGATGATGAAATCGTTATTAGAAGATTTGATCATTCTAAAGTATAAAACTTGATCAATTAAATAACAAAAGAGTAAGAGATTAATTACCGTTAGTTACTTAGTAAAATCGGCACATATTATTGTAAAATAACTATATATGATATGTGAATATAAAAAATTAATCAAATTAATTATTATATATTTATATTATTTATATATGTTGATTTAAATACTTTCTAACAAGTATAATTTATTATCAAAACAATTAAATATGTCGTAATAAAATAATCATTTAACTCGCCATAATTAAACAATTAAACTCTTTTACCCCAATAAAATTAATTTTTTTATAAACATAAAATACATCTAAACAAAAAGAAGAAGAAAAAAAATAAAGGAAACTATTGAAGTTGCGGTAAGCCGCAGCGAAAGAAGAGAGTCAGCAACGATGAGAAAGGAAGAAGAGGATTGTAAAAGAAAGAAGGGAAGTGATGAAAAGAAAAAGTATACGAAACCAAAAGGTTATCAGCCAAAAACTAAACAAAATCACATTAATTTATATTAATAATTAATTTTAAATTTTTTAAATTTTAAATTTAAAAAATTTAAAATTAATTAAGTAAACCTAATTAAAACCTATAAAAACCTTCTTCTTTTCTCACGTTAATTTAGCATAGCCTTCTTCTTCATCGCGGATGGCGCCTTCGCACTGCTCCAAGTCCACCGCCTCCAACCTGCACAAATGATGCCGTGTCTCACCACCTTCAGCGTGCACGACTCGGCAGCCTCCATCTTTTCCCTCACCGAGCTTGTTGCCATGGACCTCCAATACGCAAGGTCTCCCTAGCGGCGCTAAAGGAGAGCCAGCCCCAGGTCTTATCCGTTAGAGCAACCTAACCCGACCCCATGCTCATGGTCCAGCCCATAATAGCAAGCAATGGTATCTTATTTCTTATAGTATCTATCTATCGTTAGTTCTTAATATATCATTTTCTTTCATGTTTCTTGGTTTATGCATGCTAGGAATGAGCCCCAACTCATCGAGAATATTGTGAATGAATTGCAAAAGTGATGCCTGCGGAGACCTATTAATTAAAACGCGCTTGTGTTGGACGCATGTAAGGTTAAGAAGGTGGATGGTGCTATGATGCTAGTGAGAAGGATGGTAGATGATGAAGTTTTTATTTTGTATTCAACACACATGTTTGTAATTAGAGTTTTGTTGCAGATGTTGTTCACTGTGTTTTGGGATATTAGGTGCCGTTTTGATGATTAAAGAGATTGTAAACTACACAATTACAGAAATATAAAAAAAACATTCATTTAATATGAAAAAAAACATCCTAATACTTAACAAAAGAAATATTCAGTTATATTTTAGCAAAAATAATTAAATATTTATAAAATTTAAAAAAAATATGAAATTTTTAAAGAAATAGAGACATTCACATTTGCAATACAAAAAAATTAAAAAATATATAAAAAAACATCCATTTAGTATGAAAAAGAAACATTCTGATACTTAGCAGAAGAAACATCCATATATATTAATTCACAGAGATTTTGAATTCACCCAAAGGTATTTGGCTTATTTTTTACTAATACCCTTTTGATTTTCTAGCATTGCTCTGATGAGAAAGATGAACCACATAAAAGAAAAAAAAATCATGTTACATTAATATTACTAAATTGTCACCGTATTTTTAATGTTGTCAAATTATTAAATTTAACTCAAATAATTAACGAAAATTTTTTTATATTAGTGATTATTGATAAATAACTTTTATTTATGTATTAAAATCAAATATTATATTGCGTCTTAAATATATTAATTATTCGTATCAAATTTAACTGTAAAATAACATTAAATTTATTTAAAATTTTTTAAGATTAAAATAAAACATTTAAAATATTAAAAATCAAATTAAAATATAACTCAATTATTCAAACCAAAATAATACTTTACTCCTAATTTTTTTAAACTTGGTCTAGGGTCATGCATTGCTTTCTTCCTCTACGCATTGAGAATTTAATGGTAATATTTGTTGTTAGTGTAAGATTATTAGTAGGAGTGCCATACATATGAATACACAAATTAAAAGGAAGCAACTTTTTTGCTTAAACATCAATTAAGGCCTCTTTCTTAAATCATTGAGATTCAATCATATTCTTTTTTTTTTTTTTTGGTGCAGA
>NC_029781.3:9722019-9722519 GCF_000817695.3 Arachis duranensis | reverse complement strand
GATTCTGTCATATTCATAATTCATGGGACCCCTTGATGAGTTATTATTTTGGTCCAATATGAGAAAGAACGGAAAAGGCTCCCAAAAAGAACAAGAACCTCAGGGGGCCCAGGCTATAGAGCATCTCTATCCTGAAAATATATAAAAAAATAATTAAAAACAAACATCTAAATTAGTCCTTAAACAATTTGAGATAAGATACTCTAATCTCAATAAATTTTTATTTACTACAAGTTTTCTAGAAGTACTCTCGTAGTAAAGACTGATTTTTTGTTGTTGTTTTCAATCAATTTTTAATATGCATATTAGACAAATAAATTTTTAACTAATTTTATTATAAGACAATTAGATAAAAAAAAATATCACTATATGATCTCTTTTAAAAAAAATAAATAAATCAATCTATTTTATGAAAATAATTTTTGAAGACTTATACAAAAATAAAAATGTATTAAAATTTAAATGTTTAATTTAAAATTTTTTAAGGACCAATTTAGATA
>NC_029781.3:9711561-9721987 GCF_000817695.3 Arachis duranensis | reverse complement strand
GACAATAATTTTAAAAATTTTTAAAATAAAAATTTATTTAAAATTAAAGTATCTAATTTAAAGTTTCTTAAAAACTAGTTTAAATATTTACTAGTAAATGAAATAACTTATCTAACTTGTGCCATTAATACAAGTATGGAACATTATTTATTTATGGAGTTATTTATTTATTTATTTATCTTTCTAGGCGAGCCATTAATACAACAGTTGAAGGTTGTAGCAGTAACTCAAATTGTGGATGTGGAATTTAATTAAGAGGACAGAGGACAAATTAAAAGGTAACGACAATTTGTTATCAGGTCCTCAAATAGGGCATGCAATAGCAATAGTTTTGCTCAATTATTCCATTTATATTATGATATATCAACAATTTTGAAAAGATAGAAGTGTTAGTTTAAATAATATGAACTTTTTAAATTTTAAAAATTTACTTTTAAATAATAAACATGATCCAAATTGTTAATACTTCACAACATAAATAAATTAAAATAGAACAAATTAATTATTATTATTATTATTATTATTATTATTATTATTATTATTATTATTATTATTATTATTATTATTATTATTATTTGGATACTTTGATATCGTAAGAATCTACAATTCAAATCACTCTACCTCTTTTTTATTATTATTATTATTATTTTAATTATTCTATCAGTCTCTATAATTTTATTAAATTTGTAATTAATTTTTTATATTTTAAAATTTTTTAATTAGATCTCAACCTTAATTTTAAATTTGTAATAACATTATTATTATCATTCCAAATTTGGTAGAACTTCCTTTGCAATGCAACTTATTAATCAATGCACACAATAAAAGTGGGTACTTCTACAGTTCTACTTGGTTTGGTTGTGACATTATAGCAAACAACATCTTGTCGGAGACACAAAAACTTGAACCTTTGTCACATTGGTATTCAATAAATTATGTGAGTAATGTGACAAAATATTTCAATAAATTCATCTGTGTGTTAAAGTTTGTTCACACATGCATGTTGTTGTTTGGAAATCATGAAATTGAATTCACCCAATAATTATTGAAGTTCATTTTATTGATTTGTTAATAATAACTAATTATTATTTTGTTTTGTTAGGAATTAATTATATAGATTATAGAATTTATAGTCGTATCTCTTTAAAGGTCCAAAAATAAATTATTTCTATTGAAATATGATCCAAAAATGATAGAATCAAAATTGAAGATTTGATTATTCTAAAGTATAAAATTTGATCAATTGAAAAACAAGAGAATATGAGATTAATTACTGTTAATTACTTAGTAAAATCGGCACATATTATTGTGAAACAATTATATATGATATGCGAAAACAAAAAATTAATCATCAAATAAGTTATCATATATTTAATTTGTATTATTTGTATTCAGATGCAAATGAGTTATAACTCAAATGACATAGTCTTTCCATACTCATCTAAGAGATCGCGGTTTTGCGTCTCCCTATTTTCAAATCTATCATATAATAAAATAATTATTAAACTCACTATAATTAAATAATCAAACTCTTTTACCACAATAAAATTAATTTTATTTTATAAACATGAAATATATATTTCTATACGGTAGTTGATTTTATTCTTTAATATTTAAATCGAGTCTTAATTTTGTTCTTACATTTAAAATATCTTATTTTTGTTTCAAATATTTTATTTCAATCTTGTAGTTAAAATAAATAAAAAATTCTTCTAAATATACTTTTTTTTTTAATTATCATCTTTTTTTAAGTAAAGAGAGTAATCGTAATTGTGGTGATCTTGGTAAAAATTGAGGTGATTTAAAAGTTAAATTGACAGAAGAATGAGAAGAATAAAAAAATAATAATAAATAATATTTTTGAAAACCAAAAAAAAAAATTTTTGATAAAAAATTAATAAAGTACTTTATCATTTGGTGTATGTGTTTTAAAGGAGTTCAATCCTAAAAGTAAGTTATCCGAAGTGCTCCATATTACAATGATTTTTCTCCTTATCTACTCTCTTCTTGACGAAAAGTAAAAGGTAAAATAGTCCAAAAAAAAAAATCTATTCATTATTAAGTGCATTCTAGAGTATGGATTTAATTAAATTCAACTTTATAATTTGTAAATAAACAAACTTAAAATTCATCAGCTCATTAAAAAAATTTGAGTTCTAATTGCATCTCATCATTGTTAGATTCAATGGTCCCAAATATATTTTATAATAGTGGATTTAAGTTAGATTAGATACATAGAAGAATGTAATACAATTCATGAGAAAAAAAAAGGGGGATAAAAGCAAAATTGTAAGCTACATGGTTTCAATTACCAAGGCGATAATTGAGGTTCACTTCCATTGCATGTGATTGGATATAGAAGCACATGTACAAAAAGAGAATAGGACTTTATATTAAGAGCATAATAATTTAAATGAACCTTTTTTCCTTTTTTCTTTTTCTTCTTTCTGGTTCTTCAATTCATTGAACTTCTAATTATATCAACTCTTTAACTTGTGTCTCTCAACTTCATCAAACTAATTGGATCATTTGATTTGTCCAAGACACAAGCCAAGGTTGTATTACAAATACAAAATATCAAATTCTTGATATACATTCAAAAAAAGTTGAATGACTTTTTTTTCTTTTTCAAAAGTAGCTACATACATTTAGCATATAATAATATTTTTTATTTTTATTAATATAATATATTCTATCCATTTTAAATTGGCTATCTCTTTTATTTTTTAATAAATTCAAAAAATAAAAGAGATAATTAATTTAAAAAAGATTGAATATATATATATATGAAGGTTCGTAAAGATATTTTCACATAAAAATGATATTATTAACGATTAGATAGTTTAATATATTTAACTAAACTATCTCACAGTTTGCAATATCATATGAAGATGTCTTTACAAAAATAGTCACCGTATATAAAAATTCAACAGCGTGATCCCTTTCTACATTTAAGAGATCCAGCTGAAGCAGTGATAGAAGCAACAAGAGAAGAAGATTTGGCTGCTAAACTTGAAGCTCTTGCATAGCTTGAAGATGCACCTGCTCCTGATGGGGTAAAGAATGCACCATTTAACATTAAATCTCCATTAGACCTCCAATTCCAATTCTTCCATTTACTTTGTGGTGTATCCTCACGCTTTGTCACCTGAATATATATTTCTTAAATTAGCATCAAGCTGTAACATTAACATTAACATAAATAATAATCTATCTAACACCAATTATATTTTCAATCCATGAAGTGGATATACAGGACATAATTTAGATGCTAGCTACTTTTGGATTTTTGGCATCCACCAACTCGCAAATGAATAATTAAATTTACAATCATGTTATGTATACATAATTATGAATATAAAATATATATTAATAATTAATTAAATATAAATACATATATTTATATATAAATATATAATAATTAATTTGGTGACTGATTTTTTACGTTACGTAATATTTTTATTAATTTTTAATTCAATTTGTTTTAAACTAAATCAATCAGTTTTAAATTCATCCTAAACCCTAAATATTAGAAAAGTAATATAGGAAAGAATGGAGTGTATATATGTTGACAAGTGAGTGAGGGTTGAGGAAGCATGTGGAAGGAACATGGTTTTTGGCCCACCAGGAACCTAAATAGGCATCATCATGGGGTTTGAAGTCTAAGCAAAAAATTAAGGTCTATTACAAGATGTATGGCTGTATGTTAATAAATTGTTGATTGATATGAAATATGGAGGACAAAATAGGATATGTATAATGATTGGTGTAGGCTAAAGTGAGAGTAGTTGAAAGGGATCTGAAGCAGTTTTGAAGCATTGAAAGCCTTCATAAAAGCAAGGCAAGCTATGCATTATTGAACAGTGCACAGTGGTCCTGTCTCGTAAAGAAAGCCAAGGCCTTCAAAGACAGACGAGAGAGCAGTATAGTTTAATGAATTTAAATCCAAAGACTTTAAAGAATATTATTCTTAAGATTTAATGAAACTAATTAAATCCAAACACTTTAAGGCATGTAGATACGGACTATAAAAGAATAGCATTTATTATGATTTAAATTTATACAATTAAATAAAATTACCCTAGTGCACAATGCACCAACTTCAATTTAGTTCATCTTAGTATTATCCTAAGAAATTATAATTTATAAAAAAAAAGTATAATAAAATTATACTCTGTATAACTTTTACCTCTTTGAAGGTATTGTCATTAGGAGCAAGAAATCTGTTGCCTTGGCTGTTGATAGTTGGTGCAGCACTTCCTCCAATGGCATACATTTGCCAATGAGTATAGTCATTGTTCACAACATGGAAATACCCATACCTACATCTACAAATACAAAAATATTTAATAATAAAAAAATTACTCAAAAATAATCATAATTAATAAATATTAAATAGGATAAATTTTGATTCTTTATTTAGCATTTACTAATTATTATAAAAAAAAATTAACTGTTTTTTTAATATTTTCGAATAAATAAATGAGAACAATAGTAATGATGCATCTATCTTGTGGTCTAAATAATGGTGGAAACTCAGGTGGAATCTACTTCACCTAAAGTTGATAATTGAGAGCCGTTAGATGATTTGACTGATTTAACTAAATTTTCATCTAACAACTCTCAACTATCAACTTCAGGTGAAGTCGACTGCAGCTGAATTTTCACCCCAAATAATTGACACATACCTTGGCATCCTCTGAACTAGGCCTTCTCCAAAATGGTTAAAGGCAATGGTAACTTGCATATTCTTATCTTGAGTGAAAGTATCACTATGTCCCAAAAGCATAACCTTGTTATGGTGAGTCATATAGTTATTGGAGATGGTAATGGCAGTAGATCCATGAATGGCGTCGATTAATCCGTCGCGACAGTTCGACAGCGAGCAATGGTCCACCCAAACATGGCTGCCACCAAAGATGGAGACGCCATCGCCGTCCGAAAGAGTCCTCCAGCCGTAATGTGAAGGAGAGTCTCTAACATAAGCATTCCCACCTTGCTTACAATCATGAATGTTAATTCCATGGATTATAATGTTTGAAACATATTGAATTGTGATGCAGGGTCCACCAGCAATGTGGACACTAACTCCTCTTCCATCAATGGTCTTGAAAGAATTCATCATTAGCTCTTGTTTAAGCTTAATTACCATGTCACGCTTGAACACAATCCACAATGGCTCTTCTTGAATCACACCATATCTTAGTGTCCCTGGCTTTGGGCTAACAGGGTGGTCGCCGGGGTCCGTCACCACGTATATTTTGCCGTCTCTTCCTCCGATGGCGTGCTTGCCGAATCCGATGGCACAGTCCGCCAGCCGCTTCCGGTTCTTCTCCCAATTCGGATCACACCTCCAACAATCGTCGATCGGGTTGCCACTCCCACAAGAAAGAAATCCCATGTTCCTCCTTGCCGATGCATTGTTAATGCTCCTTCATTCAAAGCAAAACAAGTTCAATCAGCTGTCATCGACTAATTTGTTACGGATCTGAACTCCATTTAAAATACTCAATAAATTGTTACATATATAAGGCGAGATTTGAACCCCAACATTTATTTAAGTAGACGAGTTGAGCTAACTACTCGACAAACCCAAACTGATTTCAAGTTCTATTATTTAAAAAGCAATAGAAGGGATAAAGTAAGTGCATTTGCTAATTGAAAGAAAATGTGTTGGTTCTTATATATTACCTGTGCACTTCTTCTACTACTAATTCAGGGTCTTGAATTGGGGATGAAGAAATAATGGAAGGTGCAAGGAATAGTAGAAGTAACATAAATGGTAATGGAAGTGCCATATTGCTAGCTAGTTATGCTGGAATATAATATAGTGTATATGAAAAAAAAAAAAATTTGGTGATGAGTAGTGTATATGAATTATGATAGTGAAGGAATGTGATCAAATAGTTTTCTTGATGAAGTAATGTGAGGGAAAAAACTTGGAGTATATATAGGGAATAAGCTATATGATGAAAACCGTCACTAATAATAAAATAATTAATTTGTAGAGAAACAGCATTGAGTATCCCATGATTTAAGGTAATTACACATTATATGGAACTATAAGAATTTGGTAATCATTTAAGTAAACTCCCTTAATTATTGTCTGTATTTGGAAACTAAACTTTGTTCATTTATATCAAGTGGTATTCTAGATCCATTATTTAAATACTAACCAGAATTGTTAAACAATGAGGTTATATGACTAAGTTATTTTAGTATTTAAGTTCAATTAAATTAGTCTAATAATTTGTCAACACAATCAAAATTAATTGAAAAAGAAAGATGAAAATACATAAGAAAAAAGATTAGTTATATTCGGTTAGAAAATAATTTGTCCATATAATATTTTTTATTGTTAAAAGTGCTGCTGCTTATTATCCATTATTGAGAAATCAGAATCAACTTATCTAAAAGGGTGTTTGGAGGATTAAATGTTGTAACAAAGTTCTAATCAGAAATTAACTGTGCGCCGACACTTGCTAAGATGAGAAATCTTTGTCGGTAATTTGATTTGTGTAAAGTGGTGCCACAGGGCCACTAGTGTTGCTACTATTTGGTATTTCTTGTACACTTTTAGAGAATTAAAATTATTTATGTAAATAACAAATATGAGTCAATTAATTTGATGTACATTTATTATTTATAGTAGTTATTTGACTTTTTTAATTAATGAAAACTAAAATTACTTACATGTATATTTATAGAAACTAAACGTACCAAATCAAATATTTTTAAAGACACTATTGACTTTTATAATTTCATTATCATACAAATAAGAATCTAACTTTAGCGTGATTTATATTAATTTTATAATAATAAAAGTAGGTTTAATTACTTTGTTAGTTCTTATAATTTTGCGAAATTTTTAATTAGGTTCTTATATTTTTTTCCTTTTAATTGGATTTCTGTACTAATTTTTTTTCAATTAGGTCCTTCTTAATAGTAATTGGTTTAATCATATAGAAATTCAATTAAGAAAAAAAATTAGTGTAGAGACCCAAATAAAAGGAAAAAGAGTATAGAAACCCAATTAAAAATAAAATTTAGTATAAGGACTCAATTAAAAAAATATATATATAAAAACCTAATTAAAAATTTCTAAAACTATAGAATCAATAGAATAATTAAACCATAAAAGTATGAGTTAATAATATGAAAACAGAGTTTTAACGACTATGTATCATAACGATACGTATTGGAAATATTATTACTAATCTTTTTAATTTTTATCTTAATAAATATATTGAAAGAACTCAAAATTTTTATATTTTTTATATACTCTCTTTTAATTAATAAACTACAAAGACTCATGTTAACTAAATATAAAAGAACAAAAAATATTATTTGTACATAAAATATTTTAATATATATTTTATACGAATAATTAATATTAGAGGAATGACTTTTTTTTTTTTAAGGATTTGAATTAGTTAACTTTGTGTTTCTATTAGGTCTTTAGGTTCCTTTTATAAAAAAAAATTAAGACTTATTTTATATATACAATAACTCATCATCTAATAATAAATTGTTAAATAAAATTATAATTTATAATAGATTAATATTTAGTATGTAGAATTAGAATACGCATAGTAAAAACAAATTCAGTTATAGACGATAAGAAGAGGCCACATTAGTGAGATTCAACGCAAATCTGCATCTGATGTCGCTGTGGCCGTTGAAGTAGGTAACTACTTTCCACACATCATACAAACATCATTTATGGCATGCCATTCCCTTCCCAAACCAATATCCATCTCTTTATTTATGCATACTCCTGTTCCTTTTCCTTTTCCTTATGCTCACTTTATCTTTTTCTTCAATTTAACCCTTGGACCAGAATATGTTTGCATATTTATGGATTCTATTTTTAAATACTTTGTTTGAATTTGTATGTTTACTTGACAACTTTAATTTTAATGACTATTATGAGAGATGATTTTATGAAAGATGATAATGTTATTTTTATTTTGATAATATCACGTTTTTTTTCTATAAATTCATAAAAAATATCATGTAAAAAAATCATATAAATAATAATATTATTAAAAATAAAAGTGGTATTATTATTTGTTTAATTTTATCGTTGAACATTAGAGGTGTGTATTTTTATATTTATTAAAAATATAGTCTCTGTGGTATTTGTAAGTGTATGAAAACAAATTCTCTTCTTTAAGCTAACGTATAGAGTTAAATTAGACTTGCTTAATTCTAATATAATATCGTACCTTCTAAAAGGTATCAGGCTTAGAAATGAAAAAATGAGAAAAGGAAAGTAAGAGAGAGAACAGTAGAGAGAAAAGAGAAAGTAAGTTATAGTATTCTATTATTGATCAGAAATGAAAATTTAGTTATTGAACGGGTAATTTTTTTTATATGAAAAAAATAGTGTTTTTTAAAATGAGATTATTTAGTGTAATTATAAGTGGATGAATTTTGTAGGTAAAAAATTAATATGTAAGGTGCATGTTGTAATACGTAGGGTGTTTGTTGGAATAAGTAGGGTATGTGTTAGACACATATCATTATTTGGTTAATACATAAGATGCATATTGGACACATTTTTTATATATCCACAACACTATAATATATTTTAAATATCAATATTTAATTAAAATATTATTTTTATCTTCATATTAAAAATAATTTTTATTATTGAGTTTCTATTATATATACCTAAACACACTGATATTTGTGTGATTTAATTTATTTTCAATGTATAATTATATTTTATACTGATGATTAATTTTAGTGTACACATAATATAATTTAGAGTAAAGTATTATTTTTGTCCCCAACGTTTGGAATAAATCTTATTTGTGTCCCTAACATTTAAATCGTTCTATTTGTATCCCTAACGTTTATAAAAGTGATTCAATGTTATCCTACTATCAATTATACTAACAAATCAGATTATATTTTTCAATTATTCTCACTTAGATGTATTCATTCTCAATTAGGTCTTACTTAGATGTGTTCAATTTTAATATTATACCTACTATTTGTGTTTAGATTCAATTATCTCCCTAAAAAAATGAATTATGTAAATGTTATAGGAATTAGTTTCAACTTTTGATGAGCTATTTTTCGGAGTGGATCATTAATTCTATCCCAAAAATTTGTATTCTAACTTCAAAAAGAGATTTTTAAAACTCAAACTAAAGCGTTCATGATGTGTAATTGATGATAGGATAATATTGAATCACTTTTATAAACGTTAGGGATACAAATAGGACGATTTAAACGTTAGGGATACAAATAGAATTTACCCCAAACGTTAGGGACAAAAAAGATACTTTACTCTATAATTTAAAATCATATACTTTCTAACAAACTAACTGTCATTCTGTTGAGCTGCTAACTTTATCTTTTAGCTTACTCTATATATCCAATACACTATTATGACCTGTACTTTCATTTCTTCTTACACTCTTCAACTTCTTCTAACTACCTTTGATCTAGTGCACTGTCATGATCTCTAATTGCAATTTCTTCACCAATCTCCCAATTACAAAGTATGAATAGACATGTATATGGTTTCATAATACTTTCAATGTGAATGTATTCTAATAATACACATATGTAATAATAAAATTTATTATATTGACGAAAACGTTTGACTTATTCATTTACGAAAAGAAAATCATCTACTAACTTAAAAGTCATAATCATTTAGTTTGTCTAATTGAAATACAAAAAAATTATCTACTCAGCACATAGCAATTATTTTTTGTTTTCTATTTATTAACTATAAATATCTAAAACATATTGCACTTCTTTAATGAATCTTCTCAATTGAAAATTTGAATGAACAGTTTTGATTGTGGATATCTACGATTCCTAACTTATAAGGTGCGCTTTATGTATTGGTCCCATAAAATAATATATACTTGGTTATTTAATTATTTGTTGAAATTTCAATCTTTTGGGAGGTAATTAACCCTACTCAACAAAGATAAAATCATATAAGCGGAAAATTTGTCAGTCCTAGTTTCCTACAATTGAAAATTATAACAAAAAATTGTGATTAAATTAAACATGCCCCCACCAACTGTTTTATTTATGTTAGGGGTATTTAATTTGGTGTCATAAATCTTCCATGCTAAATTTGGGATCATTATAATAATCCAAATGGAGGATTTTCAGAATATACATTTATTTCCGTGACATGATCCATGAGTGGTCTGAATGAAAGATTAACAAAGTGATGGGATCTATATGGAGAGAATGGGGAAATGATTGTGACAATCATAAATTTTATTGTCAAAAAATAAATAAATAAATAAATAAATTTGTAACACACTAAATGATCTGACGAGAACACATGCATGAGCATGAGCGTGAACAGGGGAATCGAAATCTGATGACTGCTAAATTTTAAAGGTTTGTGAAATTTAATTTAGAAAGAAAAAAAAAAGGCAAGCAC
>NC_029781.3:9697848-9711429 GCF_000817695.3 Arachis duranensis | reverse complement strand
TATTTATAACTATCCAAATTTTTACAATTATTTATCTTCAAAATTTATCTTTTTTGCCAAGGTTGCGAAAACCGAACCGGTCATTAAACCGGTCAAGTAACTGGTTTAATGGTTCAATGGTTCAACCGGAGTCGAACCGTGGTCAGACCGGTTTAATTAAATATACAATAAAATTATTAAAAATTTAATATATAATTAAAATAATTAACATAAATTTTAATTTCTAATTAATTCTCAGATTCTAATAAAATGATCAATATAAATACCCAGAATAATCACTCCCAATCCAAATACATACAACTATACAAGCCAGAAAATCCAAAAGCATAAGAAAATTCAGCAACCCAACCATAAGAAATTGAAATTCAGATACACTCACAATCCAAGGACACTCACAATTCAAGTTCAGCAAATCACACCCCCAATAACCCTAACTTAGAAAAAAAAACACAAAAGAACAGCAACTCAATCATCAGAGAACAGCAACTCAATAATCACAGTAACTCAGAATCAATAAAACAAAATGAACAAACATAAATGGAAGCAAACATCGATTTCAGTCGTGCATACTCATAATCATAAACATTATTCGGTTTTAGAATCATACAAAAACAAAAACTCAGAATAATAAATCCAGAGATAGAGACAGAGAGGTTGGAACAAAACTCAACTGCTAGCAAAGGAGAAACAGTGAGACAGAAACAGAGACGAGGGAGGAATGGCGAGACAGAGACAGAGACCAAGACGATGGAGGAATGAAACTTATTTGCCGAGGAGGGTAGAACGGCGAGATAGAGACGAGGACATGATTCAAACTGACAGCTCCTCGATCTGCAAGTCTACAACCACGACGACGATGTAGAGAAGTGTAGAAGACGGCAACGAGCTTCGACATGCAAGTACAGAGGCGACGGCGTGGAGAAGAAGATCGACGGCCAAGGACTTCGATCTGACCTTCTGTCCGTCACTGCTGGCGCGACGGCACCCTTTGGCTGACGAGAAGAGTTCGGCGGCGACGGAGGCGGTGGCTGCTGCTGCTGGTTGCTGAGAGATAGAGGGATAGTGGGTTAGGGTTCCGTTTAAGTGCGAGGGAAGGTAAGAATGGTGGTCAGCTTTCCGGACGATGGGTCGCCGAAGACTGCTGTTGTTGGCTGAGAGCGAGACGAGGAGGAGACGAGGAGGCAGGGGCTGCTGGCGCCTGGCTGAGAGAGAGAGGGGGAAGTAGCACCGTAGTGGGTTAGGGATTTGGGTGAGTGAGACTGATGAGAGGGAGGGAGAAGGGATGCCGTGGTGGTTGCTGAGAGCTGATGTTGGCGGCAGTGTTTCTCTCAAAGGTTAGGCTGAGGCAAATTAGGGATTTGGTTGGAATGTGAGAGTGAGACAGAAGGGAGAGGGTCGGGTGTGTTGGGGGGGGTGGGGTTTTTACGTTTTTTTTTTTGTGAGAGAACCGGTTTTTGACCCGGCCGGTTCATCCGGTTCACCGGTTAACCACCGGTTCGGCCGGTTTTTAAACCGATTTTTTGCAAGACGGTTTTGCGTGTCAACCGGCCGGTCCGGTCCGGTTTTCAGATCCATGTTTTTTGCTGTTGAATATTTTATTAAATATAATTATATCTAGCCCTCATATGTTATTTTCTCTTTCTTACTTTTTAATTACTGCTTTAAAAATAATTATAACTAAAAAAATTATTATTTAAGAAATCCCTATTACAATAAAATCATATATAACTATAATATTAAGATTTTGGCAAAATTAATGAAATTAATAATCACTCTTAAAACTAATTGAGAACCAAAATTACACATAGGAAATTACAATTAAACTGAGGACTCAATTAGTAATTACCTACAATTTTACCATGTTATAAAAAGAAACATACAATTAAGTGATAGTACAAAGCTATATTCCTAAATTAAAAGTGCATTAAAAATTAATTATTCACTAAAGAAAATTAAAAGAAAAATTAATAGATGATGTAGTTACTATTACACATGGGAGGACCGTACTATCCGTGAATGTGGTGACATGGATAAGAATTCACGTTCACCCCATGTGGCCAGTGTTCCTTCCTCTGTGGGACCTACTTGTTCACTGCTTTAAATCTTAGCCCTTCATTTGTTTGACTTTGACCTTATCCTAATCTCAGATTAGGTTCAACAAATTGGGCCAAGAATTCAAAAGCTTCACTCTCTTTTTAGCCTAGTCGATCGATTCCTTCTAATTGGGTGATATTAGCCATCAAAGTTCAACCATTAATGGTATATAAATCCATGCATGGCCCAAAAGAAATTCAAATACTATATACATTGCTTAGCTCGTTATTCTGTTTAACCAAATCTCAAGAATTCGAATTTTATTTTGTACGTATAACAATTAATTAGTCAATAATAAACTTTTAAAAATTAATTTTTTGATTTATCAAAAAAAAAAAATATCGTAAAAATAAGAAATAAATAAATAAATAACCGACTTGATTTTAGGTATGTCGATTAAAAAATACTGTAAAAAATAATAATGTAGTAAATGTTTTAGTCTCTTAATTAGAGATCTTGAATTTAAGTTTTGAGAATATAAAACCTTCACTAACATTCCGTGAGATTTGGACTAATTAATTGAATGAGATGAATTCAAGGGTGGAAAATTGATAAGGCTACTTATTATGACTACTTATTTAAGTTATAAGCATCATGCATGTTATGAAGAATATTTTACATAAAATTAGCTTGTTTCACGCTTTTAGAAACAAGAAAGAAATACTCTACTAGGTTGCTTTTGTTGAAAGGGAATGCCAATGTCGAAGTCGAACAAGCTTCTTCATTTAATTAAGGAAGGAATGTCAAACACTAAGTTCATTGTTAAATGCAAGTAAGGTATTGAATCATAAAGTGTGCAATTATTTCATTGTTGACTTCCGTATAAGAGAATATGCATTAGCTTCATGACTCGAAGGTGCAATAATACTTTCTTCATTTAAAAAAAAAAATAAAAATAATAATTGAAAGTTTAATTTAGATAGGTTTTTTTTCTCATCATATATATAAATAGAATTCTACCAAAACCTTGTGAGATACGAAATTATTATTAATTTACCAAATGTGCTAACTATTTTTTATGTAAACGCAATAATACTACTATATGGCTACAACTAACCTATACAAGTAGTTAATAAAAAAGAGAGTAATATAGAGCCTTCTAATATCATGTTGTCTAATCATTTTAAAAAAATTCTTCTAAACGAATTATAAATTCAAATGTATTTAATATGTTAAAAGCATAAAATCACTAAACTTTCCGTGTAAAACAAAACAAAATAGGAGGACTTTTTAATTTAGAAGGATATATATCATTTTTCTAGAGTGAAACTATTGTGCAAACAATAAAGCATGTGAGTTTGATGTATAGACATTTATGTGTTGGTTGATGGTTGGATAAACTACCCTATGATTGATATTGGTTTTGGTGATAAAATACTTATTATTCCACGTCTAAGTCTATCATCTAATAAATAATAGAAATTTTATTAAATTATTATTCACATAAAATTATATTCATGTCAAAATAATAGCTAAAATATATATAAATGTATATTATATTAATTAAACAGTCTAATCAAATATATTAAAATATTTAAAAAAATTTAATTATATTTTGAGATGATTTTTTTTTTTGCAAATGGTAATTAATTTATTGACCAAATTAAAGAAATTGCAATAAATGGGCTCACAAGTTTTGCTAGAAAGGTAAATAGGGTTGTTACACAAGGCATGCAAAAACGTAAGTGGCGGGTCTTTGCTTTTCAAGAAATCATGTGCTATGGAGGAGTTAGAGTGATGAAAGAGCATTTTGGTTGTGTTTGAAATTTCATGGAGAAAGAGAAATAGAGGAAAAAATAATCGTTTTTCTGTTCTATTTAATTTAATGTATGTAGTAGTATAAAATAAGATTAAACAAAATCATAATAAATAAGTATTTTTATTTTAGTTAAACCAAGACTGAGACAACTAGTGATTGGCCAACTAGATATAAGTTGTCAACCATGACAATTCTAAAAATTAGTCAGATTTTCTTTTTCAATATTCTCTTGTTTTATTTTAACTATTTAATTTTTTTGAAATATTAAAAAAATCAATTCTAATAAAAAAAAAATTTATTTGTATTACTCAATTCAATTGATGATTAATTGGGCCGTATACACAACCGTACAGAAGAACATGCACTACTATCTCACTTTAATTTGATGATATTTCGTCAAAATAAGCATGTGAAGTGGTTTCATACTTTCATCAATTATTATTATTATTAGATACCATAGTTTATGGATTATCCATTATAATTATTATATATGTAGGCAAAAAATAATAATAACTAATATAACTAATTCTCATGATCAAAGCATGTGGGCAGCTAGAGAGCAATGAGCATTCCTATTATATATGCTGCCATATCCTTTTATATATTATATTCTATTTTATGTAGTGGTGGAACTGTTTACTATACAATCCATGAGCAATATAATCATTTATGTCTTGAATCCTTTCCCATTCATGAATGATTGAGAGTCAATATGAATATTAGTTGGACCCTATCATATTTTGAATATATTTTTTTTTCTTCTTTTTGCTTGGAATATATATAATAACTCTCTCACTTTATTAATTTTAAGAATAAATACTGTTTTGATTCTTAAAGTTTAGGGTTAAAATAAAAATTGTCCTTAATTTGATTTTTAATTTAAAATGATCTTCAATGATTCATTTGATATTAAAATCGTTCTTTTAACTTTTTACAAACAAAAATATTCTTATATTTGTTATTGACAATTACGAAAATAAATATAACTTATAAATGCATAATAAAATAAAAAAGGTAAATTTATTACAATACTTCAATTAAGGAGAAGACACTATCATTGTCAATCACTGGAAGAGGAATTGAATTAGAGCTTGCATCACATGGTTTGTCAAACCTCAACTTCTTCTCGAACTCGATCTTTTGCGCATAGGAGGAGTTGCTTTGCTACCATGGTGAGATGCTGATGTTGCAAACTTCTGGGACAAAAGAGAATCCCGGTCGCCGATGTTGCTTTGCTTTATCATTAATCTTAGTTTCTGTGGAGAAACATAAGATGCTCCAAAATGACTAAGAGAGAATTAAATTTTTTTTCAACTAATTGACTTGACTTTTTTTTTTTTACTAAGGTAATTGTTGTGTTGAAGATGTGTTGGGATTGGGCTAAGATATTGATAAGGCTGAGTTATTGGATTGTGATGCTCCTTGGATTGAAGTGTTGGGCTTAGTTGTTTTCTAGGACCTGCCTCTGGACCTTTTGGTTGTTGTGTTTGGCTTATTAAGTTGTAGTTGTGATGATGAAGTGGCTGAGATAATTTTTCTCTTCATATTTCTCTTTTTTTTTGGTCATGTTCTTCATGTCTATCTTAAAAGTAGACTATGAAGCTGAACCTTTTTTTTCCTCCCTTAAAAGTTTGTTGAGATTTGTTGTTTGTTGTCTTCTTTTTTTTTCTTAGAATTTTTGGATGTTTGGACCTAACAAAGCAAACAAATGCCAAGTAGGTTTAGGATAACACAAACATAAGAGAATTTGTAAGAAAATAAAATCAGTAGCATACGTCATGTATAAAGTTAAGGCATCTCTCCTTCTGTACCCAATTGCCCCACAATCCACATATTAAGCATCCTTGTATTTGCCCTCTCCTTGACAAGAGATTGTGGTGGTTGTCTTTTTTATTTATTTTTTTTAAGGAGCTATTCTTCTCTTTTTTATTTGTCATTAGCTAGGCCTTCTATACAGTGATGGCATAACATCCTCTCTCAAAGATTAAGACTATTTAAAAGTTGTATCATTGACTCATAGTACTTCAAGTAAGTTTCTTTCTTGTAGTAACTATCTAAAAATATTTTCCTTCAAGTTGATGCAACTAATAATATGTGCACAAGGAATTTCATTCATTTGTCACCTTCTATTTGATCACTCATAAATACCTAAATCCACAACAAACTTCTCAATATTATTAATCTCATATTTTTAAGCCGCAGACTAAGAGAGTTGTCACTCTTCAGCTAACCTATGCCTTCTTTCAAACTTCATTTTAATCCTAGGTAAAATAGCCCTTAATTAGTTCTAAATTATTTCTCTATTTTGTATCCACCTAGTTATTAACTTAACTCTAATTCTCTTTAACATTGTAATTATAGGTTTCTCTCTAACATTTACAGTTACAAAATTAAAACTCTTAGACATATTGTTAACAAGTGTATATACTTTAGAATGAAAAGTAAACTTAAATCTGTATTAATATCTAGATACAATAGTATTTAAGTGTCTAAATACTTCCTGATTCACAGATCTAAGCTCTACCATATACTTCTCATAGTCCTACGAATAAGCAATCTTAGCACATTTTCGTATCATTTACTTCAGAAATAAAATTGGATATTTTTTTAAGTTATTGAATAAATGCTTCGTAAAGAACCTGTTGTCCATTTCTAGTATCATATCCTAAAATGTTGGCAATAATCGCTAAAACAAAGATAATTTTACATTTTAGTTACTAATTATATCTAGTTAGCCATAAATTAGATGAACAATTTAAATCGACAAATAAGCTTAATGAAACACTTACTTTCTGTTAGACGGACATGAAGATTGATCTTCCCATCTTCTCAATCTCAATATCATTAGCAAGATGACTCAAAAATTATATCCATGAGTTCTTGGTCTTGGCTTTAACAACAACATATGTAATCGAAAGCATCTAATTATTAGGGTCCCATTCTATTACAGTTAGTAGCTACCCTCTTTGAGGTATTTTTAGAAAACATCCATCCAAATCAATGAATAACTTACAATGCTAAAAGTTTTTTTTGTATACATTCAAGCATACATATATCCTTTAAGGAACACATCCTCCTCCTCAACCTTATGCATAACTCTACATGATCTCTTGATTAAACTATTTTACACATGGCAAGTGCATTGCATCACCTTAAAACAATTTCATATTTTTCTTAGGATTTTTATTCATAGAATCCTTGTATCACAATGCTAAGATATTCTCATCAATGTAACCAAATTGCTTTAATTCTTCATACGCTTTAAAGAAAGACCACCGATCACAATCAATGTCTTCTATAATTGTTGTTTCTTCTCCTACATATTGTAATGACCCTATATCATAACCAAACCAACCATCATGATAGAGCTCCAGTTTAAAATATCCCATTTTTTTCTCCAACGCTGTCTAAGTCAAGATCACAATATATTACTAAACTGAAAAAGAAAACAAAAAACTCATACAAAAACAATCTTTTTTCACAGACATGTTAAACTCTAGTGTCATTACAAATCCATTTAGTCTCCATTTAATCATTAACAAAAAAATCAACCAAAACACTCACATTCGAAACTAACTATTGGAGGAGAGAAATTATAGTCAATGGAAGGAGGAAAACCATATTTAAGACAACTTTGCGATTACTAGCAAACTAACTACACATGACCCTTTCTTCACAAAACTTACAATCGCCTACTCTCTTCTTCTTAAGAATAACTTCTGTCATTTTCAATTCTAAGTTAGGATATGAAGCAATGTCATATTGATTTCTGAAATGTTGTAATTAATTGATGAATTATGAGTGGCAAATGAAGTGTTTTACACAAAACTCAAATAGAAAAAAAAGTATTTTTGTTATTTAAAAAATTATTATCTCCAAAATGACAATTTTAATATCAAATTATAAGAACCATTTTGAATTAACAATAAGGTTAGGGACGCTTTCAATTTTGATCTTTTAAGACCAAAACAATACTTATATCTTATCCCAACATTAATTTTTCATAATAAAATTCACTCCAATTTTCTATTCTTGCACATATGGCTCAAGAAGTTTTAATAGCCATATCTATTTAGACGGTTGTCTCTAAAAGTAGGCCTCAAATTTACTCAGGTCACGAAAGGGTAGAATTGACAATGGAGTTTTATATTCATGTGTGCAAACGACTCATTAAAAAATTGAGGAGTACATCTGTATTTCGTGTGAAAATTCGAGTGTACTTTTGTCTATTTTTCCTAGATACAAATATACAAATATACATAGACATATCAATACACAATTTTTTTAGTTTGTTTGGTAAATAATACCACATCTATTGTCTTCGCTTCAATTTGTTATATTTTTTTTAAGATTGACACAGTTACTACTAATATTTTCAACAACTCAAATATAAAAGCAACAAAATCATTTTCAACAACTCAAATAACAACAGTTACTACTAATTATTATCTTCAAAATGACAATTTTAATATCAAATGATGAGAACCATTTTGAATTAAGAATAAAGTTAGAAATGCTCTCGATTTTGACCCTTCGGAACTAAAACAATAATTATTCCTTATCCTACCATTAATTTTTCATAATAAAATTCACTCCAATTTTCTATTCTTGCACATATGGCTCAAGAAGTTTTAATAGCCATATTTATTTACACAGTTGTTTCTAAAAGTAGATTTAGTACGAGAGAAAATATTATTGACCCTTATTGAAACTCCTTAATACCATGCATGGTAAAAGCAGTGATTTGTAAATAAATTAGTTAAAACTAATTTTTTATATGCTAAAAATATAAATAAACTAGTTTAAATTAATTTTCTTAATTAATTTAAACAAATACATCATATTATAAAACAGTTTACTACATAAAAAATAATTTGGTAATAGTTTTTAATTCATTAAAATGATTTACTACAGTTTCAATTTAATTTTTTAAAAAATTGAACAATGAACACTCTAATTTTTTCTAGGTTTTAAATCCCCGTTCCCGGAATTGATATAAAGTTTGATACCAATACAAAGTTAGCACTTATTCACATGCTCACATGCTCATCAAGCATGAGAATATTTATCAATAACATATCAAATAAGGGTTCTTAACAGTAAAAACATGATAATGAAAAGGTAACTAAAGCCATAAAAAATGTTACACACAATTCTCAGCACTCAGAAACACTAGACGAAAGAGAAACAAATAAAAGAATTCTAAGTATTTTTGGCATCATTTGAGTTGGACTATTTTTTAACTATGTATTGTTTATAGGGTAGGATTTGGAGCCAATCCTAACTCTACCCGCGAATTGAGATTTTTATATAACGGGTTGAGAATATTCCAACTCTAACTCTACCCGCTCTTAATCCGCGGGTACCCGACCCTACTCGCGGGTTACAAAACAATGCAACATTATTATATAATTTGATGATAATTTAAAATAGAACTAAACTTTATGTAAAAAAAATATATTATTAAATTATTAATTAATGGTCTTCTTTTAATGACTAAAGATCTTTTGCATTTAATGAGAGGTCTTTGATTCAACATGCACTTGAAATGTATTTTTATATAAGTATATAACATATACATATATAAGGTGCGGGTTGGTCGGGTAGGGTTGAGGCTCAACCCGCACTCTACCCGACCCGCATGAAAATCCTACCCGCACTCTACCCTACCCGCTGTAGATTGGGTTGACAACCCTATCAACTGGGTGGGATCAGATTGCGTACCCGCAGATAGATTACATATTGCCATCCCTAATTGTTTATCACATGCTTCAAAATATATGTAGGCTTATTTTCTAAATCACATTCTCATGTATGAATTTTTTTTTTTTGGAAAAAAAAAAGAGAAATTAAAAAAAGATATACGTACTTTTTCTAGTATTTTATCAACATATAATTTTTTTTATTTGTGTAAAAAAAAAAAACTCATTTGTAAACATTGCTCATAGGTAGATCCGATCCTCATTCCCCTTATATGTCTATTTGAGTTTTTATCTTAAACCATTTCTTCAAAGTTAGTTAAATATACCAAAAGATTAAGTAATTAGGTCATGTTTTGGTTATGTTAGACTGATGTAATTTCATAATGACTGGAATAGAAGATAACATTTTGAAAAGAATTAAAGGGCGCAGAGAATAGTAGAATACATAGGTACAATTTTTTTTTTCGTTTTTGGTCGTAATGCAGGAACAGTTTTAACCCAAAAGCCTATTTTGGGCTTTAAAATCTTCTTGAAGGCATAGTTTTTGGAATGGTTTGGGCTCTATATTTATCCCAATTGCACTAAATGAAAAAAATGTTGAAAAGAAAAATTTATAACCAGCCCAAAAAAGAAATTTACAAATTTATTTCTAAAAATGGAGACAAATGCATGAAAATGGACTGTTGGGTCCAAAGAGAGAACAACTAAAAATGATGAGAATAACGAATCAAGATTACTTCTACTTTCAAATGTGGTGAAAATCATATCAATATAACATACATGTTACCTTGCTGGATGCCTTTGTGAGCGTGGCTCCTCTTAGAAGTTCCGTTGTCTACTTATTCAACCAATGGTCTGTTTCATGCACATTGACTCACATGTCTTAGTGGGAGTTAGGTTAGAGATGCTTGTTCCTTTGGATGCATGGAAACTAATACATATGCTGAGATTAGGTCCGTTGAAGACATTGCTATTGTACACTCTCAAAGCTTCATAGAGATCCGTATCAATAAGCCAGGCAGTTAAGACAAAACTAATGACAAAATAGAACAAGGTGCAATATGAGAGTCCTCAGAGGAGATATGAAGGATAGTTGTAGAATGTTTGCGACAAAGTAGAAAACTTTCTTCTTATGCCACATAATAGGTCATTATCATTACAAACACTACAAGAAAGATATTGTCGAAATTTTTGTCAGCATCGCAAGTTACCAGCAGATTTGTCGATAAAATTATTGGCGGATTTGACAATTAATTCATCAGGTCCAAATATTATTGGCCGTTTCTGTATTTCGACGGTAATTTTGTCGGTAAAAATTGAAAGGAAATAACAAAAAACGACACATTTTTTTACCAGTGGATTTACTATCAGATATATTTGACGGTAAACTTATTTAATGAAATGTTGCATTTTGGTCATATGCAACTCTTTATCAGTAGATTTATTCAACAGTAAATCCGCCGGTAAATATGCCCTAGATAACGGTATCTATCTCTCTCAAGCTAAGTATGCTTCTGATATTCTTGCTCGAGTCGGAATCACAAATAATCGCATCGAGTCTACTCCTCTTGAGTCTAATGTCCGCTTTACTCCTATGGATGACACTGTTTTGGACAATCCTACTTTTTATCGACAGCTCGTTGGAGGTCTCGTCTACTTGACTGTCACACGACCAAACATCGCCTAATCCAATTCATGTTCTTAACCAGTTCTTGTCAGCTCGTACTACTCACTATACGGTAGTTTTTCGCATTCTTTGCTATATCAAAAGCACTCTGCTTTCATGGCCTTTATTTTTTTACCCATTCATCTTTAACCCTTCAAGCATACTTTGATGTTGATTGGGCTGGTGATTCCACTGATTATTAGTTTGTTTCTTAGTGACTCTCTCATTTCCTGGCAAGTCAAGAAACAAACGTTCACTGCTCGATTATGCACCGAATCTGAATATCATGCTCTCGCTGATACTACTGTTGAGATTGTCTCGATTCATTAGCTTTTTGAATATTTGGGTGCTCCTCAATCGTCCTCTACTGATTTTTATTGTGACAATCGCATTACTATTCAGATTGCCCATAATGATATTTTTCACCAACGCACCAAACACATTGAAATTGATTGTCACTTGTCCAGCAACATCTTCTTATTGATGTTGTTTGTCTCATCGACTATTGATATCTTCACAAAGGCTCATCACCTTACTCGTTTTTTTACTCTAGTATCCAAACGCAAGATGATATCTTTAGGTCCCACTTGAGTTTGGGAAGGAATGTTAGAGTATAATTAGGATCAATTAAGATCAGTTAGTATCAATTATATTTATTTATTAGCATATCTGTATAGGTATTATAGGATATTATGCTTTTATTATTTTTATAGGATAATAAAACAGAAAAAAAATAGAAGTTTGTTAGAGTCACTTAGCAATTAGTTAGTAACTAATTAGTGATAACAGATGCAGTAAGTCACGTGTCTAAACATATGTATATAAACTCTTATCTGCTGTAGCTGCTGCACAATAATCACATTCTCATTCTCTCATTTATTCATCTAAGTTTCATCTCTCTTAAACTCTCTCTCATGCTAATTATAAGCTGTTCTTAGAGTGCATCGAAT
Source organism: Arachis duranensis (assembly GCF_000817695.3). NCBI lineage: Eukaryota > Viridiplantae > Streptophyta > Magnoliopsida > Fabales > Fabaceae > Arachis > Arachis duranensis. The sequence goes on along the minus strand of NC_029781.3, from coordinate 9,699,258 downwards.
GACCTGATGAGATACAAAGGCAATATTGTTCTACTTGTACAAGACAATTCCATTAGTATGTATGAGTGACCATCAAGCTTTGTTTATAGGACAAGAAGTTGATCCTTCTAAATAGACAATTTCGTTAGTATGTATGAGTGACCATCAAGCTTTGTTTATAGGACAAGAAGTTTGATCCCAGGCGCAGACTCTTCTTTTTTTCACAGGAGATAGGATTGGTTTGCTAAATATGTGGAAATGGTTAAAAGAGGTAAAGGTGTCATCCTCCTTAACTACAAGAAAAATTATCTGAAGAAGGAAGCTACAACTGCATTTCAAATTATAAAAAATGTTTGTTTTTATTATTAATGATTCTTTAAGACGGTGTTTGGTTAATGGATGAAAGAAAATAAGACATAAATATAAATATATAAATAGACACAGACATAATAATATACATTTTTTTAAATTTATTTAATAAATAATACACAACACAATATATAATTCACAATTATATTAAAATGTTAATATCATTCTTTCTCTTTTTATCATCAACATTATATCACAGTTCACTGTTTCTACTTTAATTTATTACTTTTCTTTTAAAATTGGTACAATTATTACCAATATTTTTAATATAACAACTCAAATATAGAAACCACAAAATTCAGATATAGATTATCATAAAAAAAATTTAAAAATAAAAATAAAGAAAAAAAGTTATGAGATGGCTATGTCTTCTCCAAAGAATAATAATAGTGATAATATCTCAAAATATTAAAGGTAAAAATAAATAAAAAATCTGTGTCTAACATAAAAAATTCGTGTCCCAACTTCCTAAAAGAAACACAACATATACGTTTATTGTATACAATTTTATCCTTTAAAAAATTATCTCTTTCCAATTAAACACTAGACATATATCATACTATATTTATGTATTAAATAAATACCCCCACTAATCAAACACTCTGTCTAAAGTCTAAATTATGTTTGACTAGTGTAACCCGTTTTTTGTTGGAACTTTCTATATTATATAACATTCTATTAATTTTCAATAAGATCATAAATTTTGAGAAATGGACATGTTATTTTAAATATTTTATTTAATTTATTAAATTATAATATTTGGTCAGAAACATCTTCCTTGGATGGACATGGTAACAAGAAGTCAAGGTTTACGGCCATGTTCATGGGAAAGCTGACCAAGTAGTGGAAATACTACCATCTTGAAGATTCCAACAACATGGAGAGAATTAAAAACACATTACTAATATAGGAATACTATACTTTAAAGAGTTAATAATTAAATTCATTTTTAAAATATTATTTATTTTTTAAATCAGCTTTTAAATATTTTTTAATTATATTTGTTTTTAAAAAATAAAATTTAAGTTAAATTGATCTTTTTATAAGTTAGATAATAATATA
>NC_029781.3:9692243-9697679 GCF_000817695.3 Arachis duranensis | reverse complement strand
ACAAGATAATTAATTGATGTATCAGATTAGTAACATTTAACACACTATGTATTATTTGATATATAAAAAATTTATTTATAATCACAATAGTCTCTAAAAATATATATAAATGTAAGTAAATTTTATTCCTAAAATTTAAAAAATTAATAAACTTAGTCTTTATGTAAATTTTTTATTTTTTTATAATATTAAATTTATAATATTTTTTAATATTATTAATTTTAATATTATTTTTTAGACATTACTAAACAAAATTCTCTTTACATAAAATAATAAAAATAAATAAATTATTAAAAATTATTTAATTATTTATATTTTAAAATTTTATATTTTTAAATTATAATTTTTTTATAGTAAATTTTTTTTATTTAAACGAGTTTAGCAAATTATTGTTGATTATATATTTTAAATTACTGTCTTTCTGTGAAATCGCTTTGAAATTTTTTTTAAGGTGTAAAAAATAAGATTAAAATGAGTAGGATTAAGAAATATTAAAAAATTTAAATTATTAAAAATAGAGAGAAATTTATAAAGATTAATTTTTAAAATTTTAGGAATGAAATAATTTACATGTGTATTTTTAGGGACTAATTTGATTATAAATAAATTTATGATATATCAAATGACATGTGATATATTAGATGTCATTGACGTGACACGTCAACTAATTATTTTGTGACACATAATATTAATCTACTACGTTATCATATCACGTGACACTTAATGTAATATCTCATTATCTAATTAACAAAATAATTAATTTAATTTACATTTTATCTTTTAGGAACTGATTAAAAAAATTATTTAAAAACTAATTTAAAAAATAAACAATCTTTTAAAAATAAATTTGACTATTAATCTATACTTTTATTAAGAAGGAAAAAATATAATTAAAAACAAGAAAGAACATAAACCTTAGCTGTCTATCAGGTAGAGAAAGCATTTATTAGTCACATCAATTATGTCAAAAACATTTACAAAGACATGTGCAATGAAGAACCAAATTATTGGCAAGAGAGTACAATTGAAGGAAGAAAATTATTGATCCCACTATTTATATGAACTTTTTTTATCTAGTATAGAAAAATTATGACATACAATGATAAATCACTACAAACTACTAACTTTGCGTCGGTCGAAATGATGGAAAAACTCATTTCTTTTACAATGATTTCGTCTTCTTTATGAAAGTCTGTAATAATCTGATAAAGAGAGATAATCACGGCTTCTCAAATCAGATTAGTCAAATTATTAATGCTTCATTATTACTCATCACTTACTAATTAGTATCCTTACACAATAATAGAATAGTACTTCAACATCATAGCATTTACTTTAATTAAATTCTACATCATAGCACTTGTTACGGTGGGTAACCGGAGATTGATGGGCTAACGGCGTTGATTGGCCCAAATGTGTGAAGGAGGAGGATTCCGAATGGGTCTGCAACTCGGGGGGTCTCCGTCCGACTTGTTCGTGCGAGGAGATGGAGGTGGTACCTGCAAAGACACTCCGATGCCTAAGTTAGCAAGAGTGTGAGCAGGTCTAGAGAGTATTGGACTTAGAAATACCTGAGGGGTGTCAGTGTATTTATAGTGGTGAACCAATAAGCACCGTTGGAGTAGTGCCATATTTTTAGGGTGTTAACCGTCCCATTATCTTAGGGAGGTTAAGATATGGCTCGTGGAAGTGGTTAGAGAGATTCTAGGGGCAGTTACTCATTTGAATGAGTGTTTACCCGCCAGCTAATCTCGTGCCCGACTTCTTTAGAACAGGTCGTGGTGAGTACCGACTTCATAGGATGAAGATTGGTACTGGTGAGGCCCAACCCTTTGGATTAGGTCTTTTGCTTGATCCTGGGCCTTTATTATTGGGCCAGGGTATGAACAGTGCCCCTACTCGAGCCCAATTTTTTCAAGATTTGGGTTCGAGTATTCTGCTTGGGGTCGTAGCCGACTTGTTGGAGGACCGACGTGATTTTCTGAAACCGACGTGACTTTCCGTGTCCTTTTGGTTCTGACAGTTACGTCTAATCAATCGTCGTGTCCGTTAGCACGTTTATAAATACTTTCGCTCTTTTTTATTTTTTCGTTTCTGCAATTTTTCGAATTTCTTCTTTCTTCGTTCGTGCTGCATTCTTGTGTTTCGGAGACTTCTGCTTCTTCCAACCTTCATTTTTGGATAAAGGTTAGCTTTTCTTCTTTCGTAACATGCTTCGTGTTTGCATGCTTTATTTTGTAGATAGATAGGTTGGTTTGTAGACTTTGGTTTCGTATCTCCTCCCTTTAGAGACCGTGTTTTTTATTTTCCTTTTCTTTTTTCTTTTGTAGGTTTTTGTCACCCTTTATAAGAAAAAGAAATGGCTTCCGTAGATGTTCTTTCTCAATGGGTTGATGTCACGGTCCTAGGGGAGGAACTCTTGGTTGACGCCGAGTTTATCACCCACCTTCGTACTCACCACAGAATTTGTACTTCTGAGGAGGACGAGCCAAAGTATGAGATGGTAGTCCCGAGTCCAGAAGACCGGGTTTGTTTTGGGAGGGCCAATGAGGCGGCTCCTCATTTTTTCTTTATGTATGAATGTATGATCACCTGTTTGGGTGTTTTTCTTCCGTTTTCTGAATTTGAAATGGCTGTTTTACGCCACTGTCGAGTTGCCCCTACACAGCTTCACCCCAATTCTTGGGGTTTTCTGAAAATTTACCAATTTATAAGTCACGCTTTGGACTTTCCGACCTCCTTGAGGATTTTCTTTTATCTTTTCCACATGACTAAGCCCTTCAGTCGGCTAAATAACAAGCAACAATGGGTGTCTTTCCGAGCCATACAAGGTCGGAGAATTTTCACCCTTTTTGACGAATCCTTCCACGACTTCAAAAATTATTTTTTTCAAAGTGCAAGTTGTAGAGGGTCACCACCCCTTTTTCTTGGATGAGAATTCTTCCCCTCGCTTTCCCCTCTATTGGTTGGAGGCCTCCCCCTGTGAGAAGTATGGTCTGGATGACCTGGATGAGGTGGAGGCGGCCATTGTGGGATTTTTCCGAGAAGTGTGGGGGAGGGCCCCATACTTGGATACTAGGAAATTCCTCCAGGGATCGCCGACCTTTGTTCGGTCGCAACTAGGTAGTTTTTATATATGTATATGCCTTTCTTATTTTCGACTTGTATCTGCCGACTTGAGGTTTGCCGACTTGTAATTTTTGCTAATTGTTTCTTTTGCAGATATGGCAAGGAAGAATGCTCAGGAATCTTACCAAAGAGTTCAGGAGGCTAAGGCAAGATCTCGGGCTAGGACTGGTGGTACCAGGGCGATCATCTCTCCTCCTCCTCCTCCTCCTCCTCAGACTATGGGGACTTCTTCCCAGCCCATTGTAATTTCTTCTTCAGCTTTGTCTCGGCCGCTCCCCTCCGCCCGACTTCTTTCTGAGCCAGAGAAAAAGAAGCGCAAGACTTTAGAGTCTGGCTCTTCTTTTGATGGTGGGGTTAAGGCGGATGCTCTCACATTCGTCCGAAAGAACATTTATCCTCATATAAGTATGGATGATGTCTCTGTTCGGAACCACCTTACCACTCTGGCTGAGGAGAGTTTTAGGGCGGTGGGTGTTTGTGGCAAGCTCTTGGATATTTTTGAGAAGACTCCTCTCATCTCTTTGGGGTTAACCTCGAAGGTTGAAGAGCTGGAGGGAAGGCTTCTTTCTTATCAAGAGCATGAGAGGGAGTTGAAGGAGGAGGTTGCCAAGCTGAGGGCGGAGAGGGATAGCCTTCGGGAGAAGGAGAGTAAGCTGCAAGCCCAATGCAATATGGAGGCGGGTTTGAGGAAATCAGCACAGGAGAGTTATTAGAGTTTATTTCAAGATCTTGTGTTTGTGAAGAAGGATTTGCTGAACTCTCGAAATGCGTATGCCGAGTTGGAGGACTCTGTCGCTGATGGTGCCGAGGAGGCTTGGAGGATTTTCAAGGAGCAGGTCGGAGTTATTGCTCCTGACTTGGATCTTTCTCCTTTAGATCCAGACAAAGTCGTCATTGATGGTGCTATTGTGGATCCTCCTGCCCCCGTAATCGTTTCTGAGTCAGAATTGAAGACTCGGGGGCAGAGGATTATTGAGTCCCCTCCTCGTTTCAAGGACGCTTTGAGTTCTTCTGTTGTTCCTCCAACTTTCTCTTCATCTCCCGTGGTTACCTCTCTTCCTGATCCTGGTGGCGCTCTTCCTGACTCTGGTGGTGGTGATCCGTCTACTCTTCTGCAGAAATAACTTTTTTATGGCTATATGGGGGCTCGGCCTGTGAGTCTCCCCTTTTTTAAACTCTTTATGTGTTGTTTGTTGGTAGTGTTTGGACAATTTCTTTTGGCCTTTTAAGGCCGTAAACAAAATATTTGAAAAGTACCCTTTTTAATAAGGGTTTTAAATTAACAAAATAAATACCCTTTTTTGGATAAGGGTTTAAGTTACCTTATGCGTGTATGCTTTTCTGATTTTGATTTTTCGAAGTCCCCTTGATCTTTTTTTGAAAACCTTTCCCTTTGGCTTGTCTGTTTTTCTGAACCCTTTTTGTGTAAGGACTTTTTGACAGCCTTTAAACTTTTTTTCAATCTCTTTTTTGTTATCCCTTATACTCAACTTTGTTTTATTGAGTTCTTATGACTTAGGTTATTTTTGCGATTCGTTTTCTTTTCTACTCGGTTTTTTCCTTTCGACTTATGAGTCGGGATGTTTCCGAGTTTTTTTACGATCAACTTTTATAACCTCATTACACCGACTTATACCTCGTCGTTTTATCCTGACGACCATCTAGGTCGGTTCATGGAATTTTCACGTTTTGTCGAGCTTAAGTCGGAGCGTTTCGTAGAAAGACTTAGAAAATAGAAAGGAGTTTATAAGAGATATTGTAAATGAAAAAGATCTTTATTGATTGGGGAGGTACCTTCTTGCTACTAAGGGTTTTTAATAGCCTTTTTTCCCTTAGCCTCTACTATGATGCCTCGTTAAAAACCCTTCTCCAGAAAAAACCCTTTGATTTTGGGAAAAAATCATGAAGTTGGGAAAAGAGTACATCAGGGAGTAGAGTTCGCTTTTTTAACTGTAGTACCTTTTCATATTACAAGCATGCCACGACCTTGGGAACTCAGTGCCGTTCAGGTCGGTCACTTTGTAATAACCTTTCCTAAGACTTCCTTGACCTTGTAAGGTCCTTCCAATTAGCAGTGAGTTTTCCTTCCCCTGATTTGCTGACTCCAATGTCGTTTCTGATTAAGACCAAGTCATTCGGGGCAAATGTTCTTCGAATGACTTTTTTGTTGTATCTTGTAGTCAACCTTTGCTTCAATGCTGCTTCTCTTATCTGGGCATCTTCTCGGACTTCGAGGAGCAAGTCGAGCTCCTCTTTGTGCCCCTGTATGTTTCCAATCCCGTCATGGAGAATTACCCTTGGGCTTTG
>NC_029781.3:9690758-9691845 GCF_000817695.3 Arachis duranensis | reverse complement strand
GCGGTGATGGTGGCCACTGGTTCTGCTTCTATCCACTTTGTGAAGTAATATATTCCCACGATCAGGTATTTGACTTGTCCTGGCGCTTGGGGAAAAGGACCTAACAAATCCGTTCCCCATTTTGCAAAGGGCCATGGAGAAGTGATACTGATGAGCTCTTCTGGTGGAGCCACGTGGAAATTTGCATGCATCTGACATGGTTGACACTTTTTCACAAATTCTGTGGCATCATTCTGCAAGGTCGGCCAGTAGAATCCAGCTCGGATTACTTTCCTAGCTAGTGACCTTGCTCCGAGATGGTTTCCGCAGATCCCACTATGTACTTCCTCTAATACCTCGGCAGTTCTTGAGGTCGGTACACACTTTAATAATGGTGTTGATATCCCCCTTCTGTAGAGAATATTTCTCTCCAAGGTGTAGTGTTGTGCTTCCCTTCGGATCTTTTTTGCCTCTTTCTCCTCTTTAGGGAGGATGTCGAATTTCATGTATTCGACCAAGGGGTTCATCCATCCGAGGTTTAAACCGACTACCTCAAGTACTTCTTGTTTGTCTTCTATTTTTACCACTGAGGGTTCCTGGAGGGTTTCTTGGATCAGGCTTCTGTTGTTCCCTCCCGGCTTGGTACTTGCTAACTTGGATAGGGCGTCCGCTCTGCTGTTCAGATCCCGAGTTATGTGTTTAACCTCGGTTTCTGCAAAGCGCCCAAGGTGCTCCAGAGTTTTATCCAAGTACCTCTTCATATTTGGGTCCTTTGCCTGATACTCTCCACTTATCTGGGAGGTCACCACTTGTGAGTCGCTGTATATCATCACCTTTGTAGCACCGACTTCTTCTGCCAACTTTAATCCAGCAATCAAGGCTTCATACTCTGCCTGATTATTTGAAGCTGGAAATTCAAATTTTAGGGAAACCTCTATCTGGGTTCCTCTTTCATCTACCAATATTATGCCTGCGCCGCTTCCTGTTTTGTTGGAGGATCCGTCTACATAGAGTTCCCATGTAGTTAGTTTTTCCTCCTGATCCCCTGCGTATTCTGCAACGAAGTCGGCGAGGCATTGGGCTTTGATCGCCGTCCGAGTTTCATATC
>NC_029781.3:9661014-9690734 GCF_000817695.3 Arachis duranensis | reverse complement strand
TCTAGTTTGTGGTATCTTAGCTCAGGGCCTTGTAGAACTTTACTGATGAAATAAACTGGATGTTGTCCGACCTCATCTTCTCTTATCAGGGCTGATGAGACAGCTTTGTCCGCTACGGATAAGTACAGGACGAGGTCTTTTCCAGATACTGGTCGGGTCAGAATAGGAGGTTGGCTTAAAAACTTTTTGAACTCCTGGAACGCCTCCTCGCATTCAGGAGTCCATTCGAACTGGCATCCCTTTCTTAATAAGGAGAACAGTGGAAGGGATTTTAGTGCCGATCTTGCCAAAAATCTGGAGAGGGCTGCAAGTCGGCCATTCAGCTGCTGGACTTCTCTCAAACAAGTCGGGCTTTTCATCTCTAGGATGACTCTACACTTATCGGGATTGGCTTCGATCCCTCTTTGTGTTAGCATAAATCCTAGAAATTTCCCTGCCTCCACCGCGAAGGCACACTTTGCGGGATTTAGTCTCATCCCGTGCAGCCTTATGGTGTCAAAGACTTGTGAGAGGTCTGACAGGACTTCTTTCTTAGTCTTTACCAGCATGTCGTCGACGTATACTTCCATTAGACTCCCAAGGTGAGAGGAAAACACTTTATTCATCAATCTTTGATATGTGGCTCCCGCATTCTTCAATCTGAATGGCATGACCACATAGCAGAAATTAGCTCTGGGTGTGATGAATGATGTTTTCTCCTGGTCTGGCTCATACATTGGGATTTGATTATATCCCGAGTAGGCGTCCATAAATGATAAGTATTGATACCCCGAGCTGGAGTCCACTAGGGTATCAATACTTGGCAGTGGATAAGGGTCCCTGGGACATGCCTTATTTAAGTCGGTATAGTCGACACACATTCTCCATTTGCCATTTTGTTTTTTGACTAGCACTACATTGGCTGGCCATGTTGGGTACTTGACTTCTCTGATGAAGCCAGCTTCCCGGAGCGCCTGTACTTGTTCTTCTACTATTAGGGCTCGTTCTGGGCCGAGCTTGCGTCTTCTTTGCTGTACAGGTCGGGATCCCGGATAAACCGAGAGTTTGTGGGACATGAGCTCGGGGTCTATCCCAGGCATGTCAGAGGCCTTCCAGGCGAAGAGGTCGGAGTTATCTCTTAGGAGCTTAGTCAATCCTTGTTTTAGAGTTTCCCCTAGGTTAGCTCCTATATGAGTATTTTCCCTTCCTCTTTACTGACCTGTATCTCCTCGGTTTTTCCTTCCGGTTGTGGTCGCAGCTCTTCTCTGGCCCTTGCACCGCCGAGCTCTATTGTGTGGACTTCTCTGCCCTTTCCCCTCAGATTTAGGCTTTCATTGTAGCATTTCCTTGCCAACTTTTGATCTCCTCTTACCGTTGCTATTCCTACTGAGGTCGGGAATTTCATGCAAAGGTGGGGAGTGGATACCACTGCTCCGAGTCGATTAAGGGTAGTTCTGCCGATTAAGGCGTTATATGCTGACCCCACATCAATGACCATGAAGTCTATACTCAGAGTCTTTGATTTTTCCCCTTTTCCAAAAGTGGTGTGGAGGGGCAAAAATCCCAGTGGTTTTATTGGCGTGTCCCCTAATCCGTATAGGGTGTCGGGGTAGGCTCTTAATTCTTTCTCATCCAACCTTAGCTTGTCAAAAGCGGGCTTAAAAAGGATGTCCGCTGAGCTTCCTTAGTCTACTAGGGTTCTGTGGAGATGGGCATTTGCCAGGATCATAGTTATTACTACTGGATCATCGTGTCCCGGGATTATTCCTTGCCCATCTTCTTTTGTGAATGAAATGGTAGGGAGGTCGGATGACTCCTCTCTGACCTGGTAGACTCTTTTGAGATGTCTTTTGTGAGAGGATTTGGTGAGTCCTCCTCCCGCGAACCCTCCTGAGATCATATGGATATGTCTCTCCGGAGTCTGCGGCGGTGGGTCTCTTTTATCCATATCATCTCGCTTTCTCTTCCCATGACCGTCCAACCTTTCTATGAGATGCCTATCAAGCCGACCTTCTCTAGCCAGCCTTTCTATCACATTTTTAAGGTCGTAACAGTCGTTTGTGGAGTGACCATATATTTTATGGTACTCACAGTAATCGCTGCGGCTCCCCCCTTTTTATTTTTAATGGGTCTAGGGGGTGGCAGTCTTTCAGTGTTGCAAATCTCTCTGTATACATCCACTATAGAAACTTTCAGAGGAGTATGAGTGGTATTTTCTTGGTCTCTCGAGACCGAGTTCTTCCTTTTTCTTGGTTTCCCTTTCCCTCTCTTTTGTTGAGGGAGGGAGCCCAGGTCGCCAACTCAGGTCTCTCAACTTAGCATTTTCCACCATATTGATGTACTTTTCAGCTCTTTCCTGTACATCACTTAGAGAAACGGGGTATCTTTTAGATATGGATTGTGAAAAGGGACTTTCTCTGAGTCCATTGACTAACCCCATTATGACTGCCTCTGTGGGCAGGTATTGAATCTCTAAACATGCTTTATTGAACCTTTTCATATAGGCTCGTAAGGATTCTCCGTCCTCCTGTTTTATTCCCAGGAGGCTCGGTGCATGTTTCACTTTGTCTTTCTGGATAGAGAACCTCATCAAAAACTTCCTTGAGAGGTCTTCAAAACTAGTAACCGACCTCGGGGGGAGGCTATCGAACCACTTCATCGCTGCTTTCGATAGAGTGGTCAGGAAAGCTTTGCATCGCGTAGCGTCGAAAGCATCAGCTAGGTACATCCGACTTTTGAAGTTGCTCAGGTGATGCTTTGGATCCGTGGTTCCGTCATAGAGGTCCATATCAAGGCTTTTGAAGTTTCTCGGAACTTTTGCCCTCATTATATCCTCGCTGAAAGGATCCTCCCCTCCTAAGGGCGGCTCTTCTCTTTCGTCACGGGAGTTGCGACCTTTGAGGGAGGATTCTAACTTTAAGAGTTTTCTTTCTAACTCTTTTCGTCGTTCCATCTCCTCTTTTAAGTTCTTTTCAGTTTCCTTTTGTCGCTCCCGTTCTTGTTTTAACTGTTCCAGGCGACTGTGGACTAATCCCATGAGTTCAGTTACATGGGATGGTCCCTTTTTCTCTGATTCGCGCCCTTCTGAAGAGTTTACCTTCGGATTTTTTACTCCGGAGGTACCTTCCCTGTGTTGATCATTAATTTTCTGGTGGAGGGTGAAGTCCGCATCGTTATTGCCTGTGTCCAGGTTCTCTTGCTCAGAATCTGTCTCTATATGACCTTCTTCATGGGATCTGTCCGCCATCAGGGGTTGATCTCTTGGGTCCCCGGAAACGGCGCCAATGTTACGGTAGGTAACCGGAGATTGATGGGCTAACGGCGTTGATTGGCCCAAATGTGTGAAGGAGGAGGATTCCGAATGGGTCTGCAACTCGGGGGTCTCCGTCCGACTTGTTCGTGCGAGGAGATGGGGGTGGTACCTGCAAAGACACTCCGATGCCTAAGTTAGCAAGAGTGTGAGCAGGTCTAGAGAGTATTGGACTTAGAGATACCTGAGGGGTGTCAGTGTATTTATAGTGGTGAACCAATAACCACCGTTGGAGTAGTGCCATATTTTTAGGGTGTTACCCGTCCCATTATCTTAGGGAGGTTAAGATATGGCTCGTGGAAGTGGTTAGAGAGATTCTAGGGGCAGTTACTCATTTGAATGAGTGTTTACCCGCCAGCTAATCTCGTGCCCAACTTCTTTAGAACAGGTCGTGGTGAGTACCGACTTCATAAGATGAAGATTGGTACTGGTGAGGCCCAACCCTTTGGATTAGGTCTTTTGCTTGATCCTGGACCTTTATTATTGGGTCAGGGTATGAACAGCACTCACCTTAATTAAATTGTCCTTGCATTAGGTATTTAGGAGAGGACAATCTATTTGGATAAAATTATTAGCAAAAATGATGTTATATTTCACAATATTTTCTTATTTAATTGACTCATATTATAGAAATGAAAATTTTAAAGTAATTCATTTTAGGCCACAGATTTCTTACTCCTAATTTTGTATAGGAGTATGATTCACCATCAGTAAAATATTTACAAAATGAACCCCGTTTTTTATTTTTGAAAGAATTAATAATTAAACATTTGCCCTCTGCATTTTTTTGTTTTACACATTCCTCCTGTTTCTTTTAATCCGAGTTTCAAAGAGGAGACTCCAAAGCTCTGCTAGGGCTTTTGCCCCTCTGCGTCCATCAACGTTGCTCATTCCTTGGTCCTGCCCCTCCGCGGTAGCTCGCTCTCTGATCCTCTCCCTGCGCCGTGGTCGTTCTCTGATCTCTCCATCCGCGGGATTGCTCGTTCTCCCCTGTATGGTGCTTGTTCTCTGATTGTCGACGCCGCAACACGCTGCCGCCGCCGCCGCTACACTCGGGTCCACCACTTCATTGTTTTCTGTCGCCTCTCTGTTCCTCTTCTTCACCAGCGACTCTGATCTCTGTCCTTCTTCCTCCACCTCTGCCTCTGCGACCTACTCCTTTAAGGTTCCATTTTGTTTTTATTTTTATTGTACTTTATTTTCTTTTCTATAAAAAATTTATGTGAATTTGAATGTTCTTCGTTTGCCAGAGTATTGAATGTTGTTTTTATTTCAAAAGAATTTGATAATAAACCAGTGAAAAGTTTCAAAATGGATTAGGAGTCCTTGATTATGCTTGAATGATTGAATTTGATTGTTGTGACTTGGTTGGTAGTAACTCTTTTGATTTCTAATTGAATAAGGTTCCTACTTTTTTCTTGTTTGAAGTTTAATCTCTATTGTGGAAGTAGGGCAATGATTGTGGAAAAATAAAATACAATACATGGTGTCTTGCATGAGGGAACTCATTGAATTAGGAGTAAATTTCAGAGATTGTATCATTAGGAAGTCAATAATGTTTCCAATTATGCTGATTTACTGGGTAAAATAAAATAAAATAAAATAAGGATGACTAGGAGAAGAGATTTGATTGATATTACCTCATAATGTATTTTGTAAAACTTGTTAGTTTAAACTTCAGAAATATTTTGATTTAATTGCTAGGTTATTGTTAACTGGAATCAATTTGTTGAAGAACAAATCAATCAAAGAGGGTAAACAAAAAACCTTTAAATTGATGGAGCCCTCTGCCACTTTTATCAAGTCCAACTGCCCGTTGACCTCTCTTTTTGTTATTGCTATTGTGTGATATAATCAATTAAAGGAACAAAGAATTTCGATTAGTAGCAAAATCAAAGGCAGATAATTGCCACTTATATGTAATAGTACACTGTCAAATTCATACTTATTTCAATTTCCTTTTTTGATATACTCAGTAAAAGGAAGCCTTTAATATAAAATATATGCAGATCAATTAAACAAAAAATAACCAACAATTCTCCCATAAAAGCAAAAATACAATAAACATAAAATCAACAGGTCAAAGTTAAATTGCACTCTCAATCTTATGAACAATAATTTTTTTTTTGCTAATTTGTCGCTGTAACATATTTTTGTCTTGTCCCACACTTTTGTATGAGAGCATATAAATATAAAAAGCACTGAGTAATGATACATCTTCCTAACATGTACTCCTAATGGTCCTTCTAATATTAAATTAAAAAAAAGTATTAAGTGAAAAAGTAAAGGTATTCAATGCCTTGTAAATATATATATTAAAAAAAGCATTCAAGATTTTCTAAATCTATTGGTTAGGGGAATTATTAGTAAGAGTATTAGGGAGATTAATCATTTTTCTATAAAATTTCCTATGACTAATTGCTACTACTGTTGAGGACTTAAAATTGCATAATTGTATATCTCATTTAGGAGATCTTTTTATCAACATTATTAAACAATATGATATCATATTTAGTGGCTTATAAAACTTGCTGTTCTGCATCCATGTTTTAAAATGATTTTGTTGTAATTTATTTTTGTTGTAGTTAGACTGGCTAAGCTAGCTGTTGATAAGGTCATGACTGCACCATGCGAGACATCAATTTTATATCCAAAAGCATGGTGAAAATCTGCACTGTTTCACAGCAATAATACCTTGTGCTGTGCTAGACATTCTTTCACCTTCTTATAGAGAAGATGAAGGAAGGAAGTGTACTTACTATCATGATTATCCATATTCAACATTCTGTAAGTAACTCTTCGAACTATCACTTATATTCCATGCACCATAGGATATGCATTGGTACTCGGTAGTAGGAATGATCTTAGAAGTTCTATAAACTCAATTTGCTCCCTTTCTTGAGTTTTGAAGCCTCTGATTGAGGATGTATAAGTTTAGTTATATTCTTAGTTTTTCCCCCTTAGAAAGTTATCATCCTTTTCAAAACTTGCAAATCACTTATAAATAGATTTTTAATTTTTTTCCCTTTGAAGCTGCTCTATCTCATATCATTTCATATAAATACCAACTCAAATAGATTTTCCAGGGGCATCAAGAAATAGATAATTGCTGTAGTGGAGGATCTACTTTCTATCTGGATTCAACCATTAAAATGTGCATTAGGCAGCTTCTGTAGTAGTTGCAACTTGGTAAGCATGTAAGTACTTTTGTAAAATTTTGCATTGTGGTATTATTATTTTGTGTCAATCTTTTCTCAAGCTAAATTTGTCCCTTTCGGTTCTGCTTTTGAAGCTAAAAAGGAATAATACATCATTGTGTATTTATCAAGCAGGTTATGATCATTTTCCTTTGTGTGAGGCCTAAGCAAACACTTTTTGCAGAGTCCCTCTACATCACAATTAGTGTATTAACCTGAACGAATGAATGATCGGATGGTTAAATTCTTTTCTGGTTTACCTGTAGTTCTTCACTCATAGTCCTTCAACTTTGAGGTGTGATTGCAATCCGAGCTCTCTAGCCAAAAAGTTCGTAAGCAAAGGTCGTCTATTGTATCATTGATTTCACCAATTAGTTTATGCGTTTATATTCTTGTACAAGAATTCTGCATGTATGCTTAGTAGTGCTTGTAAGTTTTGACTTTTGAGACTTGTTTGTAGCTTTGATTTGGAAAATAATGAAAATTTTTACCTCGCCGTGGATTTTTTTTATCTCTCACATTGGGTGGTTTAGTGCTCATAACAACTACACTCACAAAATGACAAGCATTTAATTTATGATGGGGCCATAAGTTATGATGGACCAGAATGAGACAACGATAATTTGATACTACAGTTTGAGCAACTTGAAAATATTATTACTTCTTATAAAACACTTGAGCTACTTTTTGTCTTATAAATCAGAAGGACGACATCAAAATTTTGATTTTTAGTAATAATGAATGAGTATACAATGAATCCCAAATTGTGGTGGGAGGGAAAATTATGCAACAAAAATACACTCATTGCATATTGTTCAAATTGAGGTAGAAATTAATATAGGCAAACTACTAAAACCAAAAATAATAAATACATAGCTACATTTACCATTTAACAACTATCATCTCAACCTAGTGGGATGGACAAGATTTTTACTGCTATTATCATCTTCACTTCAATCAGTAATCTCTTCACCTATTTGCTTTCTATCTCTGTTAGAGTCCTTTTGCTCATGATGATAATTGCCATGGGATCGCAACGATTCCCCTCCAGTCCTCCGTTCCTACAAGAAAGAATGATAAAATAGTGATAAATGAGAATCAGATTATAGCAATGCTGAATCATCTTGCTTTTGCTCTCCAGTTATGTATAATATAGAGTTCAAGAAAGGGAAAGAACATACATCACTGAATAGGATCTCGTCGGCCTCAAGCATGTGGATTATTTGTCCGATTTTAGGTCTCTTTGTGGCATCTGGATCAACACATTTAAGAGCAACCAACAGAGCAAAGCTTAAGAACTTTTGAAGATGGCTTTTCAGGAAGATTCGGATCAATGAGTTCCTCTGATTTTCTATTGCCAACCATAGCTTTCAACCATTCAATTAAATTAACCTGCAAATATACCAAATTCTAGTTAGAAAAATAGAAAAAGAGAGAAAATAATCAGCATAGAACAGTGTAAGAAGATTAAAAACCAAAACTGTATACTATTATTGGTTATAGCCTCTAATCTCTCCTTGGGATTTACTATAATCAACAGGACTTCTTCCGGTAATTATTTCCATAATAAGTATCCCAAGGCTATAAACATCACTCTTCTCAGTCAGCATTCCAATGCATGGCTACTCCAGTGCAACATAACTACAGAATAAGAAAAGAGAACATGAACTTTGAAGCCTGAAATATTTGAGTATAGAAAGTCAAACTAACTGATAAGGAAAAATGTTTGGTTAACTCATACTAACCCAAATGTCCCCATCATACAAGACACCATGTATTGTATTTTAGATCTTCACAATCATTGCCCTACTTCCACAAAAAAGTAGGAGCCTTATTCAATTAGAAATCAAAAGAGTTACTACCAACCAAATCACAACAATCAAATTCAATCATTAAAGCATAATCAAGGACTCCTAATCCATTTTGAAACTTTTTACTGGTTTCTTATCAAATTCTTTTGAAATCAAAACAACATTCAATACTCTGGCAAACGAAGAACATTCAAATTCACATAAATTTTTTTCATAGAAAAGAAAATGAAGTACAATAAAAATAAAAACAAAATGGAACCTTAAAGGAGTAGATCGCAGAGGGAGAGGTGGAGGGAGAAGGACAGAGATCAGAGACGCTGGCGAAGAAGAGGAACAGAGAGGCGACAGAAAACAATGAAGTGGTGGACCCGAGTGTAGCGGCGGCGGCGGCAGCTTGTTGCGGCGTCGACGATCAGAGAACAAGCACGATACAGGGGAGAACGAGCAATCCCGCGAATGGAGAGATCAGAGAACGACCACGGCGCAGGGAGAGGATCAGAGAGCGAGCTACCACGGAGGGGCAAGACCAAGGAACGAGCGACGTTGACGGTCGTAGAGGGGCAAAAGTCCTAGCAGAACTTTGAAGTATCCTCTTTAAAACTCAGATTAAAAGAATCAGGAAAAATGTGTAAAACAAAAAAACGCAGAAGGCAAATGTTTAATTATTAATTCTTTTAAAAATAAAAAATAGGATTCATTTTGTAAATATTTTATTGATGGTGAATCATATTCCTATTTAAAGTTAGGAGTAAGAAATCTGTGGCCTTCATTTTAATTATGGCGTTTGGCACATTGTCTAATAGAATTAGAATTTCGTTAACAAGCATCCTGAAAACACTTTCATCCTCTTAATTAATGTCTTTATAATACTATAAAATTAATATAATTTGATGATTAAAATTTGATCAAGTTTAAATTGTATAACTAAATTTTTTTTAGAAATTGATTTGAGATATTATTTTAGATTTTTTTTGACGACTTTAATTTAAAACCGGGCTATTTACCCGTGCTAACTTAAATAATCAAGTTTCAATATGTATAATATTATCTAAATGTTTATTCTCACAAATACTATATTATAAAAAGTTGATCAATTAAATAAAAAATTATTTTTATATATCTCAATCTATCGTTTAAAATATATTGTCAAAATATGCTTATATAATAATTAGTAACTCAACAGATACAATTATGTCTATTCAGTCGCTTTTCTATTATTTTTAAGAGATTAATTTTTATATTTTTATTTTTAAAATTATAAATCTGATAAAATAATTTAAAAAATAAGAATAAAAATACTAAAAAATAAATATAAAAATTTTACAAGTTTTTAATTTTTAGAACGTAAAAAATTTAGGATAAAAAACGTTATTAAGTCATGGGAGGAAACAATTTACGCAATTCAGCCAAAATGAATTCTGATACACCATTCCACCAAATATGACTTTTATATAATTCGAATCAATAAAATTCGAATTATATTTACACGTAATTCGAATTGAATCACATCGAATTACTTAATGACTTTTTAAATATTTTTTTTATAATAGGAGTACATTTTTATATACTTTAAATACTTTGTATAAAAATGTACTTGTATTTATCATACAAAAATAAAGTATTGTGCCAATATAATAACATTATAACATTTTAAATCAATTTTTTTCTAGAATTTTAGATTAAAAGCAGCACATGAAAAAGCATTATTGGTATTTTAAAGCTAACTTAATTAAAAAAGATAGAACTGTATTTTTTAGGATTTTATGTACATAATTAGGCTAATTTTTTTTTAATATTGATCAAAGATGTGTGTTACACTATGTTATTTGGTTTCAGCTAAGTTTTACTCTACTATAATTTTTTTTTTTATTTTTTGAAAGACACAAATCTAAAAAATTTTATAAATTAATTTAAAAGAAAATATCATTGACGTTTTATAAAATTTTGTAGATTTGTGTCTTTTGAATTATAAAATTTTATAAAATTTTATAAAACGTTAATGATATTTTCTTTTAAATTAATTTATAAAATTTTTTAGATTTGTGTCTTTCGAAAAATAAAAAAAATGTAGTAGAGTAAAACTTACCTGAAACCAAATAACATAGTGTAACACACATCTTTGATCAATATTAAAAAAAATTAGCCTAATTATGTACATAAAATCCTAAAAAATACAATTCTATCTTTTTTAATTAAGTTAGCTTTAAAATACCAATAATGCTTTTTCATGTGCTGCTTTTAATCTAAAATCCTAGAAAAAAATTGATTTAAAATGTTATAATGTTATTATATTGGCACAATACTTTATTTTTGTATGATAAATACAAGTACATTTTTATATAAACTATTTAAAGCATATAAAAATGTACTCCTATTATAAAAAAAATATTTAAAAAGTCATTAAATTTTTATATGTTATTAAAATTAATAAATACAAGTACATTTTTATATGTTATTTTTAATTCAATGTACTAATATACTAATAGGAGTTAAAATTACTTTATATTTAATAATTTATACTAAAATTAATTTACTATAATCTTATTTTATACTTCTTTTAGTATATATTTTTTATATTATATAGTATTTTTTCTAGTATCTTATTGTACAATGTGTAATTAGCCATTTGATTCGAAATGTGAGTAATTCGAATCAATTTGATTCGAACTACCCTAGGCCACGTGCTCCAAGTAATTCGAGTTAATATAACTCGAACTATGCATGCAGAATTCGATACAACTTGATTCGAACTACATTCGAATATTGCTTGGGAGTAATTCGATGTGATTCAATTTGAATTACGTGTAAATATAATTCGAATTTTATTGATTCGAATTATATAAAAGTCATATTTGGTGGAATGGTGTATCAGAATTCATTTTGGCTGAATTGCGTAAATTGTGTAAATTGTTTCCTCCCATGATTTAATAACGTTTTTTACCCTAAAATTTATAAATTTAAATTAAATAAAATATTAAAAAAATTATTATGTTGCTATTATATATAACAAAATCAAGATAAATATTTATAAAGTAATTATTTACAAATATTAAATAAGTTTATTTATTTATTTTTAAATAATATTTAATTTGAAATAAAAATAAAAAAATTATATTTAAAATATTTATAATTTTATTATATTTTTCATTGTACCATGCATTATTATTTTCTCTTATTATTATTATTTCCCATACAAATACCTATTATCACTCTCTCATCGCTATTGTTATATTACCTTGTTTTTCTTTTTCATTTTCTTCTTCCCTCTCATCTTTTCTTCACCCGATCATAATTAATTATCACCAAGTACCATTATCGTAATTTTCAATCTTGTCTAGCACTTGGATCTATAACTATCCATTCTGTTAATTTTTATGAGTTGTTAAAGTATTATTAAAAGAATTTAATTTTGTGTCTTTTGAATATCTAGATGTATAAAAATAATAATTTTTTCTTGATATGTGTTAATAAGGCATCTTATTGTTCTATTAAAAAAAAATTAAGACATAAAATATTAAAATTTTTTGTTCAAATGATTAAAATTTGATGTCAGTAATCCTAAAAAATATCAAAATATATTATTTTTAACTAATATAATAAAAATAGTACATTACTGTAAATTTTAATTAATAGTTATAAATTTAATTTATAATTTAATATAGCACCTTAGAATAAAAAGTTGTCATTACTTTTCATATTTGACTGCTATTATATGAGTTTTATGTTTATTTTATTGTGCATATTAATTAAAATATATTTTATTATTTTACTTTGTATATTTTGAAATAATGCGATCATACTATAAGGATGACATTAGTTTTTTATAACTAATGCGAATTTTCTTACTATTTTATTTATCATTTTAATATTATCCATAAAAAATAATTATTTAAAGTAAAACACTATATACAGAGAGATAGAAAATTTTTGAATTTATCGTTCTAATTTGTTCTTAATTCTCATTTGATATTACTCAAATTTAATAGGTTGATGGTGGTGATTCTTTTTTATTAGTTAAAAAATTTTAACTCTATCTCTATTTTAATTTTATTAATTAAATAATTTTTTTAGATCAAAATAATTTTAACTTCTTTTACAATAAGTATTTTTTAAATTATCTAATATATAAAAGGTCACATATTTTAATTAATCTTATCTTAAAAATTTCATATTTTTTTATCAAAACATTATGGTTAATTATTATAGTTTTATATATTATCTTTCTACCATTGAATAAAAAGTAGAATTTTATATGTTTTTGTTACTTATTTTTTTTATTTTGGTTATCTAAATTAGTCTGTATATTATTAACTCATTTTTTATTATTTATGTAATATTTTTTTCTTCTGATAGTTATCCATTAATAAATGTTGAATTAATAATTTTATTTATTGTATTTTAATATGTTTATTTCAATATACTCAATAAATTATTCAAATACAAACTTATTCTCTTGAACTATTTTTTTTATCATATGATTAGAATCGTTTAAATTGGAGATATTTAGACCCTATAATTTCTAAAATAAAGAGAAAATATAATAAAATGAATTAAAAAATCTAATAAAATAAAATATTTTAAAAATAGAAGATTTATCAAAAACACAATAAAATAAAGGAAAAGTTTAGGAGGCCAACAATTTTATTAAATTTTGGTCAACATGTAATCAGCAAAAAAAAGTGAGTAATCTCACACCATTAGATGAAATTTCATACTATTAAAAACATCATTGATAGTTACTTAATGGCTACAAATCACAAAAATTGCTAATCCCCTAACACTCCTCTAAAATAAACCTTAAATTGACCGTGAGGCACATGAAAAAACAAAAAGAAATAACCATAAAAGTTAAAACATTGAAAAATATATGACACATAATTTAGATATTTATTGGATTATTAAATTATTTAAAAATCAATTAATAAACGTTCTTAATTAAAGAGAAGGGAAGTTATGTATAAAATTAATAACTGTAGTAAAATTATATTAAATTTGTAATCGCAATGAATGAAGGCAAAGAGAAGATGGAAGCGATACAATTTAAAAAATTGAAAGAAGGAGAAGGAAGACAACAACAAAAATATAGGAAAGTACTTCTAGTGGTGAGAGGAAAAGCAATAAGAAAAGAAAAAAGGTACATTTTTTTTCGTCATTCCAAAAAAATTATAAAAAAATAATAAGACCAAATTGTTGGTCAAAAGAAAGTACTCATAGAAAGAATATACTCAACACAAAAGGATAAGATCGATAAAAAAAACTATTTATCATTCTAATTAAACATTTCCTTACATTCTAATTATTTCTTTTCCTTCTGGTATACATAGCACTGCATCCAAATAATTCCATACAAAGAAGCGCATCCAGAATTGGGAAGAGAAGTAAAAAAAAATTAAAAAAAAAGTGAGAAAAAACTATAATAAAATAATAAGATTAAACTGTCGCTCAGAATAAAATATTCACAGAAAGAATATACTCAAAGCAAAACTATAAGAACCATAAAAAATTATTTATCACTATGATTGAACACTATTATTCTTTTTTTTTCTGTCATAGATGGTGCCGAAAACCAACTTTTACATAGCTATTATTTAGCTCAGTAAGGCCAAAATACGCATCCAAATAATTATTCCATATAAAAAAGTGCATCCAAAATTAAAAACAGAAGTAAGAAAAATTAAAAAAAAGTGAAAAATTAGAAAAGTAGATTATTAGAATAAAAAATTGAAGAACAGATTATTCGTGATTTTTTTATAACTATTAGTAAAAATACTGATGAAAATGAGAAGAGAATGAGTTGTTGTTAATTGTAAAAGTTTTTTTTATTTAACGTACGCGCCCGAATGTACGGGAGAACCTCTATTATTAAGGGTAATATTGAAACTTAATTTTAGACACCAAAACTCTATATATTAGCATTATATATTGTTCACTTAATAAATATATTTAAATAATCATAATTCAAAATGCGAATTTCATATCATTTAATTTCTCTATGCATAATAATAAGTCTACATATACAATATTAAACCCTACACATTATTGTAAAGCTACTACATTTACATGAGAAAAATGGCATGACAGCAAGGCACAAAATTTAAATTGTCTAATTAACAAGACTATAAATTAAAAATAAAATAAAGTTCAATATGCACTACTCTTTTGAATCGGGTGTATGAACCTCTATTGCTAATTAAATATGTACTAAAAAAAGGATCAAATTACACGTGAAGATTCATTCGAACTTTGTACCACCCTTTCTTGAAACAACCCAAAAATGTCCATCCATACTTTACTACAAATCTGATGCTCTTAGATCCGTTTGCCTTTGATTCATCCATCTCTAGATAATGATTAATCACCAATAGAAGAAGATACAATAAAAAACAAAAATAAACAATGTAGTATATTATAGCAATGTGATGAGTTAGATGATGATGATGGTGATAGGAAGCTCAAGAGCTAGTAATTAATCAAGCGTAGTCTTGGGCGATCAAATGAAAAAAAAAAATCTTGTGTTGGGGGAATTGAAGAGGTTCAAGTATTCTTATAATCCGTTTTTCTCTTTATGTTCATCACCTAGTGTGTTATTTGATTGTCTTTTATAATTGGATTATGATCAAGGCAAATGAATGATGACAAATTGACAACTGTTGTAACAGATTATCATGATATAATAATATCGTGATATGTGTCAATTATTGACTTGATGAATATTAGTGTAAAGTACGTGTATGCTGTATTTAGTGTGTTTTGACTTTTGAATATGGTTTTGTTTTTGGGTAACCTAGGATATGTTGTTAGTTGTATTTTTCTATTTCTGGCTCTGCCAGGTTCAAATTCAACTACTATTCAAGGAATGTTATTCACTTATTTTTTTTTTTTTCAACCACAACTGCAATTAATTTCTAGTGATGATGTTAATAATATTGGTAATATTTTTAATAAAACTTTATGTTTAGAGAGCATATATAGCTCGAATCTAATAAGTTTAAGTAACTGTGTTTGGATGAAATTATATGAGTATTCTTTTAGTATAATTGAAATTTAAATTGTTTGAAATTATATAAATATTGGTAATATTCATTTTTTTTAATGTTATCTCATATCGGACAATGTATCACTTTTTCAAAAATAGTGCAATTTTTTGTCTTTGGTGAAAAAATTTAAATTGTTTGAATATAATAAAATAAAAATATTTTTATTAAACAACAATTATAAACATGGATAGGAGTCATTCTTAAAAATAAAATAAATTTAAAATTTGTTAAGGTAAATTTTAAAAAAAAAATTAATATTTTTCTAGATTGAGATTAAGAGGACGAGAGAGAGAAAATGGGAGGTAGAGAAAATAGAAGAAAGAGACAGAGAATAGAAAGAAAAAGAACAAAAAGAGTGAAGAGAAATGAAAGAAAACGAGCTAGCTCCACTGTCAACCCCTTTTATGGGCTTGCGTCTTTTTTTTTTTTTAACTGTGCTGTGGATTTTGGGAGTGATTGGGTTGCTACCATGCTGGGTAGGTGATAGTAGAAATTAATAAAAGGTGATATTAGATAAAAAGAGGCACCAGGCGGAACTTGAGTTGTATGGTGATAGTAGCGACCATTGAAGGTAACGGTGATGAAAATAAGGTAGTAAAATCGTAGTTTTTATCTCAATACAGAAGAATAATGTAAAATCACAATTTATAAAATCGTTAGATAGAACTAAATATGTCTCGTAAATCATAAAAAATAAAAATATAAGAAATATAATATAAAATTATTTTTATAAACAAGTTTCTAAACAAAATTACATATAGTTTAGTATAACACTAATTAGAGCAGATTCATTAAATCATTCAATTACATATTTATTTAACAGTTCAAAAATAGAATCAGATTCAGAATATTATTACAATAGAGCATATCACTACTAGAAAACTAGTTATTACAAACGGATATTTTTGACGGATTTTATCTCATGGAAATACTAAAGGAATTTCAAAGGAATTTTTTGTCAAAAAACAAAAAAAAAATGAATTAGCATAAATTACAGACGAAAAAGAGAATCCGTTGATAATTCCGTCAGAAAAATTAAATTTTTTCCGTGAAAAATGGTTACAGACGAAAAATCCGTTTGTAATTAAATAGACAAAACGATGCATTTTATTAAATTATTACAGACGAAAAATCCGTCTGTGATTTAAATTTTTCATCGAAAATATTAAGGTAACCCTAATTTTATCACCACTCTATCGAGCTCCATTCACACTCCTGACCTATGAACTCATTTTCACCCTCATCCCTCTTCAAAGTTGTCGTCCAACTCTTCTCCTCCGGTAGAAGGTGTTGTCGCCGCCGGCGAGGACAGTCGGTGGGTGCCTTCGTCATCTGGGGAAGCTCCACTCGACCCTCTTCACATTGTTCCTCCTATCCTCGCCGTCGAACGAAGTTTTGAGTTGAGCTCGTGGCGTCGCCGTCGCGAAGGGTTCCTCCCCTCCTCGCCGTGCGTCGTTTCTGATTCACTGCTCCTCGCCGTTTTTGGCTGTTGCCCCTTCTCTTCTCTGATTTTAGGTAACTCTGTCTCAAACTTTCATCGCAAGCTTACTCTGTCTCACACTCTTCGAGCTCACTTTATCAATCTTACTCTCACAACTTTTGTAAATCCTAGGAACAACATTATCAATCTTACTCTCACAAGATTTGCAGATTTCGTGACTGTTAATTTCAAATTCCGTGACTCGTGAGGATGACACTGTTGATGATGAAGTCATGGAAGTAGCTTTGGACAGGAAATTGGAGCAACAAATTTGCAATGCCATAGATACTCGCTTCCATCTACAATTGGTATGCTATTTTGTAATGACATTTGTATCTAGTGTCATCCACAGAATTTTGGTAGTGTTTTTCTAGAAAAATTTGATCTAGAATTGTGATCTCTTGACATCTGCAGACAAATATATTATTTAGAGATATTTCATCTGTCAAATAGTTCCTGGAGGATACATTTTGATGCAGAAACAAAATTTGGGAAAGGATTCTTCCTCTCAAACAGGAAGTGTTAGCCAGGTTTTATTCTATTTCTCTATAATTATAGGGGCATAGTGAGTATGGGAGAGAATTAGGAACAAAAATGCATACTCAAATGATTTTGTGGTATTCTGTATATGTTGATGCAGATTTATGACGAGTTCTGTCCAATCTTACTCTACCAATTTAAGTCAAGGAATTACACAAAATTTGAGACATTTGATGCTTCCTTGGATGAGTTCTACAGCAAAATTGAGAGCCAAAGGTCTGAACAACAGCAGAAAGCCAAAGAAAACTCAGCTGCTCAGAAGCTGAATAAAATAAGCCAGGATCAGGTTGGTACCCATGCCAGAGTCACACTCATGTTACTGGATTCTAACCCAAAAGAAGAACCTCTTATAAGACTAAATACACGTTTATGTCCTAATATTTAAAGTCTCTTTCAGATCTAATAAACAGGCATAGTTTTCATGTGAAGTTGAGAAAAAAGAGAAAAAACTTGCTGTTCAAGTATTATTGATTTCATTGATGGTGCTAACATGTAAAACAATTATATCTATCATTTCCCTGTGTAGGAAAATCGAGTGCACACATTGAGGAAAGAAGTTAATTACTGTGTTAAAATGGCAGAATTGATAGAGTACAACTTAGAAGATGTGGATGCTATTATATTAGCTGTTTGTGTAGCTCTTGCAAAGGGTATGAACTGGGATGACCTTTCACGTATGGTGAAAGATGAAAAGAAATCTGGAAACCCTGTTGCTAGTCTCATTGACAAGCTCCATCTTGAGAGGAACTGCATGATTTTATTGTTGGCAAACAATCTTGATGAAATGAATGATGATGAGAAGACACTCCCTATAGATAAGGTTCTATTTATTTATCACTTCTTGTTGAAGTAGAAATTCTTTCTAATAGCAAGAACAATCTTGTTATGTACTAGGTGAGATCTGTTATTCAACAACAACAAAGTCTTATCCCACTATGTGAGAGATCTGTTATATGGATTCGATTATTAGACGATTATCGCGTTCAATCATAAACCATGTCTAAGCCAATAACTCATTTTTTACTCTCAGATTTTCACTAAGGTCTATTAGTTTTGGTTGTCAGTTTCATCATCTATCTGGTTTTGTTGAATTTTCTTTCTCAAAGAATATGTGTGATTTCCTCCACCCCACCTCTCCTCCTTTTCAATATGTGACATTAGTAACCATATTATGTTTGCTTTCAAGGTTGAAGTTGATTTAGCTCTCTCAGCTCATGCCAATGCTCGGAGGTGGTATGAATTGAAGAAAAAGCAAGAGAGCAAACAGGAAAAGACTATAACTGCGCATGAAAAGGCGTTTAAAGCTGCAGAGAAAAAGACTCGCCTACAGCTTAATCAGGTTGATATAAATTGGATTTGCATATCTTTAATCTACTGTATATATAGCTAAATAGTTATTGGATTACGATTAGAGAGATGCTGTTACCAGATCACAATACTAGGAATTTCTTCCACTTTGCAAGCTTTTTTAATTCTAAAAAAAAGGGAGGATCTTATCCTCTGCTTTGGTAATTTTTCTTCCTATATGATGAACTTATTTTTCTAATAAATATTCTCCATTGCTTTTATTTATTGCTAATGAATCCATGCTATGATCATGGAATAAAATTATCCTTTTGCTATATCTATAATGATATTAGGCTCTTTTTTTGGCTGTCTTTTTATTGTTTTGGAGGGTACCTCATTAGTCTTTAGTTTCTTTGTCTAACCCAAAAATAAATAAAATAAATATTTAGATAAAGATAGCCATTTTATCGCTGAATGAGCAATATGTAAAACTGCATGACAACCAAGCTAATGGTCTTTTTCTTTTTTCTTTTCTTGATCATCATTTTATATACGATGCTTTTGCAACTTTTCATTTATTCTTTTTAATCTTAATGATGTATCTAATGTGAGTATCTAATGAAGCGATATATGTCAAAAGGAGATCTGTAAGTATCTAATGATATATTACACTACCATGGCTCTTAACTAAATTTTGAAGTTTAAAACATTGACATATAAAAGTTATTGTGTAATGATTAATAATAAGGTTTAAACTCACATTCTTCATATCAAGAAAACTTGAGTATATCTTGAAAGTTAATGGGGTCATCTTACTAGTTGCGCTCTTTTTATTTTTTGGCAATCTTAATAACAAAAAAAGAGAGTATGGGGTCAGGACTTGAAATTTTGGTGTCTAAGATATTTCACCTCAATTATGTTTGGTTATTGTGATTTTCTCTGGAGTCAACTTCTTTTCTCATTATTGTGCAATTTAAATTACTTGTACTGTTTCATTTCAGTCAATAAAGCAAAATGTTTAATCCAGAATAACTGAACAAACAGGTTAGAGTTGTGAGGGACAAGCAAAATGTAACACCATAAATTTCTTTTTCTTCTTCCCTCCCCTCTATGAATTTTGCTGTGCACACCAAGTGTTCGATGGTTTGCTTATTTGTTGGTTTGACCTAACATGCACATCAAATGTTTGTTAATTTGATGACGTACGATTTCCGTATCTTGTAGGCTTTTTGGTTTTAATGCTACGAAGATGAGAATGGATGACAGGATAAGTCTTAGCATGAGTGATCTGGATCTTGTTCCACTTCTTATCCAGGTTCTTTAATCCATTTTCTTTCACTTTATTTTTATTCTTTTTAAAATACAACTGCTAAGTTAAAATAATAGAATTGTTTATTAAACTTATGATCAGTTGAAATTAAAAATTTATACCACATTGTGTACCTACTGTGTATTAAAATGACCCTATTGTTGAACATATACCCAAAACCTGCTTAAACTTTGAATAATCTCATCCGTGATGTTGTTTCAAGGAAAATCATAATTTTATTTGGGCTGCATGTTTGTTGATTTCATCATATATTGATGAATGTGCACTTTTGTGTAACAATCTGGGAATTCAAAATTGCGTTCCTTTCTTTTGTTTTATTAAGTAATCTGTAGTTGATGCTTTCCTGGTGAATAGCCATATCCACTTCTATGCGATCTTGCAAACTTGATGGAGATTTAGGGCCCAGTTGGGTAACTACTTTTTTAAATAAAAAATAAAATATTAATTCTTTTGATTTTTTTTTTCATTTTCAATTTGTATCTATTTATTGGATTTTTTACTTTCAACAAAACAAAGAAAGGGGTCTTACTTTTGTAATATATGATGAAAACTTATCAAATAAAATAACAACAGAAGCAAAACTAAGTGCCCCATAAGCATTTTTCATACTTTTTTTTTGTTATTATCTTATGTATGTGCAGAGGAGATTACATTTTTGACCGAGGGTGATGATCCTAACGATGATGATGTTGTATTAAAGAAGCTTTTTCACCCTAATCTCAAGCTATTAATTGTGACACAAGGTTCAAAGAGTTGTAGATATTACACCAAGGTAAGCTTACTACCAAGTCCATTTGAGAGTGAGTGGCATAAGCACTTGTTTCATTGTTGATTGTGTGCGCAGAAATTCAAAGGCCGGGTGACAGATGTTAAAGTTAATCTCATTGATACAACTGGGGCCGGTGATGCATTTGTTAATGGAATTCTCTACAGCATTTGCTCATAATCAATGTGGAGCTTGATGCTGCCAATACAATTTAGTTATCCATTAATATTTTAGATTGTCCCATTTTAAGTGTTAAGTGTAATGTTAATGAAAGAGATCCATGTAACATTAGGATGATCATCTTATTTTTTTGGGTATCTTTTTATTGAGATAGTGAGATATTGGCCAATGATGTTGAAAAATAACATCCAATTTTATAGGTATCATGTAATGAATATTATGTTTATCTATATGATTTTTGGCATTTTTTTTCAATTTACAATGTGTTTGATGGAGGAAATTTAATAAATAAACCTAAAGTATTCATTTTGCAATGGAAAAATTTTAAAAAATTTCTATTTTACTTTACTGACAGATTTACAGATGGATTTTCTGTCTGTATTCAAAGTGTGAGATGATTTTTCAATGTTCAAATTACAGACGAAAAATCTGACAAAAAATTCGTCTGTAATTATAGACGGAAAATCTGTATGAAAATCCGTCTGAAAATCTGTCTAAAAATCCGTCGAAAAGTTCGTCGCCTTCAGAAAATGGAGGAAGAATATACAGAGGAAAAATTCGTCGGTAACTAGTAAAAATCTGTTGGTAATTTTTCAACGGAAAAAAATCTGTCGGTAAATAATTTTCGACGGGACTTTTACAGAGGGACAAAATCCGTCGGTAACCAAAAATCCGTCTGTAATAAAGACTAAATCTGTCTGTATTAATCCATTTTCTAGTAGTGTATATATTAATAAAAAAAGAGTTGCAAATTCAATCGCACACATTAACAAATTCACTAATTTAAATGTTTCAAAATAAGAAATTTAAGTAAAAGTATAAAGCACTCAAGTCAGAAGTTTAGAGAAAATTCAAGTTATGTGCCTTTCTGAACTAATATTCACGTCATATTAGCAGTAGCATAGGCACGACTAGAGCAAAGTAGCAAAGGAGAGGCTAAGAGCACCGTTGCAGGCCATGTCTCAACCAAGACAACCAGCTCTAAAAGTGACAAGAGGATCAGAGTGTGAGATGATTTTTCAAGGTTCAAATTACAGACGAAAAATCCGTCAAAAAATTCGTCTGTAATTATAGACGAAAAATCTGTATGAAAATCCGTTTGAAAATCTGTCTGAAAATTTGTCTGTAATTACAGACGAAAAATCCGTCGGAAAGTTCGTCGCCTTCGAAAAATGGAAGGAGAATTTACAGAGGGAAAATCCGTCGGTAACTAGTAAAAATCTGTTGGTAATTTTTCGACAAAAAAAAATCTGTCGGTAAATAATTTCCGACGGGACTTTTGCAGAAGGACAAAATCCGTCGGTAATTTTGTCGGTAACCAAAAATCCGTCTGTAATAAAGACTAAATCTGTCTGTATTAATCCATTTTCTAGTAGTATATATATTCATAAAAAAAAGAGTTGCAAATTCAATCACACACATTAACAAATTCACAAATTTAAATGTTTCAAAATAAGAAATTTAAGTAAAGGTATAAAGCACTCGAGTAAGAAGTTTAGAGCAAATTCAAGTTATGTGCCTTCCTGAACTAATATTCATGTCATATTAGCAGTAGCATAGGCACGACTAGAGCAAAGTAGCAAAGGAGAGGCTAAGAGCACCGTTGCAGGCCTTGTCTCAGCCAAGACAACCAGCTCTAGAAGTGACAAGAGGAGAAGAGAATTGAGAGATTGACCGAGAGACTAGTGTCTCGTTGTTTGAGAAAATCAAAGATTTAAAACCATCTCTACCTATAGAGAGGGATACTAAGTCCTTGAGGGAGAGAAACACATAAATGGAATAACCTTGGGTTCTTTTATAGCTTTCGTCTCCATGCGTTGGGCCTGGATTCGTGTCAAATTTAAAATTAGGTCAGAAAAGAATCGATCTTCTTCCTCTCACACGGAGTTGATGACAAAATCATGATTCCAGCGATTTTACCACTTTCTTCGACAATTCCACGCAAAAAGCACTGCTCTTACTCGAACAACAAAATCAGTACGGAGAGAGGCGGCAAAATCGCAAAAGCATGCGATTTTGCGAGTTGAGTCGCGATTTTGACTATCTTAGATGAAAAGGAAAAAAATAATAGAAAATTTGATGATAGGGTTCGAATAAAAGATGAAAGAAATGATGATAAAAAAGGGAGGGACAATAATGATATTTTTAACAAAATTAACACACAATTAATGTTTTGTTAGTTTTGTCGAACAAATATTATTTTTTTATGGGTATTAAATAAGTTTTAATCAGTTATGGTTAGTTTATTAGTGTTCAAATATTTAATAGTTAAAAATTATTATTTAATCTATATAATATACATAAAAAAATGTCACCTTTTTTTATAAATTAAATATAAATAATAGTAATAATTTGAGAATTAAGATGCTAAATACGTTATACTAAAATAAAAAGTTATAAGAAAGGTTTTAAAAACTGAACCGATTATTAAACCACTCTAATTACTGATTTATTAATTTAGAGATTAATCAATTTAACTGTAGTTCAACTAGATTAATTAGTAACTAAAGACTCATAATAATTCTATGTAAATAAGATTTTAAAAACTAAATTAGATATTAGACAGTTGAAACTATTGATTCAGAAGTTTAGAGATCCAATTCATTTAACTAAAGTTTAATTGAAATATATTAAAATAAGTAATATATTTAATTTAATCTTTTAGATACATACAAAAATATTTACATATTATATATTATGGAATAATAAAAATTAATATTTTTCAATTAACAACAACAACAAACGATAGAAGATAGTTACAACAAAAATTAATATATCCTAGTGTTTAATTTTTTTTGTTATGTAATTTCATTACAAAAGTTGGTTCAATTTGGACTACAAGCAAGAAATATAATAAAGAGAATAGAAAGTTTTAATTTTAATAAAATAACTTTAACATAAAAAAATAGAAAGGTAGTTACTCAAAGGGGTAGTTTTACTCTCGCACACTTATTTTTGCTATCTCCATCGTAGTTACTCAAAGGGGTAGTTTTACTTTTAAATACTCATGTATTTTTTATTAACTAAATTTGCCATATGAGGTTTGCTGCTATTACTCTTTTATCGTTCGGATTTTTTTTCCAATCTCAACTCTGCATCTAGCTGAATCTACCACTCTCATGGTTCTCGAACTTGAATCGTCCATGGCAGATTTGAGCATCTTCAAGCTTGAGTCACGTCTGGGCACTCCCAAAAATAATAAAAATCATCCTAGTGTTTAAATTAATATATTCTAATATTTTGTTTTGTATTAAAAATTATAACTAATATAACAAATTGTATAATTAAAACCCATTATTTTTGGGCTTGGCCCAATAGCTAACAAATAAGATGATATAGTTGTTCTAATTTATTTTTTCCAAAAGTGGAGCCTCACACTCTCCAGGAGTAGAGCTATACTACTTCGACAAGTGGAGCCATTAATTAATCATTTTTTCAAATCTAGTTTAATTATAAATAGGAAGATAATCACAAAACAACTAAGAAAGACACAACAATATAAGAGATACAACTCAACAAGGCAAGTTATGGAAGGTCCTGGA
This sequence comes from Arachis duranensis, assembly GCF_000817695.3. NCBI lineage: Eukaryota > Viridiplantae > Streptophyta > Magnoliopsida > Fabales > Fabaceae > Arachis > Arachis duranensis. The sequence goes on along the minus strand of NC_029781.3, from coordinate 9,666,275 downwards.
AATGTAGGAATGGAAGGAGATGTTCTAGACTTAGAAGAGTCCCCAGCTCAACAAGGAGATAACCCAAACTAGAAACTAGTCGACCGAGTTTTAACAGGAAAGGTGCTAAATACGGTCACAGTACGTAAAACAATTTTCAACATGAGAGAAGATCTGCAGGGACTGGTGATCACCAATATAGGACCAAATTCCTTCATCTTAAACTTCAAAAGTCAGGAGGAAGCAAGAAGAGCATATGATGGTGGACCATGGAGAAGAGAAGGACATATGTTGAGTCTGCAATGGTGGAGCTCAAACCTGTCCATTGATGAGGTAAACAATAATCAGCTTCCTATTTGGGTTCAAATACATGAGCTACCTTATGATAACATTAATATAAAGAATGCTGAAAAAATAGGAGCAATAGTAGAGAGAGTAATAAGTGCTGAAAATCCTTTCGTTGAAAGAAACATGCTCAAATCCTTTTTGAGGGTCAGAGTGGAGATAAATGTTCAAACACCTCTAAAAATGGGATTTTGGTTTAAAAGAGATGATGAAAGTCACTCATGGGCTGAGTTCAAATATGAAAAATTGTATGACTATTGTATAATTGTGAAAAAATTGGGCATGATAAAAGAGCATGTGTTGAGGAGCTGGTTATGTCATTAGTAAACCTAGAAATTTCTAGATATGAACTAGAATTCCCAACTCCGAGGCTGAGGTCAATAGAGAATGAGGCAAGAAAGGCAGAAATTAGAAGGAGAAAGGAAGAACACAATAACTGGGTGGAGAAACTATTGGAGGCTCGGGAAAAAAGTTTGCAAGGAAGAGAGTGGCTGAAAAGACAATCACAGAGAGATAAATGGGAGTCAAATCAAGGAAGTGTAAGAAGTTCTCAAGCTAGTGCCTCTGCAAAATCTTGGGGCGGATTAGCAAATCCACAGGAGCAAATGGGAGGAAGACAAATGACAATACAGGAGGTTCAAGGTCAAGATGAAGGGGTTGATGACGAAGAAATGAACGGTGATGAAGACAACAATATATTGAATTTAGCTGATGGGGCAGCAGACCAGAAAAAAGGGGAAAAGAAAAAGGACACTCTAAAAAATCAGCAAGCCAGTGAATCAGTAACAATGAAAAACGTGAATGATGTCAGGAAATTAGGAGAGGAAGGGGAGAATGGGAAGGACAGCAACAAGATTCCTAAGAAGTATATAGGCTTCCTTTGTTTAGTGTGTAGCATGAGACATAGACACAAATACATAGACTTTATAGACATAGACACAAAATACATGTATACATATTTTATGTTTGGCAAAGAACATACATAAAGCAAATAAAACTTTAAAAAGTCAATAATACCTTCATCATCTACCTTTACCACCATCATCACTATCTATATTTTTTCATCAACCGTTGTAGTGATTCTTTTCTTCCATCTCCATTCATAATAAAAAATTACCCAGATAACAAAAATTCCAGTAATTTCGACAATAAATTCAATACATATCTTCTTAATCAAATAACAAGTAATTAATTGGCATGATTCTCATTTTAAATCCCTTGTGTCAATTTTAAGTTGTTAAAAAAATTAATTGGAGGGTGAAATATTTCAACGCGTAGAAGCCAACGAAAATAAATTATCCATAGTATTTAGACTATAATTTTTTTCTGACACAGATTAATAATAAAAAATAAAAAAAATAGAATTTTATTTTAGGAAAAAAAATCTAGAAAGGGGCAAATAAAAGGATGAATAGAGATGAAGATGGAGGCACGATGGATCGATGATAGAGGTTCGATTGCAACATGACAGATATATAAATCGCAGATTTGGAGATTTAGAAGAAGGAAGAAGACAGAGACGTAATTTGGAGAGTATGAGGAGGAAGTGAGGCAATGACAATGGCAGAGGCACTTCAGTAGAAGAGGTTGGTTGGCCATGAAGAGAGAAGAAACATAAGTTGAAATGGGGAGGAGAAGGGAGAGGAGAAGAGATTCTACTTGATTGGCCATGAAGAGAGAAGAGAGAATAGACGGAAATTGAAATGGAAAGGAGAAGGGAAAGGATAAGAGATGAAGAGATCTGGAGATGGATGAGAGAAAATGACAAAAATAAAAATATAGAAATAAAACAAGGGTAAAATTGTCAAAATAATCAGTGTCTCAATATTAATTTTTGTGTCTCAACTTATTAGAGGTACATTGAATACATGTAAGTTGTGTCAATCCGTGTACCAGCGTGTCCTTCAAAATTGTGTGTCTCAACAACCAAAAAGAGGACGTGTGTTAGCGTGTCTCTGTCTTATGTAGACGCACCCACTAACCAAACACTACCATAGAGAAAGATGGGCCAAGCATGAGAAGAATGGAAAGCACAAAAAAGGAGACACGAACTTTTATCAACCAAAGGCCCAACAGGAATAGACAACAAATTAAAAGTGGGCCAATTGAAGAAGGGAAGAACCTTAATTACTATTGGACAACTATTAAAGGAATTCAACAAATATATAGCTGAAGAAAAAAGGAAGAGAAATACAGAAGATGAAGTGGAAGGGAAGGCCCAAAATAGAAGTAATATGGACATTGATGGGATAATTAGTCAATATCAGAACAAGGAGAAACAGCCAGAACAGAGTAGCAAGTAGCTAGTCATAGAAAGCGACGGAGGGTTCTATTATGTAGAACTAGCTAAAGAAGAAGAATAACTAGAGCAGAAAAATAACAAAGTAATTGTAGTGGTCAGAGAATATAAAACAGAACTTGCTCGAAGAATGGAGAAAAAGCTAAAACTTAAAAGAAGAAGAGAAGACGACCAGCAGGGACAGACTCAAAAGTTTTGAAAGGATAAGAGAAAGCTGCACAGGTGTGGAAGGCTAGCAAGAAGAACAAAGTGGTCAGAGGCTTAGTGGAAGTGATAGCTAATGAGGAAGAAGCACAGATCAAAGGAGACAATTTAGAAAATTCAATGGCTGAGGAGGCGACCCTACATGTAACACCCTAATATTCAAATCCTTATGCTCGAGTCATAAGTCAATGATATTACGGTGGTACGACTCTCAGGTGGATTTTTAATATATAAACATAGGTAATTTCGAAAGGAGTATTAATCGAGAAGCCTGAAAAGAGTAGAAATAAAATCGCGAAGACGTATCACTCACGATTCGACAACGAAAAGATAAAACGTGAAGCCGAAAGCGATATATGGACAAGGCATAAAGGAGATTAAGAGATAGATAACAGATAGATATATATAACATAAGTAAATAGCCACTAGTCGCGTCCCGCGAAGTTTAGGCCGGCTAGGGTACAGTATGAAAGTAACTGACAACAGTACATCCTAATCTCTCCCAAAGGAAACATAAGAGCCTCTATAGGCAAGTTCCAAAAGAGTTCAACACATAATATAATCTTTTCAAAACAAAGGTGGAGAGATTCTAAGCAAAACACAAAGTAGAGAAAATAAAGATCTTCGCCGGCTCTCAGACGAACCACAACTCACTTCTGAGCACCTGGACCTGTATCTGAAAAACAAGAGATATATACGGAATGAGAACCCCAGGCCCATGGGTTCCCAGTACGGTAAAAGTGCCAAATAAATACTATGCACTGCAATAAAAACTCACTAAGCATCCTAAACTCCTTTTCACCAAGTATCCAGCCTAGATTCTCACTAATCCATAAATAGGCATCTGTCGTAAGGGGATACTAAATCTAGTTCATGTTACACATGTTTCCCAACTCGCTGATTCTTACACGAATCAGACTCAGCATCATAAGCAAAACCATCACCAGTTGTTCTGTCTCAGCAACTCTATATCAATACATCATACCCTCGCCTGGAGCTAGTGAAATCACATCACTGCGTCTACCCAGGGGACTCAAATTATCTCATTCAAAAATCATCATCATCATGCAATCGCATTATCAATTCATCTCTTCAAGAACAGCCACCAACATCCACCGACACCAACATGAGGGATCTCTCAGTTGTACAAACACAAGCAATACAGACAAGTAATACACAAATAAGGTACAAGTAGAGCAAGTAGCACGTAATCAGGTAACGTAGCATGTATGATATAGAAATCCAAAACAAATAGGCAAACCCAAACAATTCAAACATATGCAAATGATGTATGCCTGCCCTATGGCTGATGATATCATCTGTCGGTTATATAGCCAACCCGACATGTCCTGGTAGCTAACCATTGGACAGAAACACCCCTTGCGGAGCAAGTAGGTTTGAGCTACAACCCCCTTGCTACTACCCGCTCAGCCCAGAGCCAGTGGAACAACCACTACTGCGGCTACTACCCAGGCGGGTGTTTAACAGCTCAACCTGGAGCGAGTGGATTCACCACTACTGCCGCTACTACCCAGGCGTCACAATCTCTGACCTGGAGCATGTGGGACGAACCACAACCCTTGCTACTACCCAGGTATCTTAAGCATTAACCTGGAGCAAGCGGGATGAACCACAACCCTTGCTACTACCCATGTATCTTAAGCATTAACCCGGAGCAAGCGGGACGAACCACAACCCTTGCTACTGCCCAGGTATCTTAAGCATTAACCCAGAGCGAGCGGGACGAACCACAACCCTTGCTACTGCCCAGGTATCTTAAGCATTAACCCGGAGCAAGCGGGACGAACCACAACCCTTGCTACTGCCAGGTATCTTAAACATATATTCATTCAATCTCAATTCATATTATCAATCCTCATCTTTATCAAATCTCAAACATTAACCTGGAGCAAGTGGGACGAACCCCAACCCTTACTACTACCCAGGTATCACAAATACATTCATTCAAAACTCCATAATTAAACTCATTTATCATAAACATCCTTTTCCGTCTCACACCCGGAGCAAGTGGACAACGCCACTGCCTACTACCCGGGGTTACACATCACATTTCAACATCTTCCACCATTATCCATTTAACACATTCATTCATTAATCATATATGCAATTATTCTCAGCCATAATCAATAATGGCTTTGCCGTGACCGGGCAATAACTCAGCCATCCGGCTCATGGTCCAATCAAGAACCAGCCATTTATCAATAAATATAGCCCTTCGGCTCATGACATACACGGTACTCCCACCGTCATCCTCCATATCTCATATAATCATCGTTGATCATCATTGATCATAACTTTTCCCCTTGCTTCACTCGCAAGTTACCACATCCCCTAGCTCCTTTCTCATTGCTAGGCATATCATAATGATTTAATACATAAGGGGTGAGATCGGAGGCTTAGAAGTATGAGATTT
>NC_029781.3:9659310-9660752 GCF_000817695.3 Arachis duranensis | reverse complement strand
CATAACTTCCTCATTTTAAATCATTTTTCATCCGTTCTTCAAACGGCATGGACATCCCGGATCCCATTTCATTTCTAAACAGATTTGGCGCAAAACAGAGATCCGTAGTCCAAGTTATGTCTCATCAAAGTATGCCCAAAAACCATATTTTTCATAAAAACCACAAAGTGCCATTCCAAAACAAACCATTTCCAACCCTTTTCAAAATCAATCAAAACATGCTAATTTCATCCCTTTTCTTTGAAATCAATTGAAATGTATCAAATTCAACGTCAAGCCTCCTCGACTCACACATTGACACATTACCACAATTCACAAAACCGCCATATAACCATTTTTACCCATTTCAAACAAATGGCTAAATTACAAACACATCAACATGTCATACATCCTTCCTCATCCCAATTTCCAACAGTACTATTTCCAATCAACCATCATTATATATGATCAATATCATACTCACTATCACGTGGTTTTATCCCCAAATCAACCTCAATCATTCCTCAAACATATATCACAACATACATATCTCTCATGCATTATCATACCATCAAGGATTCAATAATCATGATCACATATATGACCACATAACATACCTCAACCAAAACCAAACATACCTCATCTATACAATTTCACCAAAAATTACCAATTTCCACACTTCAACTCCTCAAACCTCATTATTCAATAACCCACCCAATCATTCATATATTAGCGCACGCGTGGATGGCCTTAAAAACTCATCGACGCGCAAGCGTCATGCACGCTAACGCGTGGATTAAAAATTTGCCAAATTGACGCGCACGCGTCAACCACGCATACGCGTGGATACTCTCGTGCCCCAGGCACAAAGCTGGCACAGTTCTGGCACAACTCTCTGGAAAATGGCTGGGCATTGGGTGCAGCACTATCGGCGCGCCCGCGTACATCACGCGCACGCGTGGATGGCGCTTTCTGGAAGATCGGCGCGTACGCGCCAAGTGCGCCCACGCGCAAGGGGTTATTCTACAAAAAATTTTCTAAGTTAAAAACTGCAGAATTCACAGATTTAGACCCCAATCTTCCAATGGACATAACTTCCTCATTTTGAATCATTTTTCATCCGTTCTTCGAACGGCATGGACATCCCGGATCCCATTTCATTTCTAAATAGATTTGGCGCAAAACAGAGATCCGTAGTTCAAGTTATGTCTCTCCAAAGTATGCCCAAAAACCATATTTTTCATAAAAACCACAAAGTGCCATTTCAAAACAAACCATTTCCAACCTTTTCAAAATTAATCAAAACATGCCAATTTCATCCCTTTTCTTTGAAATCAATTGAAATGTATCAAATTCAACGTCAAGCCTCCTCGACTCACACATTGACACATTACCACAATTCACAAAACCGCCATATAACCATTTTTACCCATTTCAAACAAATGGCTAAATTACAAACACAT
>NC_029781.3:9642906-9658907 GCF_000817695.3 Arachis duranensis | reverse complement strand
AAACTTAATCCTAGGGGCATCTAGCCTATGAATTCTCATCACACCACACGGTACTTAAATGAAACTTAAACTGTACCTCTTGTAGCCAAATCAATTGAGCCTCTTCTTTGAAAGTCAACACGAACTTTAGCCCTAAGCCTCACCAAAGCTCCTCAAGCAACACCAATCTCCCAATTGTGTACCAAAACCATCAAATGGACTAACATAACCAATATCACATTCATACATCAACCTAGGGCTCATAAAGATGATAAATCACAAGGATTTGAGCACTTCTTACCTCAGCCCATATGAAGTAGGGATAGAACCCACTTAGAATCCATGTTGGAGTATCCCTAAACACCCAAAATCACAAGATTTCAACACTAACTTCCCAAAAACGTGTAACAGTGGGGAATTTCGAAAACTGGGCAGAGATGAATGGAATGCTCACCACAAAACTTAGATGGAATTGTAGAGGATGAGAAGAGCGACGCGTGACCGCAAACGGCTCGTCAATCGGAGCTCCGTAGCTCAAGTTATGGTGGTTTGAAGATCAAAGAGAGTTAGGTTTTCTCTCTTCTCTTCTCTCTCCCAATTTCAGCGCCCAACACCCCTTCTTTAGGGCAAAATGAGCTGAAATACTCATAACTAATGTTTATATATGTTGGGTCTTGGGCCCACTTAGGCCCGGTTCACTTATTTTTGTTCGTTGGCCCAATTTTGGTCCAAAACCTTTAAGATTAGCGCTCTAAATCGCACTTCAAATATTTCTACCTCCCCTAATTATAATCCCTCATTTCTTAATCTTATTTACTCATAATCAATTTTCTCAGCTGCAGTACCAGACAGGTCTCAGCCGGTACTGCCGGTCAAAATTCCACTGCGTGCTTTTACGCAGAAAACTATGTCTTCCGACTCGGAAAAATTCACTGAATCCAAAAATCATATTTAAATCATCAAATTCCAATTGCCAAATATTCCAACCATATTCGCTCCTACTTAACTCATTATTTAATTAATTTCGGTTAGACCGGGTATTACACTACACATTCCCCCAACTCAACCATGAGTGTGATAAGTTGGAACTGCTGCAGGATTGTGGCCACCGTGACAGTTTCTGAAATGCACAGCATGTGCAAACAAATAAAGCCTGCAATAGTATTCCTAATTGAGACTAGAGCTAGAGAAGAAACTATTAAGAAGTTAAAAAGAAGGTTGCATTTTGAGAATTATTTCACATAGAACCCTGGAGACTGTCCGGAGGGCTATGCCTTTTGTGGAATGAAATATATAATATTGATATTTATTTTTGGTGTGATAATCATATAAAAGTCTGAATTGATAATAGGAAAGGAAAGATATGGATGTGTAATTTCATCTATGGGAACACATGCTTTGGAAGAAGAAAGGAGCAATGGAGAGTTATCACATCAAACAATTGTAATGAGAGAGAACCACAACTATTCATAGGAGATTCAACGACATTTTGAGTCAAGAGGAGAAAATTGGTCTACATCCAAAGCCACAGAACTAGGTGAGCGAATTTAGGCAATCTGTAGATATGAATTATCTTATGGACTTAGACCTAAAAGGTGGAAGATTCATGTGGTTCAGTAACCCGAGGAATGAATTTATCATTAAGGAGAAGATAGACAGGGCATTAGCCAATTGGGAATGGAGAGCCTTGTACTAGCTTGTGTCACTCACAACTTTGCCAGCAATAAGTTCTAACCATTACCCGATAGTTTTATACAAAAATTAAGTTCAAAGAATGGAGAAGAGTTTTAAATTTGAAACATTTTGGGCCGATCATGATGAGTGCGAGAATTTAGTAAGGAAGGGGTGGGATAAAGAAAATATTCACGAACGTGATTGGGAAGGAATAACAAGAAAAGTGAAAAATGGCAAAGAGGAGTTTAAGAAGTAGAGCAAGAAGACTTTTAAACGTGCAGATAAAGAAATCTACAAATTGAAGGAAGAATTGAAGAAGTTACAAGATTCGAACTTAACACAAGAAAAGCTAGAGAGGATACAGCTGATAAAGGAAAATATAGCAATTTTAAGAAAACAAGAAGAGAAATATTGGGGAGAAAGAGCTAGGTTAAAGTGGTTGAAAAGGGGAGACAAGAACACATATTTTTTTCATGCCACAACCATTCAAAGAAGGGAAAGGAATAGACTTGATAAACTGAAGAATGAAGCAGGCTCATGGATAGAGGATAGGAAACAAATCATGAACCATATTGAGGAACGATTTGAAGCGTTATTCACTTCCAATAGCAAAAGAAACTTTGCAGCAGTCTTAAATAAAATTCCAGCAAGAGTCATAGAGGATATGAATAGGGGGCTGATCTCAGAAGTCACTAAAGAGGAGACTAGAAAAGCAGTATTCAGCATGGGTAGCCTCAAGGCTCCAGGGTCAGATGGTCTGAATGGATTATTCTACCAAAAATACTGGGAAATAATTAAGAAGAAGGTATATGTAGTTGTTAAAGAATTCTTTTGGAATGGGAGTTTGCCAGAATAGATTAGCGAAACCACAGTTGTCCTAATTCCAAAGGTCAAGAATCCGGAAGAACTTAATCAGTTAAGACCGATCAGTTGTTGTAACTTTATTTACAATATTATAACAAGGGTTATAGTGCTAAGATTAAAAGGGATACTGGAGGATATAATGTCACCAACCCAAAGTGCCTTTGTGGGAGGAAGACTCATACAAGATAATGTAGTGATTGTCCATGAAGTGTATCACAGCCTAAACAAGAAAGGACGAGAGGGATCCCAGAATATAGCGATCAAGTTGGATATGAACAAGGCATATGATAGGTTAGAGTGGAATTTTCTCGAGAAGGTGCGTATGAAACTCAGATTTACCGAAAAATGGGTTGAATTGGTAATGAAGTGTGTTAGAAGTGCAAACTATAGGGTAAAGGTCAATGGTGAGCTGTCTAAGAGAATCAAGCCATAGAGAGGCCTTCGACAAGGAGACCCCTTATCTCCCTACCTTTTCATTTTAGCAGCTGAAGTATTCACGATTTTAATGTAGAAGGCTCAGGAGAAAGGCTATATAACCTGTCTAAAGATAGCTCCAACAGCCCCGGTACTTACTCACTTGTTGTTCGCAGATGATTGCATTATATTCGCGAAAGTAAAGGAGGATGTGATTTTTTAGATCATCACCGTTCTTAATGAATACACAGAGACATCTGAACAAAGGATAAACTTGAACAAGTTAGGCATCACCTTTGGAAACCAGGTGTTGATACAAACAAGAGTAGAAATTGAAGAGATTTTAGGAATGATAGCATGGGACACGCCAGGAAAATACTTGGGGTTACCAGCAATATAGGGATGATCACAGAACAAGGCTTTAACATGGATCGAAGAGAAAATCATGAGTAATCTGGAGGGATGGAAAGAAAGGATGTTGAATCAGGTAGGAAAAGAAATATTAATAAAATCAATAATTCAAGCAATGTCATCATATGCCCTGAATATCATAAAATTTTCCAATGTTTCTGCAGGAGAATTTGCTTAAAGGTTGCGGGATTTTGGTGGGCAATATCGGAAAAAGAACGGGGCATTTATTGGAAAAATGGGACAGCATTACGGATAGCAAGAGCAGCGGGGGCTGGAATTTAAGGACCTTGAAAAACAAAATACTGCTTATCTTGCCAAACAAGCGTGGAAAGCAATGAAGAATCCAAATGCAATATCGGTACAGGTATTAAAATCGATATATTTTCTGGATGAAAACTTCTGGACTGCAAAATATAGAAAGGGCGCATCATGGATTGGGAGAAGCATATTGCATCGAAGAGAATTATTAAGGAAAAGAGCTAAGTGGAGTATTCGTGATGGTTCCAAAGTAAGTATTTGAAAAGATAATTCGATCACTAGGAGGAGCAAGCCCTTGAATGCAAATAGCATAGAAGAGTCGAGGGTAAAATATCTCATTACAATGGGGAAGGGTGGAATAGAGAAATAATTAAAAATAGGTTTTCCCAAAAAATCTGCAAAGAGATTCTTAGCACTCCTGTTAGTGTAGTGAATAAAGAAGACTACTTGTACTAGCCATGGAAGGAAGATGGAAATTACTCAATAAGAACCAGATATTATGTTGGAAAAAAACAAGATAGGACATGAGAAATGGAAATCCATCAGCAAGTGAAGACAAAAGGGAGATATGGAAGGAGGTATGGAGAATGGAGGTTTCGCAGAAAATCATAATGTTCTTATGGAAAGCATGTCAGGATATATTACCAGTAGGTTCTAATTTGCATAAAAAAAGATGGTACCAGATCTAGTGTGTCAAATATGCTTAAAAGGTTTAGAGACAGTAGAACATGCCTTACTACTTTGTGATTGGGCAAGAGCAACATGGGTTTGGGGCAGAATGCCAATGGACCCCAACAACGGAGACAGTTAACTCGATTGGAAAATAGATGGTGGAATGTATAAAGAAGATTAGAGCAGGAGGTGGAGACAACCAGGAGAAGAGGATTAGTAAGCTAGGATTTCTCATATGGAAGATATGAAAAACCAGAAACAACAAACTCTTTCAACAACAGGAAGAGAATTCTAGTTGGACAATCAGCAGGACAAGAGCACTAGAGATATTTTATGGGAAACTAGTAGAAAAACAGCAGACACAAAAAATAAAAGCCAATAGGAGCAGAACTAACCTGGTGACATGGAGACCTCCTTCTAAGAATTGGCTGAAAGCGAATATTAATGCTGCCTTTTAAAAGGACAATGGAACATAGATGCAATAGCTGTGGTGATCAGAGACAGTAAAAGAAGGACTGTATTAGAATTTTTAGGAAAAATTCATGCCAAATCAAGTAATGTGGCAGAAGCCCAAGCAATAAGGCAAGCATTAATCATAGTAAACAATCTATAAATAGGCAAAACTCTAATAGAATCAGACAACTTAAAGCTCATTCAAGCAATTAAATCCAAGACCAGGAGAAGCATTGGCCATCATCCAAGATATTCAAATTCTAATTGAAAATTTACCTGAAAAAAGAATGACTTGGACTCCCAGGAAAGGAAATCGTCTTGCTCATGCAGTGGCAAAGGCAGCAGAATCAAAAACATTACGTTCAACCTGGAGTACTCAACCACCTGCAAAAATACGAAGCATCCTTAGGAGTGAGATTCAAACTTGAAGTAAGAATGCGAAAGATTAATAGAGAAGATCAAAAAGGTAAATTGAAGAGGTTTGAACCATGGATTGAGAAAGGAAAGTTAGATTCCAATCTAGATCGTTTATGATCTAAGGTAGAGAGCCTGTATGCAACCAAAGGCGATGCGGTCTCACGGGCAGATGTTTCAGGTTTGAGTATCAACCGGATCTTCACAGGTGGAGTTAAAATTAAAACTGGGGATATGAAAGAAGATAGTGCTGTAGCAAGATGAGGCGGATGAGGGGTTGGCTGCGATTAAAGCGGCGGTGACCTATGAAAGGTACAGATTGGAGCTGCTGGGCGATGGAGGACGTTGATGGCGAGGTCCCGGCTGCTGCTGCGGAGGCTAGACGGGTGAGGATGACGGCTCAGTGAAGAACAGTCTCCGACAACGTGACTTTCACGGTGTCACTAGCGCTCAGAGTTTTGTCCACCGTGCCGGGTGCTGAGAAGAGAAAGATGCTTCACAGCTTGCCAAATCTAGTCCTTCTATCTAGCACAAAGGGATGGGGAGCTTGGATGGGTTCTGGGTCGGTTAGGGGCATGGGTTCTTTGCTTTTGGTCTGGCCTGGTCTGTTGGCCCAAGTCTCTGTCCAAAAAAAGTTCTAATTTTCATTTTTCATTCTTGAGGTTTCATGCCATTCTCCTTTAAATTGTACGCTAATCCGCTTTTAAGTAGGGGCTCTAAGACCAAAAACCAAGAAAAATGGGTAAGTTTTAGCCTGTGCCTATTCAAATCAGGCTCTAAGGATGCCCCATATTTTTTTGTCGTGTTGGCTCCAGAATTAGACATGTGTATTGTGCAATGACAGGGTGCATTAATGAGGTGTTATTTCTGACCTCCAGACAATTAAAACCAGTTGTATTGTAACTGCAATTCTACCTAAACACTTTGGGGCAAAACTATAATAGTTATATGTATGAGTAGAAATTTATAAATATTAGTTTTTTGTAAGTTGTTGTGAGTTGGGCTTTCAGTAATTCAGACTTAGACATTTTAGTAGTTGGATTAGCATATTTCTTTTTTGTTTATAATTGGTAAGAGGTGTTTATTGTTTTGTCAATTTGGACTTTAAAATAGAATTTGATATTGGAATTGATCCAAAAACTAAGTATGAAATAAATGGCAGTTTACTCCTGACAAAAAAAGGCAATTTACTATAAAATCTATTTTAATTTTATTTAGTTATTGATAGGAGTTAATTAAAAAATGATTAAAACATAAAGAAAATTTATGTTTAAATTAAATGAAGTTAATGTTATTTATTCCAACATTACAAGAGAGATTGTGTAGTCGTGCAAACTATATTGAAGATTTCACATCGTTTAAGTAGTTGTTAATCAAAGTAACAAATTTTTTTTGTCACGAGTAAAAAATTTTTTATAAATACTATTTTGTTGCTACAAGACAATCCGTAACCAATATAATGAACCTCCAGCCCGAGAAGTAGACCCAATATAGAGGACCCTGCCTTAGCTCCATTGAATTCCATGGGTTTAATAGCTACCATCAACCACCAAATAAATATTCTTTAAACAATTCAAGAACATCATCACCATTTTAATTCACTCTACAACTATAGAAACTACAATGAAACATTTTTACCATCAAGAACTGATCTTCAGTACTAGAAATGTTTTAGTGTTTATCTTCTCTCATACATGCATTGACTACATCAAGCTCCTAGATTGCAAACCATAACTTCAGCTATTTGAGGATCTGACTTTTTGAAAACTTAGTTTGAAACGTTAGGATAAAAGCTATCACCGCATACATCACCGTCGATGCCTTTTGCACCTGACTCAGTAGAATGTCCTCCAACCCATTCGAAATCATCTCCATTGTTCGCTGCATTCTCCTCGACGACCCCTTTTTCCTGGAATGGTGCATACATCGAATTGTTACAATACTTGTCCGGATATTCCTCTAATAATGATACCTGAAGAACGGCGATGAGGTGGAGGTTGCAACTTCCTCACTATCGCGGTCGAAGCAACATTCTGGTCTTCTGGAGTTGAGAGAGAGCCAGAGAGGCCACAAAGCTGAGGATTAGGGAAGTTAGGGCTTTTGCTTCAATGGAAACTGTCAAAAACACTTGCAAATCCTTTATCTTTCTATTTTCAAAAAACATAGTCTCATGGTCATTTAAAAAATAAAATCACTTTCAAAAATATCTGCTGGGCTGGCCTACCCAATCTCAATGATAATGCCAGTCAAGATATTAGATAACAAATGTAAAATATAGAAAATAGCTTATTCAATTATTATATAATTTGTGACAACATTCATAATACACAAAAACTACAGCGGTCAATTACAATTACATTATTAATCTAGAAACCTTTTGCAAAATGTGTCAGTAAAGTACAGGCGTCTGGGATGCCTCATTTAATGAGGCGCTTCCTAAAACTCACCAAGAAAAATGTTGTAAGTGATGGTTGTCTTCAATCTTTTCACCATGTGCTCATGGAGCACATCCATTGTCTTTCTCAATAGAAGAGTCAGCGGAGAAAGGTAGATGCAGAGGCGTTGTGAGTGAATAAATAAAGTGAGGTAGCATGGTTGACAAACAACACAGAAAATGAGAGATGACTACACCAGCAAAGGGAAGGTGATGAAGGTGGTTAGGTGGGACCAGCAAAACCATGCAGGCTGGGCCTGGCTTTTTAATTCTTTTCTTTTTTTTTAGTTTAATTCTTTTAACAAATATTTTATACGGTCATATAATCACATCTATTATTTTAAATGACTATTTACGTAATCAATGAAATATAATAATTATTTTTGATGATGTGTTGTTACGTAATTGAATACACATATAAAACTGTTTTACACATTGAACCGTACATCAAAATTAAATTCTTTTATTTTTTCTTCTGAAGACTCAGTTTGGAGCACAATTCAAAAATCGGTCAGTTTTAGTTTAGTCTGACCGATCAATTTTTTGTCTAATTTAGTGGTTGACACACCATTTTTAATTTGACAGTTTTGACTTATCAATCAAACCGCATAGACAATCATTTTCTAATTTAAACAGTTTGACCGGGCAATTTAGTTCGGTTTTTAAATATTGGTTACGAGTATAATTTTTAGAGTTAACAAAATAATTTTTTTTATAAATTATATAAGATAAAGGATATTTGGAAATAAAATTTTTTACATAAATTCTCTCACATAGTTATATTACTATTACATAGTCGCAAAGAATTACTTAAAAAGATTAAAGTAAAATACTAACTCAGTCTTTGTCTTTTTTTTTCAAAATGACAATGCAATCCTTGACAAAAAAAAGTCCATACGAATTTCTGTCTCTGATCATCATGAGAGACAACGCAACCCTTCTGTAAGTACTACCGTCATTGGTTAATGAAAGTCGTTAATGTGTCATGTTAACATACTGAGTTAGATGTTAAGTGCCAACATGAAAGGGACAAAAAATTAATTTGTCTTTAAATTTAAATTAGTCAGGACTTTTTTTATCCTTATTCATTCAAATAAAATGATGTTATTTTGATATCAAATTAATTAGAATTTATTTGTCAGAGACCTATTTATTTTAAAAAAACTTTATACAATATTTTTTTAAATTAAGTTTTTATGTTATAATATTCATCATATTAATATTTTTTTTCAATAAAATCTTAACTATATAGTTTAATAAATATAAACTAATTAATAATAATTTACTAGTATCGTGGAATTATCAATATGACTCTGCAGATGAGACTGCTGTCTAACTGACGATGGTCTTGACATGGTGGGTGCTAGACAAATGTGCGCTCCACTGAACCTCCCTAAACACAAAAAAAAACAGTATTGCTTTAGCCATATCTCAAACCTCCTTAATATATTGCACAGAAGTACTCAAAAGCACAATTAAAGTTGAATTTACCAGTATCCGAGGTTCTTCCAAAGGGCCACACAGAGGCTCTATAGACACCCACTATCAGCTTGATGGCATTGCAGATGATACTTTAACCGATCCGATTTGATTACCCAGTACTCAGCACTCCTGCGAATACTGTAGTTCTTCACACCCTATAGTACTGCCTCTTGGCATTTGAACCTGTGGCCGACTCAAAATTCTACCCCACCATCTAAGTGGAAATCCTCTTCACCTGTGTCAGAAAACGGAGCCCTCTCATGCATAGCGTCCAGATCCAGACTGTGATAGTGACTTGGCATTGTCGATAGCGCCGGAATTGTGTGAGGTGGAGGTAGGAGATGGCGCGCCACATTCTGGACAGGCATCTTCGGCATAAACTCATCTTCATCGCCACTTTCGGAAGAATCACCGTCCACACTATCCGCCACGTAATCTTCGTCCGACTCCTCCTCGTCCTCTTCCACCTCATCCAATATAATGGTGACGTGAATAGGTGGTGGTGTGAGAGGTCGGTCGTCCTGTACATAGGTCGAGTGTACAGAACCACCATGACCACTATCTCCCACCTCGGCGAAAAGCTCCGTTACCTGTTCCGCCATGATCCTCTCATGGATGTTGAACATCAGTCGCACATGCTCGTTCCCTTGAAGTCAGAAGAGTCGAAACCGAAAAACTTCGTTACCCATGGGTGCCAACAACCTTTAGCCCACCCTTCTGATCTCCCTCACTTCTGTACCATCGAGCTTGCTCAATATCAAACTCTTCAACTCCGACAACGTATTTACACGCTGAGTGTGCAACAATATCAGATTCTCACACTCAAATGTCACCCTGTTGTCGTCATTTCTCATACGACAATTGAGATAAATACACACAACTATATATACATTGTTACTGGCCATTGTTGCTTTATTTTCATGAGAAAAAATGAGACGGAGAAAGAATTTGAAATGTGTGTGGAGAATACCAAAAGTTACACATCCTTTTATAACAGCTGCTAATTTGTCTTCCTTTATCTCATTTACACTGTAAACGAGATACATAAAAAGTCATCTCATTTACAGTGTAAACAAGATAAAAACAAAAAATTTAAATCGGTAAATAATTTTCAAATTATTTATTTTGATAATTATTACATTTATTTTATTTATTCAAATAAAAATCCTAAATATTAAAATGTTATATAAATAAAAAAGTTAATAATTATATATTTATGCATATTTATACATATTTTATAATTTTTAAAATAATAATTAACTACTAAAATAATCAAATATTTTATAATAGAGCAAATAAACGTTTCAAAACAAAATAATCATATATTTTAGGTTTAATTACTCTAATAGGTCTCTATAGTTTTACCGAATTTTCAATTAGGTCCCTATACTTTTTTTTTCTTTTCAATTGGGTCCCTATACATTAATTTTTTGTTTAATTTAGTCCCGTTAACATTAAACGTCAAAAAACTGTTAGTGAATTGTGAAATTACTTGTATACCCTTAGGGACCCAACTGAAAAGAAAAAAAATATAAGAACCTAATTGAAAATCCGATGAAACTACAAATATTCAATGAAAGATATTTTTATAATCCCTATTCAATGATTATACGACACGAAAGATATTCTTATAATCCCTTTTATTTTGTCACTATCATTCTTTTATTTATTTATATACAAATTGTATCCAAAATATCTTTTCTTTTTTTTTTGACTTTTAAAATACCTTACATTAAAAAAAGGATAAAATGAAACAGAGATAATAGTAATAAGTATATATAAAATTCAGACCGAACTTTACATTAGGGTTTTCCCTTTTTTATGTATGTATTTATAATATATATAGTCACTAAATAGTAATAATAATAATATTTAATAAAATTATTAAAAATTATTCTACATTAAAATCATTTGATATTTTTGTATTTAATATAATCAAAAGATGTCTATTTTAAAAATCATGTTTATATTAAAAAAATATTTTAATTTAGATTTTAAAATATCATTATTCACCTTACTTATTTCTAACGAAAAAGAATGTATTATTATTATTATTATTATTATTATTATTATTATTATTATTATGATTATTATTATTATATAAATAGAAAATAAGGATTAAGAATTATTATTATAAAATAATTTGGTTTTAGACATTAGAATATGTAGTTTTAATGTATCTAAAACAACTAGATTTATATTTAAGATTCAATTAAGACTTATTGATAATTATTAGAATGTAAAAAATGTGAATGTGAATTTTTTGTAAAATAGATTTAGTATATTTTGAGTAGTTAATAATATAGTTGTTAATATGATTATATTTTATTGGTTATGTGATAATGAAAACGAGATATTGTTAAATTTAATTTGATAATTAAATATGATTATCTTTGTTTAATGTGATATATGGCTACGTTTTGTAGGGTTCACGGATGTTGACATGTAACTACTTAATGTCGCTAGATTCGTACAATCAAATTGTTGATGGGCATTTACGGGAGACTGATTTTTATCACGTTTTTCATATTGGAATTATCTAATGTCAGTCGACATTGGTTAATGTTCTGTTCGAGAATGATGTCCTGAGACTCACACATTCTATTTTTCAGTTGGTGAGTGTGCTATGACATTGGAGGACGTGGCGATAATTCTTGGTCTTTCAACAAATGGTCTTCCAATTATAGGACCGATTCTCAGTACGTAGTTATGAGGCTTTAGAGGCCGAATGCTTGCACCAGTTTAGTGTTGCACCTAAGAAAACAGATTGTAGAGAAAATTTCATAAAGTTGACGAGATTTTGAGGACTAAAGATCGTTTAATGTTGACTGATGACATTCACATTCAGAGGTACGTCAAGGACCACATAATGTTATTATTTGGGACCATTCTATTTGGAGACAAGTTTGGAGCAGCAGGTGGTGCACTGGAAGTTTTTGCTGTTGTTCCGTATACTCAATAATTAATATAATTCATTATGAGCATTGAAAACGAGCATTTATTGCAATTTGGAACTTTATTTTTGGTAAGTGAATGGATGAATGAAACAACGACACGAAGCTTCGTGTAGCGGTTTTTCTAGGACAACTCAGCCTCATTTGCTTCAATTTTATTGTATAACTGCCGTGTCATATATTGATAATATTAAAATTATAATTTTAAATTATTTTATAAAAATTAATTTAAATGATAATAATTTGATTAATAAAAATATAACATGTTATATATTATTTGTTTTTTTCTTAAGCTAGTGTTAAATATATTAACTCTAAAATAGTTATTAATTGGTTTTAGTAATCTATTTATGATCATAAATAATCTAGTAATCCTTAGATTCACCAATCAATTTTTATATATTATTTTACTGTTAAGTAAGAATATATCAAAATTAACTTAAAATAAACAATAAATTATTAGAGAATTCTAATGCACAAAGTTCTTTAATAAATAATAAATAATTTAAATCCACTAAAAAATAACTCAATACTTTTCTTTAATACCTGCAAAACATATACCTGAAACAATATTATATCAATGTTACTATACAGTTTTACAATTATCGACGGTATTTACTATACGTGACTCCTTTTTAAAAATTATTCTACACATGTGTGCAGTCGGAAGATAAATTCCACTTAATTCCTCAATCATAAAATTTGAGAAGACATAGATCTTTCCTTCGATTAGTTCATTCTCAAACATCATTGCCAAATAATTCTTGATTGAGACGCGGGGTTCCCTGCGGGGACTGCCACGAATGGGAATCCGATTGTGGAGAATTTTTCCCGCGGAGATGGAGATGGGGACAAAATTTTCCTGAGGCAAGCGCAGGGAACCGAGCGGGGATCCCCACCCCGTCCCCGCTAATTCCCAAAATTTACCCCGAAATTCATTTTACACACACACAAATCCAAAACTCCTAATCCTCATTTGAATAACATTTCTTCAATTCAGAGATTTCTAACGCTGTCCATACTCTATCCAACATCTATACAGTCACTATCCACTCTCCCTTCTCACTACAGCGTCACACCTCACGGTGCCATCACCTTCATCGCGCCGTGCTCTCTATTTGTGACATCCCTTTTCATAAATCTGTCGTCGTATCCATTTTTCTCTCCGTTGCCGCGTCTTCCACCTCGTCCACTACTCTGTCCTTTGGCTTGTTATTGCGTCTCTCCACTGCGTCATTTCGAAAGAAGTTACCATCTTGTCGTTTAGACTTTTTGTATAAAATCTTGTTGTTTTGTATAGGATGGATACTTGCAACTCTATTCATATAGAAATTAATAATTTGTTAAAATTATCAAATAGATGGGGAATGAGGTCCAAGCGGAGAATGGGGTCCAGGCGGGGAATGAGCCCTATGAGGAATGGGGATGGGAGCAAATCTGGAGCGAGGATGGGGAGTAAGGAGGCATCCCCCACTCTCGTCTTACCCGTTGACATCCCTAATCGTATGTGTAATCTTCATAAATAGAATAATTTTTTATTTAGGTACACATATATATTAATTTTGTTAAATAATTCTAAATATTTTTTATTTATGCTTACATATATATTAATTATACATAAAAATATTTAAATCACATATATTAATTATTTTTTTGTTATGATTATTTTCTTTTATATATATACGTGTGTATGATTATTTTTTATTTTACAATTGTGTAATAATTTTTTATTTTTTATATCTATGTATAATTTTTTTTTCTTTCACATATCTTCATATGTTAGCAAGAAAAGCAAAATTATGTGTTGTGACTCTTTTTCTTTTACCACTCCTTAATCTTAATTAATCAATCTTGTATCCACACAATATAATTAAACTTTTAATCATTCTAATATATTGATGAATCACACTTCTCTTAATAATTGTATTACTAATCTGAAATACAAAAAAAAAAAGAAAAAAAGGGATATATATATATCCAAGAAAGAAAATAAACTTAAAAGTTGAAAAAAAATTTATATTAAAAAATTTAAAAATAACATATTCAAGAAAAATAGTCGTAATATATAAATTGAGGCAACAATTTAAATTTATCTAAAACTAATTTAATCAAATACCAATATTAGAACTAAATTACTTAAATAATATTTAATCTATTCTAGTCCATAGATACGTATAGATTAGAGTCATTCTCGTAACGACAACCAACTGAAACAACATTATAAGTTCTAATATTTAGAATTCGTGCAAATTCAGACCATCCCCTTGTTAAATAAATTTTATCATTTGCTATCCATGCATTGTGGCAAGATATAGAATTACCACACCGAGAAACTAAACTGACCTTTATTTCCCTCAATGGCATTGCATTGATGCAAAAAAAGGCCGGTAATTTCTAAAAAAAATACAATATGTTATAAAATTATTTTAATTATGAAAAGTTTAAAATAAAAAAATTTAAATATATTACCAATCGTTAAAATTGCATTAAGTTGGTCATAATATGTGAGTAGATCCAACCATCATTTGGTAAAATAGTGTTTAATGCCTTTCATTGGACGCTTACATCCATGTAATTAGAACCCGAATCAGTGAATACAACTTGAGATGGTATTTGATGGATGTGTTATATTGTAAATGATTGCGACAAAAGACAATCACACTGAAATATTAGACAAAAAGACAATCACACTAAAATATTAGATAGAAAAATAAGTTAGAGTAAGAACAATCATTAAATTTTCAAAAGAATAATATAATAGAATGAATATATAAAAAGTGCTATAAAAAATGATAAATTATACTTCAAAAGGATCAACTTCGATGAAAAACGAAAAATACATTCTTATTCTATGAAGTAGTTAAGGAAGAATAATAAATTAAAAAAAAAAGAGTTGACTCTCAGATTTAGGCTCACGAACCACAAAAAAATACTATATATAGATTTTATTAGAACAAAAATAATTATATAAATTAGTTATTATTAATTTAAGTTTTTATTATTTACATTATATATTATATATTTGTCTTGATTGGATAAGCCATTATCATATCATATACATTTTTATCATGATCAAAATCATAGATTTTTGTTTTAAGTTTTTAAGGTAGATATTAATATCAACTTACCAAAAATTATGACTAATTTTAAATCTATTCTATTATATAAAAATTGGATATCTACACTTAATGATGGAGCTGACGTGGCATGCTCTGAAGAGTATTTCCCGATTTAATTATTTTAACTTATTCAATACAATTTATTACCATGACTTAATTATAACAACTAATTGATTTGATTAGATATTTAAATATTAATATAATTTATTATAATATATATTACTTAATTAAATTTACTACATTAATTATAATTTGTTATATTAGTTAATTAATTTATTCATTTATAAAGTCTTAAATAAAATAAATAATTTATTGTTTATTCTAATTGAATTCATTAAATTTAATTATACATTATATACGAACTAATAATAATTTGTAAATCACTTTATATTATATATGTATTAACAAAATATTATATATGTCTTAATGTGTTAATTAAATATTATATACGCACAGAAAAATAAATACAAAGATGATTTATATAATATTGATAATATTATATTAGCACGCTGATTTTTTTGTTTTGTTTTGATATCATATAGTATTGATAATGATAATATTATTATATAATATTATATAAACTTTCCAATATTAGTATAGAAAATTGAAAAATTATTTCTTATGACTATTACTCTTAGTGGAATAGTGTGTCCCTTATATAGGGCTTGTTTGGGTGAGCTTTTAAGAAAAGATCTTTTTTCGAGTTATCTTTTTTTAAAAGATCTTATAGAGAAGTAAAAGTAATTTTATGTTTGGATATCTCATGTAAAAAGGTCTTTTATCTATCAATTATGTTTGGGTATAACAATATAAAAGTACTTTTTTGTTTATTTATTACATGAAAAACATCTTTTTTTTAAGGAAAAAAGATCT
>NC_029781.3:9637765-9642828 GCF_000817695.3 Arachis duranensis | reverse complement strand
ATTTATGACAATAAATGAGATCACCGTTATATAAGTCATTTAATGTGAAATTACTTAATTTACGATTATAATTAGTATATGTATTATCCATAAATATATTAAGAAATAATAATTTTTTAACAATCTTCTACGTACTTGGGTTATAAATATATATTTTTCTGAGATAAACTCTTATAAATTTTACGCGCAAATCTGAATGTTATTTCTCTTATTACTTTCATAATCTGGTCTATCTCATATATTAGTTATGAAATTGCCGAAACTTTTATCACATTAGTGTCACAACAAAATTACGATGATCCCATACTAAAATACTCAACCACATAGATCAAATTTGGATGAGAAAATTCAGAGATTACATGCAAAAATGATCTCATGCATGTCTATTTTTAACTTGAATAAAATTCTATTGTATTCGGTGACAGACTCAGATAAAATTGTAACGGCAACGTCCGGGCTCATAGCGAAGGCAACTAAGTGATGAGTCTGTAGAAGAAGAAGAGAAGAATTTAACAGACTCACAATGAGAGAGAGAGAAAGAGAGAGAAAGAGAGAGAGAGAGAGGGAAATTTACCTAGAGAAGAGGGACTCGGCAGGAGAAATGTGGCGACGGGCTCAACAGCAACGATAACGGGATGAGCAGCGATGATGATATAAGCTGTGAACAGTGACGGACCCAGAAAAATTTAGTAATGGGGACAAAAATATAATAAAATTTAGGTATAGATATTTTTTTGCTTCCCACAATACTCAACAAGTTAAGGACAAATCCGTCATGAATTTGAATTTCATTTAAAAATCTACAATTGGCTGGCAACGATTTGCTATACATACGAGACAGAATTCGAACCCTCAATACTTACTTAAGCGAATGACTAAGTTGATCACTTGGCCAATCTAAATTGGTTTAGATATATTCAAAATTTAAAATTAGAACTATCTAATACATATTGATAAGAACTAGAAATATACACATAATCATTATTATAATATTTAAAATAATAAAAATATAATTTTATACACATAATATAATATTCAAAATAACAAAAAATATTTATAAGGACTTTTTTTTAACATGACTAAATATTATTTTTTTATACATATTTTTAAACAATTATTTTACTTTTTATTATCTCATATTTAATTGTCAAATCTACTTATTATTATTTTTATAGTATAAATAAATTTTTTAACCAAAATAATTACAGTATATTAATACATAGATAATATTTTTTTATCTTAAACAATTTTTAAAAAATCACTAATAATTTAAGTTGTATTTAATTAGAAAACTAAGTTTTAATTTAATTATTAATTAATTAACTAATATAATATAATTAATTATCACTAATTTTTGAGTGTATTTATTTATTTTTCATACTAAATCAAATTTAACAATATAATTATTATTATGTGTTAAGTTTAACAAAATATTTTTTAACATAAAATACAAAAGAACTATTTATATTTTATTTTGAGACAAATATAATATAATAAGTGGTATATATGTATATAAGTATTAATTTTTTTAAAAAAATTTGTGGGGGCAAATGCCTCCTCTATATTAAACGTGGGTCCGTCTCTGACTGTGAAGGAAGATGGGAGTTGTGAATAGGTAAGCAGCGATGGACTCAACAACAACATGACAGGAGTTATGCGGTTTTTTTGTGAAGAAGTCGAGAAGAAGAAGATTTTAGGTGAGGATGATTGAGTTTATCTTGCATGGCTATAGAGTATAGACTGAAGCTATGAATCATGTGTGATATGAGGCAAATCCTAATTCCTAAAAAGTGTTTATATGTATATAATCGGAGCGGGTACACCCTAAACCCGACGATAACTGTCTTGAGCAAAATCTGCCCCGACTCGGGTCAAGTTATTACCCTTTTCATTCAGGTATGGACAGGTCGGGTACCTGCATATTCGAAAACTCCTGTCAAGTCTAACCACGTATTGATACTCCTTTTATTAAGAGTTTATCGCTAGCCAATGGATTGCTATATACATAAAGCGAGATTCTAACTCCTAATAGTTGTTTAAGTGGACGAGTGAGATGATCACTTAACAAACTCAAATTGATTAAGATAAATATTAATTATTTTTACATATATATTATTTAATTTTTTATTTAATTTTTTAATATAATTTTATGTATTATCCCGTACAAGGTACGGGAACATACACTAGTTATATTATAATGATTGAAAATTAAAATTATTAACACATAACATAATTATGTATTAACTGTTGATTTGATGTATAATTATAAAATAATTATTGATAATTAACATAATTATGTATTAAATGCTAATTTGATGTATAATGATTGACGATTAACATAATTATGTAGAAAATAAAATATAATAACTAAAATTAAATTTTTTAACTAATTGAAGTTAGGTAGACAACGTTTGGCAACTATTTTAGCATTTAATTATTATTATTATTATTATTATTATTATTATTATTATTATTATTATTATTATTATTATTATTATTATCAATCGATATTAATATAAATGGCTCACCATTAACATAACAACTTGCTACTAATAAAACTATTGCATAATGAATGAGAAATAGAATTGTATCAATATAATTAAAATGATTAAAAATATTTTCAATTGATAATTAATTTAATAACGCATTAAATATTAATTTTATATAATTATAATAAAGATATTTTTCTAAATTATTATAATTATGCATTATTCATTAAATGCTAATTGTAATATAATAATCGATAAAATATTCATTTAGAATAATTAAAAAAAGTGAAAGTATGATATTATTAAAAATAATACATTTTTATGTTTAAAAAATTACATTTAAATAAAATATTTGTAAAATATAAAATTTAGAGTAACATAGTTTCATGAATATTAATTGTTAATCAGTTATGAACTAACATAAAATTAAAATACAATTTATTTACGAAAAAATAATCAACAATTAATATTAATAAAAATAAAAATCATCCAAACACTCTGATTAAAAGTATGAGTGGTTGAATATTATTTATTATTAACAATATTTTATTCATAACAAAAAGTAAAAATATAATAATTCAGATTTAGATTTTAGAAGAATTAACGTTATAAGTAACAAATGATCTATTTTATCATGCATATTATAAATTAATGAATCAAACCAACTAACATAATAAATTATAATTAATTAATTAGTATAAATTATAATAAATTATATGATATTTAAAAAGATAAAATGAATAAAAAGAAAATAAAAAGAAATAGAAGAGATAGAAGACTACAATAAAATAAATTGAGTGTGAAGTTTTGTAAAATGATGAGAGAAAATCATAACACACTTGTAAAGTAAAAGCTTAAATTACAGCATAAAAAGTAATTTCACACTACAATATACCACACAGATAGATAAATGACTTAAGTTTAAATACGATTTTTTTTTATTTATGCATACATAATAACACCATGGTCTATAAATATTTTATGGATAATATATCATAAATTGCTCTGAATGATGAGCACATGAGTTGGAGAGTGTGTGGTAGTTTGTGTCCACCATAGTTGCCTTTTTGCAACGATGCCTCTAGGAAAAAAATGAATTGTTGTGAAAATTACACAATTAAAGAGTAATTGATTAACAAATTAATTTTGTATTTTTATATTAGGAATAGAACTTGATATTTATCTTAATAAAATTAAATAACTAATTAGTTATAATTCATGTATTTAAATAAATAAAATAAATTAAATAAAATTATTTTTAAGAATTAATCAAATCATTTAGTTGATACAAATAATTAGTATAATTGATTTTATTTGATTTATTGAATTCAAAAAAATAAATTTAAAAATAGTTGATTGAATTAATTAGTTGATATAATTAATTTATTATAATTGATTGGATTTAATGAATTAAAAAATAAATAAAAAACATAGGAGACAATAAATTTTTTAATTAAATTAATTTGTATTTATTGTATTTAATCAGTATAAGTAACAAATTATCTATATTATTATGTACCTTATAAATTAAAGAATTAAAATAATTGATATAATAAATTACAATTAATTGATTGATATAAATTATAATAAATCGTGTGATTTTTAAATATCTAATCAAATTAATTAGTTGATATAAATAATTTATTGGAATAAATTGTATTCAATGAGTTATAAAAAAATAAATTAAGAAACACGCTTATACCATATCAGCTCCATCATTAAGTGCAGAAATTCAATTTTTATATAATAGAAATATACATTATTATATATGTTATAGAAATATGATTTGATTCCATTAACTCGCCAATTTTTTTTAATTTGTCACGTATATTCAGTGTGAAATTATATTTTTTCTAAAATAAATTTAGAAGAGAGAATAGTACTTTCATTTTAGAGAGAATGAATTCATGAAAAATTGACACCTCACTTTCATTAGTTGATAATGTATTAAATATTAATTTTATATAATTATAATAAAAATATTTTTCTAAATTAGTATAATTATGCATTATTCATTAAATGCTGATTGTAATATAATTGTAATATAATTATAATAAAGATATTTTTCTAAAATAAATTTATAAGAGAGAATAGTACTTTCATTTTGGAGAAAAAAATAAATTTATAAGAAAATGACACCTCAATTTCATTAGTTAGGAAAAAATCCAATGTTAGTATATTAAGTAGTAGATTATTATTATTAAAATGATTAAAAATATTTTTATTACTAATTGATAAGTAATTTAATAATGCATTAAATATTGATTTTATATAATTATAATAAAGATATTTTTCTAAATTAGTATAACTATAAATTATTCATTAAATGCATTCATTTTGGATGGAAAATAGATTCACGAGCAATTGACATCTCACATTTGTTAGTTGGAAAAAAATATAATTTTAATATATTAAGTAGATATAGATAGATAGATAGTCTTCTAATTATTTAGTTTTAAATATAAATAAATACTTAATCTAGTTTTTGTTAATTTTTTTAAAAATAAAGTAATTTTTATTTAAAAAAAAAGATATTTTAGTCTCTAATAAAATTATTTTAAGACAATATAAATT
>NC_029781.3:9608185-9637619 GCF_000817695.3 Arachis duranensis | reverse complement strand
TAAATTTCTACAATTATTAATAAATTTATTTTTTTTAAAAATTTATTAGTTATAGTTGAGTGGAGCATAGTCGAAAATAATATTACAAGAAAAAGTAATTAATATATAAAATCCTTTCCAAAAAGGAAATAGAATTTCACAAGAAATGAGAGAAGAAAATAATGATGTTAATAATGTTGGTGATGGTGTTGGTGTTAGTGTTGGTGTTAATAGTACTAGAAGTGATAATGATAATGATAACATATGACTCTAATTAAAGATATAAAATAAATGATTATATCGGTGATAGTAATTAATTTTATTATAAAAAAATTAATAAAAATCTCACGATATTAATTTCTATTACTGTTTAATAATTATTTTAATAAAAAGATTATATTATTTTAAAATAATTTTATTAAAGATCAAAATATTATTTTTTTAATAAAAATTACTTTGTTATTAGGAAAAAAAGAACACCAAGCCACCCATTTAATTGTTTACTCTTTGATCAGTGCATCTAATCATTGAGAACGAGCAATGATTATAAATTTATAATTAAGTAATTTGATATTTGTAAAAACAAGTTTAATTATAGTTTTGGACAAAACAAAGATTAACAGAATTTTGGAACAAAAAGAGTACTTATGGACTACATAAAAAAAAGAGTACTTCTAGAGGAAATTTTTTTTGGTAAAACAAGGTTATCTTTGAAGTGATTATTTTTAGATATTCTTAAGAAAATAAATTAATATTTAAATATATATAATTTTTTTACTAATATATTGAGATATAATAATATTAAAATATTTTTAAAAAGTAAAAAAATTTAACAATAAAAATAATAATTAAAAATATTTTTTTTTCGTCGTTAAAATAGATATTTCAATACATAAATATAAATCCTCTCTTTATCGAAAAATTTTATCATTTAAGATTTTTTCACCGACAAAATATTAACATTTCACATGTACATCCACATCCCACATTTGCGTGTGGGATATATTAGAACATTTTGCTTCTCACTCTCACTCTCACTCTTGCACCCACTTTATATCATTGTGCTCAAGGTAAATCAAAGAGCATGATACATTCATTAATACTCTAAGCACCTTTAAAGATGGCAATGGGGTTAGGGTTATTGCTTCTTGTCTTCTTGCTACCTTGTTACTACTGTGCGAAGGGTGTGGAGCCTGCAAACTCAGCTAAGTGTGCCTTTTCAGCTGTTTACAACTTCGGTGACTCAAACTCTGACACTGGTGGTATATCTGCTGTATTTGTTCCAATCCCACCGCCTTATGGTGAGGGTTTCTTCCATAAGCCTTCAGGAAGAGATTGTGATGGCCGTCTCATCATCGATTTTATTGGTAACTAAACGCTTCTCTTGATTCTAATCTAATTTAATCAAATCAAAGTTCGCAACGGCAGGCTTGTTTTGAAACCAAGAGAAGTTTTGCTTTTAATTGATAAGCAACTTTGAGTAAATGTCATTGGCGATATCATGAGACACTGATAAGCAACTTGAGTAAATGACATTCTCTCAATCAACTTTATCCGTTTAGATTTGTGCTTATTGTACTTGTACTCTACTGTGCAGCTGAAAAGCTAAACTTACCATACTTAAGTGCTTATCTGAACTCCCTTGGAACCAATTATCGGCATGGTGCGAATTTTGCCACCGGTGGATCCACCATTAGGAGGCAGAACGAGACCATATTTCAGTATGGGATAAGTCCATTCTCGCTTGATATGCAGATTGTGCAATTCGATCAGTTCAAAGAACGTACCAAACAAATGTATCAAGGTGAAGGAGTGTGAAACTTTTTTATGAGATTTTTTATATATGATGGCTCATTAGCTTACGCTGTTCTTGTTTTCTTGAAAATTTAGACAATAGCAACTCAGTTGATAAGAGCAGGATTCCGGTACCTGAGGAGTTTGGCAAGGCTCTATACACTTTTGACATTGGCC
Organism: Arachis duranensis; assembly: GCF_000817695.3. Lineage (NCBI taxonomy): Eukaryota > Viridiplantae > Streptophyta > Magnoliopsida > Fabales > Fabaceae > Arachis > Arachis duranensis. The sequence continues at coordinate 9,635,669 of NC_029781.3, read as the reverse complement.
AAAATGATCTCTCGGTTGGATTTAGGACAATGAACTTTGACCAAATGCGTGCAATCATGCCAGATATAGTCAATCAGTTAGCCAATGCAGTCAAAGTAAGTAGCACTTATTCGAGCTTTTGAGATTTCCTCGTACTCCAACCAGCCAATTATAGGTAGGTGCTTAACAAGTTTGAAAAACAAATTCATACTCTGTTACACTCTTAGATAAATATAATCAATGTGTATGGAATTATGAATACAATTTTTTACCCTTTGTATAGATATAAGGGTTAATATACAAAGAAGTTATCCATCAATCCTTTGTGAGTGAGGAAGAATGACAGAGGGTTATAGAAATGTAGTGGAGAACATGGTAGTTATGGATGAAGTTATTTGTTTGGCCTTTTTCCTTTGTTGGTTTACTTTTAGCTCTTGTGATAAGCTTCACTTTATTGTGTTGAGCTGTTTCTTTAAAAATATATATTTTATTAAACTGACAATTATTTTTCACGAAAAGGAATTACATAACCCCGAGAAGTGCATCCTTTTGTTTAATCTGAATCAGTTTTAAGATCCGATTAATAATTATTTTGCAGAATATATATGAAAGAGGAGGGAGGTCGTTTTGGATACATAACACTGGCCCAATTGGATGCTTACCAGTGAACCTATTTTATAAGCACAATGTGCCACCTGGCTATTTCGACAAGTATCAATGCGTGAATGATCAAAATCTGATGGCTCAAGAATTCAACAAGCAGCTTAAGGACAGAGTCATCAAGCTTAGGATAGAGCTCCCAGAGGCTGCAATCACATATGTTGATGTCTATGCTGCAAAGTATGGACTAATTAGCAATACCAAGAATGAAGGTATAAAGTCTAATATTTAATAAGAAAGATGTTTTCTAAATAGATATTTGTCCTTTTTACCTCTCCAAAATATAAGTTGTGGCGAAAACTAGAAATGTTGGCTTTTCCTGAACTTTAAGTAGTAAAAATGAGAATATAATTGATAAAAAATGAAAGAACTTTTTTCAATGTTATTTTACTACTAGTCATTTTGGATACAACAATTTCCAGTCAAATTATGATACATGTTCTCATTCTTCTCTTTTCAGAAGTTATCCATTATTTTAGAAGTTATTGAAATGAGTAAATACCCAAATTTATCTTCACTAGAAATTTTTGAAAATTATTCTCGTCAGATTCCTTCATTGTTTTCGATCAAATTTTTATACATGTTGAACAAATAAGTTCGTAACAAATTTTTTTATATGACAATTAGGTCCCAAGAAATATCATTATAAGACATTAATTCTCTTTCAAAACGATGAAGGAATCAATCTATCCGATAGGAGTAATTCTCAAAACCTTGTAGAGAATAAAGATTTATTGAGGACCGAAATGTCTGATTTAAAATTTTTTAAGGACTAATTTAATTATTTATTCTTTTGAAAATTTAAATGAAAGGTAAAAATTATTTGCAAAAGTTACCAATTAAAGTTAAGAGAGGAAGAAAACTTGCTAATGGTAAAAGTAACATTCCTAATTTGTTGGGTAAACTTATTTCACATAAAACATTTTGTTTTTCTTATTTGCAGGATTTGATGATCCAATGAAAATTTGTTGTGGGTATCATGTGAATGACACCCACATTTGGTGTGGAAATTTAGGAACAGCGAATGGGAAAGACGTGTATGGAACTGCTTGTGAGAAGCCTTCAGCAGCTATAAGTTGGGATGGTGTTCATTATGCTGAGGCTGCCAACCATTGGGTTGCTAATCGCATACTCAATGGTTCCTTCACTGACCCACCAATTCCAATTACCCAAGCATGTTACAGGCAGTAGAAGCTTTACTATTTATATATGTTGGAGTTATTGCTCATTTTGGCAATAACCCATCTATCTATGTTATGAGCATATTCTTATGGGAAAATCATCACATTAGAAATTGCAATAATGCATGAAATAATTTATTCTTGTAACACTAGTAACATTGCAACTGCTCAAATAATAAACGGAATGGAAAAACTAGTATAGTAAGACAACAAAAACATTATTTCAATCTCCACCAAATGTAAGTTAAAACATAAAGATTTTGTGATATGGAAAAAACATATTGGGCTTTAGCTGAAAATTCAAGTGCAATTAATTCTATGTGAAATAACTAATTTAAATTGGTAGAATGGTCAATTCACTCATAAGTGTTGAGAGTTTTAACTCTAATTAACTAATTTAAATTGGTAGAATAGTCAATTCACTCGTAAGTGTCGAGAGTTCTAATTTTGTGTTGTGTATGTAGTAATTTACTGGCTAGCGACAGACTCTTAAATAGAGTTTAGATTTGTGGCAAATTAGTATGTAAAATTGATAGTTGAGAGTAGTTAAATGATAACTTTAATTCAAGGAAAAATGCTACTTCTACTTGTATATTTTAGCACACTTTAGATTATATATTTCTTTTTTCAAAAAAAATATTTTAATCCAAATTAATTATATTTGATTCCTCTTTTTAAATTTATTTTTATATAAAAGGAAGTTTGATAATTCATGTTATGTGTGGTATGAAATTGAAATTTAGAATTTAAAATTTGTTAAATTAAAAGAGTAAAATAATTTTAATATATTATGAGTACATCAATAGTAAAGTAAAGTACTAAATTGATCCTTTACGTTTGGACGTAATCCTATTTTTAAAGTTTAAAGTGTCTTATTTAAATCTAAAAAAATTTATTTAGTTTCAATATAATCTCAAATCAAAGTTAAATAATTAATAAAATATCCTACATAGTAGGAGAACAAGGTGGATAATCCGCAAAGGGAAAGTATGAGGAGCCAATGAAATATTTATACGATGCAACGGAGGTTTATGGAGTATTAGAAATATAATTATTAGTGTTACATTTTTCGATCAGCTGAAGCTTTTGGGATGAGTGGTATCATGACATGGTATTAAAGTGCTAGATTCGAAAGGTCAAGAGTTCGATTCTTGGTGAACTCAAAAATTAAATTAATTTTTCGAAAAGATGTTTATTATCCCTTGTACTCGGATGGTTATTCGTGCATACTGCATTTCTCAGCTCTTCAAGCTCTATCTCAGTGATTCAATTCGAGTCTTTTACAAGATCAATGGAACTGCTATTTCCTTTATCCGACCAAGGCACTAGGCATCAACAAACAACATTGCCACTCACAACTCAAAACTATCATTCATGATCCAAATCCATGTAGATCTCTTTGAAGATGAAGAACAAAGTGAAGTTCATCGATGGGAAAAAGGGGAGGCTTGGGATGGTGCAACACTTTTGTTCTCTACTGGTTACGTGGAATCTTGCACACCGTGCTCTCATGTGATAATGCTTGCGATTTTTGGCATGAATTAAAGCATCACTGCTACAAGCTAACGGGGACATCTTCAAAATTCCCAAGCTCCAGGTTGATCTGCATACCATGAAACAAGGTGAGCTCTCTATCACTTTCTACTACGCTAAACTCGAGCATTTGGAAAGAATTTTGGATGAGTTTCAGCCAATCCCCAACTGCCATGTTCATGTGGTTTAGAAGTAGTAAGGGAATATAAGATTTGTTTTCTTAGAGGAATGAATGAACAATATGCCAGTGTACGTTCAGAATTGATGCTGGTTAAGCCCCTCCCTGATATTACTGCTAGTCTGCTACTTTCAACAAGAGTGACACATTTCTCATATAGCTAATTTTGAACCGAAAACAGTAATGAACAATGTCAGTGTGAATGCATTTGATATTATAGAACTCATTCGGTAACATAAGGAACCCTCGTATAGTGGAAACTCGGCAACCGTGATTGTGAGATACAGGACCTCGAAGATGATTGGAACTGCCAGGCACCAGGCAAACAAATGGGCTCTATATATTGGAAGTCAAACCAGTAGTTACACACTTACACTAGTTGGCACCCAATCTCATAGATTACACTCAATACATACAAATTTGTCCTAAGAGATACTATACGCAATAGCCACACATCATATGATACATTACATAGACATAGATTGCATTCCATTTCACCAAAAGATGATGTATGGCACTACAGATTGGGATACCTCTCTGATCTCCTGCCAGATTAAATAAAATGCACAATACTTTTCCTTTTATCAAAAATTCCTTAAATAAATTTCCGTTGTGACTACTGCCATTTGGCTAAACAAGAAAGGCCCCCTTTTTTCTGATAGTAACACTAAAATTATAGAATTTTTTTATCTCATTCATATTTATATATGGAGACTAATTGTAAGGCTTTCCATTTTTAGTCGTAAATACTTTCTTACAGTGGTTGAAGATAAAGAATAGATTCACTTGGCTATATTTTATCATTTTATGAAAACCAAAACTGAAACAAGGAATTTGTTGCAAAATTTCATTAAAATGATTGAAACACAAATGTCAAAAGTTATTAAATGTGTGAGGTCTGAAAAGAGACAACAAAACATTTTGAATATGGCTAGAGCGCTGATTTTCACATCCAACATACCAAATTGTTTTTGGCATTATGCAAATGGATATGCCATTCATGTGAGTACCTAGCTCAACTTTACATGATTGCAGTCCACATCACTCATTGTTTCAAAAGTTATTAGACATTAGTCATTTTAGAGTCTTTGGGTGTTTGGTTCATGTCTCTACTCTTCCTTCATTCACACAGAAAGAAATTTGACAAGAGAGCTTGGAGGTGCGCATTTTTGGGTTGTAAAGAAGGCGCAAAAGGTTATATCTTAATGGACACTCACATTAAAGAAGTGATAATTTCTAGACATGTCATATTTTATGAAACTTTATTTCCATTTCATACCATACCACTGCTGACTCTCAAGTTATACTAATAATAAAATGGAAGCTGATGCAATGCCTAATTTTCACAATATTTCTAATATTTTTTATGATCACAATAAATCTAACTTCCCTCCAACACAATCTGATTGATTCTAAAATGGATTCAATTGTTCCATCAATTGAGCACAATTTTGACTAAACCAGGCAATCAATGAATTGTACAGGAGCCTCATTCCACTTACTCATGCATCTCATCAATCTTCAATATTTTTTAACTACTCCTCCTACTCAACTTTTCCATATTCCATCTCATTCTTCATCATTTCCTAATCATTATGCATCCTTAAGAAGATCAACTGGGGAGAAAAGAACACCGAAATACCTCCAAGACTTCCAATGTATGCAGCTTACTTCTGATGTCTAATAGCCTCTATCATATTCAAATAAATTATACCCTATCTCCAATTATGCGTCTTATGACAAGTTTAATTTGTTATGTTTCTAAAGTAGTGTTTTTTTTAAACTTAGTCTCACATCAAACGGAGGTGTAAAACTTTAATTGTTTATATAATAGAGTTGAATACGGATAAATAAAATTCATTCAAAGTAATTGGCCTTCACAAGAACATGCACGTCTAGCTCGAGGCCAGGTGCCGAACTCACTCCATGGCAGGTGGCCATGAAAAGTGTCAGTTCTCCCAGGAGTGGTATCTTAGCTACTAATCTCGGTTTATTATTAGGAAAAGTCTAGGGACTCAAAGATGAGTTATTAGATGAAATTACAAATGTATGTTGCTGGCCCTACCATTATAGCATCTTTACCTCAAATTTATTTCCTTTCAAAATCATTTTTATCCAACATTATATACTTTCCTCTAGCATTTCTTTTCAAAATTATCTTTATCTAACATTATATACTTTTCTCTAGGGTTGCTCTTATTATTAATAGCATCTTTACCTCAAATTCATTCTTTTTCAAAATCATCTTTATCCAACATTATATACTTTTCTCTAGGGGTCAGTAATTTTATTGCATTTTGGTCAGTATATAACTAGCAGAAAAAGATGAAAGATGAGTTATTAGATGAAATTGATGGCTACCAATCATAATCACAAATGTTGCTGGCCCCTAGCATTATAGCATCTTTACCTCAAATTCATTCCCTTTTAAAACTATCTTTATCCAACATTATATACTTTCCTCTAGCATTTCCTTTCAAAATCATCTTTATCCAACATTATATACTTTCCTCTAGAGTTGCTCTTATTATTAATAGCATCTTTACCTCAAATTCATTCCCTTTCAAAACCATCTTTATCCAACATTATATACTTTCTTCTAGGGGCCAGTAATTTTATTGCATTTTGGTCAGCATGTAACCAGTAGAGAAAGATGAAAGATGAGTCATTAGATGAAATTTCACACCAATCTTACACCATCAAATCATCATTGATAGCTACCAATCACAAATATTGCTGACCCCTAACATTGCTCTTATTATTAATAGCATCTTTACCTCAAATTCATTCCCTTTCAAAACCATCTTTATCCAACATTATATACTTTCCAACAAAAATTTTCAAGGATTATGTTGTAACAATTTTCAATCATAAAATTTATATATTTTTATATAATTAAAATTAATAGCTAAAATTTTGGAAGACTAATATTAGTGGAATATATGAAACTCTTCCTATATCATGATCATTAAAAGTTAAAATTAAGAAGCATTAAAAGCTTATAGCATTCTAATCATAACTAATATAAAATTATTGAAATCAAGATACAATTATTTATCTCATTTAACGGAATAAGATTTTATTATTGTTATTATATTGTTTATGCTCTATTATAAAAGTTCTTTGATGACAAAAATAATCATGATCAAGAAGTTGTTAAACACAAAATTTTTAAGTTAAGTATTTGATAGTGCAATAGTGTGACTTATTTGTCTAGATAATAGTAGGCCAGACCTCTATTTAAAAATAAAATTTTTTAAAAACTTGAATTTTAAATTAAGTTCTTTGACATGTTCAAATTTAAAATTAAAAATATAAAAATTGACTCAGAAATAAATTAACGTAATAAACATGGATAAGCAATAATTCATACATTTTTTTATTTATTTAAAAAAATTATAAACATTTAATAAATAAATTAAATTAAGTTAATTAGTAAATTAACTTTTACTATAAGTAAATTCGACATATAACAAATATTCATAAATTGTCTACTAACTTATTTTATGTAACCTAAAGATAATTCATTATTTTACTCACATGCAAAAACACTAAATCTATAAAAGTATTACAACTATAATTACATACGTTTATTAATTTAAAAGATAAAAATAATACTAATCTCAAAGTCGATCACTCTCGCAATATGTCAACTATCATTTAGGCGGTTGATGTTAGGATCCCGTGCGTCGACACATGCCATAACGTCCGAAAAACTAAAAATTATCAAGAAAACGTTCAAAAAAGTGAGAAATGAAGGTTAAGGAGAATGGAAAGTGGGCCATGAGGCTCTGTAAACAAATTGTTTTCATAGGCGCACCCTAAACGAAATAAATATAGTCTGTAAACAAGATAAAGTCCGTGTCATAATATATATGCACACATGATACATGGACATGGGTTTGTGTCTTTTCTAGTTTACAATATAAACGAAATACGACTATATTTATGTCATTTATACTGTAAATAAGATAAGATATATTATAAAAATTGATAAAAACTGTTCAAATTATCTATTTTAGTAATTAAAATATTATTTTATTTACTTAAAATATCCAGAAAAAAAGGTACATTAAAAAATGATATATTCATATCATAAGAAGAAATGAAGTCATTTTAAATAAAAAAATTCAAAATTTTAAATTTTAATTGCTAAAATTTTAATTTTAAATTCTAAATTTTATATCTAAAATCATTGTTATAAAATATCATAAATATAAAATTATGTTATTTAATTAATAAAGGACTCTGATCCTTTATAATACTAAAAGTGAGTGGTTCTCTTATATTACTCCCACTCTTTTTAGTCGTACATCACCTGTAGAAATGTGGGAATGGAGCATGTGTGCATATACTATGGAGGTATTGGATTTGATGGTCTCGGAAAGTTTGGACTACTTAATGATCTTATAATAAAATATATTTTTTAAGTTTTTTTAACGACTACTAAATAATTTTTTTAATTTTAATTACAAATTAATCATTTATAAATTATTATTTTATTATTCATCTATTATGTTTATTAATAATAAAAAATAAAAATAATAATGAATTAGATCTTCCATTGATCATAATAAATTTTTTTTGTCATTCCGATCGATTAAAGTTTATATTTGATCCGTGACGTTCGTCCAGAGGGCTGTGAAATCGTGTTTCTTTCTGAATCAATCGATTGGATTAGCAAAACAATCGATTGAATTCAGGTTTTCCATAACTCAATCGATTGGACTACAGGTTGTTATCACAAAATAATCGATTGAAAATTGCAAGGCAACATGGTTTTTGCAAAAATCAATTGATTGGTCATATTACCCAATCAATTGAACGATGACTAAAATGTGGGCTTTTAATAATTCAATCGATTGTTTATACACCCAATCGATTGAATGCTTGAAAACAACTTGAGATCTCATAATTCAATCGATTGGTTGTGTTACCCAATCGATTGAATTCATCAAAACAATATGGATTTGCCAAATTCAATCGATTGGTTGTGCTACCCAATCGATTGAATTGTGTACTATGCCGTTTTAAATTTTCTTATCGTTAAAAAAAATTATTATCTTATTATTCATCTATCTTAACTTTAAAATTCTATCTTCAATTTTTAAGGCTTTATTTTGATTAGATACTCTAATATTATCTTCTCCTTAATATTAACATTATAAATTTATGAATAATCTATCATCAATTATTCAATCCCACCATTGGAATCGTGTATCAATCTCTTTGATTATAAAAAATTTCATTGTTTTTCTTTCGGATATCCATCTACTTAATTTCCAATTTTTCTTCATTTTTTATCCGTCTATTTAATATCCAATATTTGTTCATCATTAATTGATCTTCACAGTATCAGCAAAGATCCAATCAATTTTTCATTGTAGTGTTCAGAAAACAATCTATCATTTTGATTACAAAATCGAGGTCAGTGAATAAAATCTCTAATTTTGTAATTTTTCGTTTCGATACTTTATTTGTGAAATTGATTGTGTAATGAAAAAGTATTTTTTATCTTTTATTAATTCACAGACATTGAGAAATACTAAAAAGTAAATAAATTTTAATATTTTTTAATATTAATTAGCTAGCAATTAGGATAAAAAATGAAGAAAAATTGGAAATTAAGTAGATGGATATCCGAAAGAAAAACAATGAAATTTTTTATAATTAAAGAGATTGATACACGATTCCAATGGTGGGATTGAATAATTGGTGATAGATTATTTATCAATTTATAATATTAATATTAAGAAAAGATAAGATTAGAGTATCTAAATCAAAATTAAGCCTTAAAAATTGAAGATAGAATTTTAAAGATAAGATAGATGAATAATAAAATAATAATTTTTTTAACGATAAGAAAATTTAAAACGGCGTAGTACACAATTCAATCGATTGAATTTGGCAAATCCATATTGTTTTGATAAATTCAATCGATTGGGTAACACAACTAATCGATTGAATTGTGAGACCTCAGGTTGTTTTCAAGCATTCAATCGATTGGGTGTATAAGCAATCGATTGAATTATTAAAAGCCCACATTTTAGTCATCGTTCAATCGATTGGTAATATGACCAATCGATTGATTTTTGCGAAAATCATGTTGCCTTACAATTTTCAATCGATTATTTTGTGATAACAAGCTGTAGTCGAATCGATTGAGTTATGGAAAACCTGAAATTCAATCGATTGTTTTGCTAAAATATAAACGTTAATCGATTGGAATGGCCAAAAATTTTATTACGATCAATGGAAGATCTAATTCATTATTGTTTTTGTTTTTTATTGTTAATAAACATAATAGATGAATGATACAATAATAATTTATAAATTAAAAAATAGTTTTTATAATTAAATAAAATATATGGGGTTAATTTGTAATTAAAATTAGAAAATGACTATTTAAAAGTTATTAAAAAAACTTTAAAAATATGTTTTATTATGGGACCATTAAGTGGTCCAAACGTTCTGGGATTATCGAATCCTTTGCCTACTATGCATATATTTTTTAAGGTGAAGGCCTATTTCGATTCCGATAATTTTTTCGAAGGATTTTGAGCTTTCCGACAAAAATAAATATTTTTTTTAGTTTTTAATATTTAATTTTACGAGATTAATTAGTTTTTTATTTTTTCTTTTAATAATTTTTTTAAAATATATTTATATGACATGTTAATCACTAATATATCTTTCATTTAATTTTTATATTTAAAAATCACTAATATTTTTTAATTTTATACCGTAAATTTAGCTAATGTAGTTAAAAAAAGTAACAAAACATAAAAAAAAACAGCCAGAATAATTATTCTTAAAAGACAATGAGACTCTCAACAAAATAAAATTTATCAATCTTGATTAATTCTTAATAGATAAATTAACAATTTAATATGCTATGTAGATTTTTTTATTAAAAATCTTATTATCTTTTAAAATAATTGTCAAAAATTATTTAAAATTTTTTCTCTATTTTTTACCAACTTAAATCTTCTCACCAAACACTTTTTCATTCATTCCTGTCATCTTTGCACCGTGTGAATGTGAACCACATAATTCACAAAATTTTTTAGCAAAGCTTTTCATAATTTTCTAATTAAAAAAAGGGTTTTTTTATAGATTTTTTATACAAAATAATTGCAATGCAAGTAAAGAGACAATTTTGGACATACAATTATTCGGTACATCTATTGGGAAATACAGTTAAAAAATGTTAGAGGAGAAATAGTTAACTTTTAACAAGTATTTCAAAGTTATTTATCATTCTATAACATATTCTTTTAGAATTTAGTAATAATTAGAGTTAAATAACTTTTATAATATGACTTTTAAGTTATAAATTCTAATTTGATAGGAGCAGAGAAAGAGTACGTCCGTACTCAGAGAAAATAAGAGAAGGAGAGAGTGGGAACGAACGAGTGTTTGAGGGTGAAACACAGTGAGGATGGCGGCATGCCGTCGGAAGAGATAAGGGGGAGAGTGTGGGTGGGGGTGCATCTGGTGTCAAGGAGAATTTTTCACGAGAGAGTTTTTTAAAGTCTACAAAGGTCTCTTTTAGAGATAAAGTTATTGGTACAGAGAAGTCGAAGGCCTTTGCACTTGCAGCATCTCTATCTGGGATAGTATAGCGATGGTGGTGGGCAAGCAAGGCTAACCCCAAACTCCATGTGTAAACTTCACTGAAGAAGCCAAACTTTGCTTGGCAGAGCCTTATCGAAAAAGTTTAGTGATCAAAATTCTTGATAAAAATTATAGTTACACAACTCTTTCACACAAGTTTCGGATGGTTTGGCCCATCAAAGGTGATTTTGATATGTTCGATGTGGGATTTGAGTACTTCATGGTAAAATTTGATGCAGGTGAAGATCGTAAGAAAGTCATGCTTGGTGGCCCGTGATTGATTGAGGGGCACTATGTTGCTGTAAAACCGTGAGATATCGATTTTCGGCCATGTGAGCAATCCTTCGGGTCTACGCTTGTATGGGTTCGGATTTCGCGGATCCCAATCTGGTGCTATCAGGAACAGGCCATGATGCATATTGCTTCTACAATAGGAGTCCCTATCAAAGTAGACCTAGCCACTGAGTTGGCTGAGAGAGGACGATATGCTCGAGCATGTGTTCAAATAAATTTAGGACTGCCAGTGATCAAACATATCATTGTGGAAGGCGTAACTCATGTAGTGAAGTATGAAAGTTTAAATTTAATTTGTAATTCTTGTGCACGTTATGGTCACGATATGGCACAGTTCTTGGGTAGAGACTACAGGAAAGGAAAGAGTTCTGATTCCGAAAGCCCCGAGATAGTACAATGGTGGTGCCACATCCTGAGCCCAAAATTCACAATTCAAATGAAGTAGAACCTGATGTGGTAGGTGGTGTTACTGGCAAAAATGCTGCACCGAGTTTGCAAGAGGATTTGGAGGCTAATAATTTGGAAGGAAATAACGTTAAGGAGGCCTGCATGCATGATGAATTAGGTTGGGAGCAAGTTGTGAGGAAGGGTAAAACCAAGCTGGGCCAGAAGCAATCTAATAAAGTCCAAAGAGGCACTCAATCCAGAACCGATTCAGGTAGAGTAATCAGGCCCACCATCCACTTCTCTCACACGGATGGATCCAGCTCCTATCGTGCCAGGGTCGGGTCACGAGTCAAGGTCGGACACAGCGCTTCTCGTGTGGGTGAGACGTCGATCTCCTCAACCCGACACACCCCAGTGCCTTGCGGCTCCTCTCTCCGGAAACGACCAAGGCCGACGTCCCTATAGAGCTCGCCAGTTGAGAAGAGTGGAGGCACGGCAGGGGAAGCATCATCATGTCTTCTTGCAGCCGTGAAGGAGGGTGTTACCGTGGCGGTTCCATGGAGAAGGAAGGCGCGTTGCTGGCTGTTACTGCGTCGGTAGGCAGGAATAAGGAGATATTCCATGGAGATCTGGCAAACACGAAGGTCACGGGAGTCACTTCCGTTAGGAAAGCCTCGGTTTGAGGTTGGTGAAACACTTTGATTCCCTTGGTTTATATTTCTATATTTTATATTATGGATAATTTAAATATAATAGATTGAAATATTATGGGTGCTTCTAATAAGTTAGCCTGGGTGAATTATAAAGAGCTGGTTAGGAAATTTAAACCTGTAATTTTTATTGTGGTTGACTCACTATCCTTTTCAACACTTGAAACTGTTCTGGGAAAGACTTGGTTATCACCCTATGGATATAGTGGAGGTGTCAGGACATAAGGGGGTATCTGGTTCCTTTCTGCAATGCAGGGTGTTCACTGCAAATGGGTTGATGCTTTCGATCATTGTGTTACAGTTGAGGTTCAGGTAAATAATGTGATTTGGAGGTGTAGTGGTATCTATGGTAGTCCTTAGTTTAATACCAGAGTTCTGCTATGGGATTATCTTGTTACTCAGTCCTCGTCTTTCTGTAGGCCATGGATTGTTCTTGGTGATTTTAATGAAGTACTATTCTCACATGAATCTAAGGGTTGCCTCTTCTCGAGTCGCCATGCAGACCGGCTTGTTGCCTCTCTAGGGGATAGTGATCTGTTTGACTTGAAGAGTATTGGAAGACGGTTTTCTTGGTATAGAAGGGTTAAAAATGGTGTTGAGGTGGCGAAAAAACTTGACCGAGTTTGTATCAACAGTGGAAGATTATCTCTCTTTCCAGAGGCTTACGCAAAAATTTTAAATAGGCATCAGTCTGATCATTGTCCTATCATAGTGCGCTGTACAAGTCATCCCCAACCGAAAAAGAATAGACCTTTTCGGTTTATTGCGGCTTGGACAACTCATCCAGGATACAGAGATATTGTGAACCAGTCATGGCAGGCTGGCTATAGAGAGATGCATGGCAAGCTTTCAAAAGTGCAGAAGAACTCTTTAGAGTTTAATTCTAAAGTGTTCGGCAACTTTTCGTTAGGAAATGCGAATTGGAGAGATAGATTAATTTCCTTCAAAAGTGACTAGAAGTAATAGAAGATTTGTCTATGCGACAAAAAGAATAACAACTAATTGAGGAATTTAATAACACGCTTGTGCAGGAAGAACTTCTATGGTTTCAGAAATCAGGAGAGCAGTGGGTAAAATTTGGGGATAGAAATAACAAGTTCTTTCATATCCAAACTCTTGTGCAGAGAAAGCATAATAAGATTCATGGTCCCTTTCTTCAAGATGGGGTGTGACAAACGGACCCGGATATTCTTAGAAGGCAAGCTGAATCCTTTTATAAACACCTATTCTGCCAGTCGGAGGATATAGACTTAGGTTGTCTTGGTGATGTGCCGCTGCCTTCCCTGAATGATGAAGCCTGTTGTAGCCTCACAGTGCCAGTTACTCTAGAAGAAGTTAAGTCGGCTGTTTTTAGTATGCATTCTTTTAAGGCGCCGGGCCCTGATGGGTTCCAGGCTTTCTTCTTTAAAGAATACTGGGAGATTGTTGGTTTTGATGTTTGGAATTTGGTTCGTCATGTGTTCTCCGGTTTGGATATGGATCCAAGGATGATGGAAACTCTTGTGGTTCTTATTCCGAATGTAGAAAACCCAATTTCCATGAAGGATTTTTGACCTATTAGTCTCTGTAATGTGGTTTACAAAGTTATAACGAAGGTCCTGGTCAATAGACTTTGTCCCCATCTCAAAGAGATTATTGGGCCCCTTCAAGGAGGGTTTATCTCGGGGAGAGGGTTCCAGACAACATCAGTGTAGCACAAGAGGTTCTCCATTTCATGAAGAAGACAAAGTCAAAGAAAGGTACCCTAGCCTTTAAGATTGATCTGGAGAAAGCGTACGATAGAGTGGATTGGGGATTTCTGAAACAAACCCTTGTGAGTTTTGGCTTTCCTCCTCCGACAGTCAATCTGATTATGCGTTGTGCCACTGTTTTCTCCCTGTCTATCCTCTGGAATGTGGATAGATTAAATAGCTTCACTCTGAGCAGGGGTCTTAGGCAAGGAGATCCTATATCACCGTATCTGTTTGTGTTGTGTATGGAGAGATTGTCCTGTTCTATTAATCAGCAAGTTGATAGGGACTTGTGGAAGTCGGTTGCTGTTTCTAGAGGGGGTCCAAGAATTTCTCATTTGATGTTTGCGGATGACTTGCTTCTTTTCTGTAAAGTTGAAAAACAGCAAGTTCAAACTGTAATGGTAGCTTTGAAAAATTTCTGCAGAGCCTCTGGGATGAAGGTTAATATGGAGAAATCTAAAGCGATATACTCTAGGAATGTTTCAGTGACAAGAAAAGAGATTTTCACCGGAGTGTCCTCCATCAGATTCGTCCAGAACTTGGGCAAGTATTTAGGGGTGAACCTTAATCACTCTCGGGTGACACACGCAACTTTCAACGATGTTCTAGACAAGATTCGGGGAAGGCAAGCCAGCTGGAAAGGGAGATTACTTAATAAGGCGGGCAGACTCAATTTACTCAACTCGGTAGTGATTGCGATTCCTACTTACCACATGCAGGTATCTCTCTTCCCTAAAGGGGTAACTAATAAGATAGAATCCATGATGCGAAACTTTCTATGGAAGGGTCAAGCTGATGGTAGAGGCCTGAATCTAGTTAACTGGAAAGTGTTGGTCACCCCTAAGAAGTTTGGAGGTCTGGGAATTAGAGATCATTTTTGTGCTAATATTACTTTTCTTGGAAAGCTAGTTTAGCAACTTTTTCACCATCCTGACAAGCTATGGGTTCAACTGTTGACGGAGAAATACCATTCTTCTAAGGATGATTGTTTCAGTCGGTCTCAAGGAAGGGGATCTTATGTTTGGAAGAGTATATGTCGAGCTTGGGATATCTTGAAGGAATGTTTTATTTGGTGCATTGGGGATTTGGAACATAACTTTTAGTTTCTAAATGGAGAAGAAAAGGACGACTGTGTCAGGAGATGGATTATGTTCACATTTCTGATTCGGATCTCAGGATCTTAGATCTTTGGTCATCTGGACAGTGGAACCTTGAGAATATCTATTCTCCTCTACATCAGTCTCTGCAGAGCAACATTAACTCTTACAATTCGGATGTTCAAGCTGGTTCAGAGGTCGGTTGGTGTTGGACTGGTGCGGCTTCAAAGGTTTATGATGCTCGTAGTGGTTATTTGTGGCTCAGTAAGAAGATGTTTAGTTGGGAGGATAGGGGTAATTGGCTTTGGCTTTGGCGTCAACATGTTCCGAAAAAGCACAAAGTTTTGGCCTGGCTATGTCTTCGGAGGCTCTTCCTACTGCTGCATTGCGTTTTAGGAGGGGCATTTCGCACACGGATAGCTGTCCACGATGTTTCTCAGGTCAAGAATCGGTTTTACATTATATTCGGGATTGTCCAAAAGCCCAACTAGTTTGGCAAGCTTTAGGGATCTCCGATCAACCAATGGATTTGATGAGTTGGTTCTTACATAATAGCAAACAACGTTCCTTTAGATTCTTTTCTGGTCTCTGGTGAATTTGGCGTTCGAGGAATAACGAGATCTTTCATCCTCACGAGCATTGGACCACAGACAAGGTGATTGGTATGGCTTTGTCTTTGGAAAAAGAGTTCCGAAATAATTTTGAGTTGCAACGACTGTCTATCCCCTCCACCATTAGTGGCTCTTGGATTCTCCCCTCAGTGGGTACCTTTAAGATTAATTGTGATGCTAGCTATCCTGACAATGGTGCTCGAGTTGGTTTTGCTTGTGTTAGCAGATATTGGAAGGAAAGGTGGCAACGAGGCTGTCTAGGAACAATTGAGAGTCGTAGCATTTTGCAAGGAGAGTTGTTTGCTATTTGGAGAGGCTTTCTTTTAGCATGAGACTCGGGACAAAGAGACATTATATGTGAGACAGACTGTGTAGAGGCTTTTACTATTGTCAATAATTTACAGGATTGCTCTGCGTTTATTGATCCTTTGATGTTAAAAATTCGAGATATCATGTCTTGAAAATGGCGTGCTGATCTCCGGTTGATCTTGAGAGTTACAAATACAATAGCAGACATCATGTCAAAGACTGCAATGAGGACCATTTCTCCCCAAGTGGAACTTCCATTGCTTTGGAAGGAGTTTGAGAGTAATATTCAGCGGGACTGCTTTTCTTAAGCAGTTTCTTATTTATTTATTTATTTTTAGTTGTTGTTTGTTTTCTTTTAAGCCACTAAAAAAATTCTAATTTGATGGAATTAGACAATTTTTGTTATTCTATAAATATTTTTCAAATTAATATTTACAATGTAATAACTCACAATATAAGTAAACATAGTTAAAATAGTAGTTTATTTAAAGCTCATTTGTCAACTTTTGCAAAGGTCAATTTGATTGTTAAAATGTTATGAAATAAGGAATGATGAGAAATTTGGGTCGTCACAATGGTTTTTTTCTTTTCTTTTCTTTTCTTTTTTTTACGCTCAGAAAGTTCACCATGTATGTTTTATTAAAATTTTACAAATTTAGGTATAATAACTTTTGAATTTTGATACACTTTTATATGATCATTTTTAATGGCAATATAATTTTAACTAAGTCTACAAATTTAATTTTTATGGAGTAATTAATATTTATATTTTAACTAAAATTATTTTGGTTAGCTTTTATGGTATAGTAATATAATATAATATATCAGATAAATTTTAACAAAGGTAAATCTTTATAGGTATTACTATCATCAATGAAAATTATTCTACTTTTAAGACAAATACTATTTTCTTTTATTGTATTTTTCAAATCGGCAGATCAAGAACTAATCCTCCACGGATTGAAGCTCTATTTATTAAGGATTTGTCGTTAGGCAATAAATTGTTACATATACAAAGCAGAATTCAAAACTCTAAATACTTACTTAGGTAGACGAGTGAGATGACCACTCAACCAATTCAAATCAGTTAAAACAAATATTAATTATTTTTAATATTTTTAATATTAAAAGTAATTAAATTTTAATTTTAATTATAATTTTATAAAATATTTATAACTCCGCCTATGTTACACTTGCAGCACATAGCCAGTCCCAAGCCCGGATAAAGGAGGAGGGTTGTGTTAGGTCTTCGGCAACCAACATAAAAATATAGCCGAACCCCCATGACATGAATCAAAGACATTATTGCGCTAAAGCTAGGTCGTTGCCCGGAAGCAACGCGTCGTATGGCTCGAGTACGGTGTCAAAGCAAGAGCCGCTGCATCGGTGCTCGGATGTAGTGTTAAATGAGTAAGGGTTCTCGCGTTTTCGTGAATGGACGAGGGTAAATAAGCTAGTTCACAAAGTAAAAGGTAAAGGTCGAAGCGACAGAAGGTTGAGATTTGGGACATGGAACATAGGCACTCTAACAGGAAAGTCCATGGAGGTGGTGGACACCTTGACAAGGAGGAAGATTAACATTATGTGCCTACAAGAAACGAAATGAGTTGGTGCAAAGGCTAGGGAGTTGGATACTTTTGGTTTCAAACTTTGGTATACAAGAAAGGTGAAGAATAGGAATGGGGTTGGAATAATTGTGGATAAGCAGTGGAAGAAGGACGTAGTGGATGTCAAGAGGGTGGGAGATCGGATCATCTCTATCAAACTTGTGGTGGAGGGAGGTGCTTTCCATGTGATTAGCACATATGCACCGCAAGTGGGTTCGGACGAACAACACAAGATAAGGTTTTGGGAGGATTTAGAGAGTTTGGTTCAAGGCATGCCTTTAGGAGATAAGATTTTCTTAGGAGGAGATTTAAATGGCCATGTTGGGGGAGAAGTGACTGGATATGGGAGTATTCACGGAGGCCATGGTTTCGGGGTGATCAATGCCGAGGGTAAAACTATTTTGGACTTTTCTTCAACCTTTGATCTTCTCATTGCAAATACATGTTTTAAAAAGAGAGACGAACATCTTATAACCTATAAGAGTGGCATGACAAGCTCTCAAATAAACTTCTTCTTGTTGAAGAGAGTCGACCAAAAATTTTGCATTAATTGTAAAATTATTCCGGGAGAAAGTTTAACAGCACAACATAGGATGTTTCTCATGGATTTTCATGTTGAGCAAAAGTTGAAAAAAAAGACATTATACGAAGAACCCAAGGACGAGGTGGTGGCGGATGAAAGGTGAGGAACAAAAAAGCTTCCTAAGACGGGTAGGAGAAGAGACAAAGTGGGATGGGAATGGAAGCACGGAAGAGATGTGGAGGGAGATGGCAGAAGTTATCAGAAGAACAGCAAAAGAAAGTTTTGGTGAATCTAAAGGAATAGGACCAAGAGACAAGGAGTCCTGGTGGTGGAATGCGAGTATACAAGAAAAGATAAAGATAAAAAGGGAATGCTTTAAAGAGTGGTCTTTATGCCGCTATGCAGATATTTGGGAAAAATATAAGGCGGCTAAGAAAGAGACAAAAGTGGCTGTAAGTGAAGCAAAAACAAGAGCATATGAGGGTCTCTACCAGTCTTTGGGCACGAAAGAAGGAAAAAAAGGTATATATAGAATCGCAAAGAGTCGGGAAAGAAGAACAAGAGATTTGGATCAGGTTAAGTGCATAAAGGATAAGGATGGAAAGGTGTTGGCTCAAGAGGAGAAGATTAATGAAAGGTGGAAGAGTTACTTCTACGAGTTATTTAATGAGGGACAGAAGACTCTTCCGAACCTTGGTCGATTATGCACAAGGGAAGAAGATCAAAACTTTGACTACTATCGAAGGATTCGAGACTTCGAGGTAAAAAAAGCTTTAAAGCAGATAAAAAATGGCAGGACAGTAGGACCTGATAATATCCCGATTGAGGTTTGGAAAGGTCTTGGAGAAAAAGGCATCAACTGGTTAACCAAGCTTTTTAATGAGATTTTAAAGTCAAAGAAAAAGCCTGATGAGTGGAGAAAGAGCACCTTGGTACCTATCTACAAGAATAAGGGGGATATACAAAGTTGCAGAAACTATAGAGGGATTAAGCTTATGAGTCATACTATGAAGTTATTGGAAAGGGTGATAGAACGGAGGTTGAGAAAAGAGACACAAGTAATAGAGAATCAATTTGGATTTATGCCAGGAAGATCTACCACTGAAGCGATATACCTATTAAGAAGGATGATGGAGAGGTATCGTGGTAATAAAAGGGATCTACACATGGTGTTTATTGATTTGGAAAAAGCGTATGATAGGGTACAAAGGGAGGTCTTATGGAAGGTTTTAGAAAAGAGGAGAGTAAGGATCGCATATATTCGGGCAATTAAAGACATGTATGATGGGGCCACAACTAGTGTGAAGACTCAAGGTGGTGTGACGGAAGAATTTCCTATTGGTATAGGATTACACCAGGGATCATCCTTAAGCCCATACCTTTTCACATTAGTCTTGGAAGTACTCACAGAGCACATCCAAGAGCATGTGCCATGGTGCATGCTTTTTGCCGATGATATCGTCCTTATGGGAGAGTCAAGGAAAGACCTAAATAAGAAGTTGGAGTTATGGAGAGAAGCTTTAGAAGTGTATGGTCTGCGCATAAGCCGTAGCAAGACGAAATATATGGAATGTAAGTTCAGTCTGAGAAGGAAAAACCCCAATATAGAGGTGAAGATTGGAGAAAACATCCTAGAAAAAGTTAAAAGTTTTAAGTATCTTGGGTGCATCATACAGGATAATGGAGAGATTGAACATGATGTAAATCATAGGATCCAAGCAGGTGGAGCACGAACATAAGCTGAGTGTGGGAGAGATGAAGATGTTGAGATAGATGAGTGGTCATACGCGATTGGATAAAATAAGGAATGAAGATATAAGGGAGAGAGTTGGAGTAGCACCCATTGTGAAAAAGATGGTTGAATCGCGTCTCAGGTGGTTTGGACATGTGAGAAGAAGACTGATAGAACATCTAGTTAGGAGGGTGGATGAGATGGTAGATGGACAAAGGACGAAAGGCAGAGGAAGACCTAAGAAGACCATCCATGAGGTGGTCAAACGAGATCTACATGTAAACGGTCTCTCTGTAGACATGATACATGACAGAGCACAATGACATTGTTTGATTCATGTAGCCGACCCCACTTAGTGGGACAAGGCTTTGTTGTTGTTATTATTGTTGTTGTATTTATAATAATAATTATTATATATTTTTTATTTAATCTTTTTTAGTAAAAAATATATATTTTATTAATTATCTCTGCACAGAAAAATACACTAGTATTTTACAATTATTAGGATGTTACTGTATATGATTTACTATACAGAAAAGTTCCCAAAGTATTTATTATTTCACAATTATATATAACTGACTTTTATTCTTTAATTAAAAAGATATCCATCAATGTATATTTAAATTTTTTGTTTGTCTTGAAAATATTTTTTTTATAATAAAATTCGAATGCATTTTTGGTCTTCAATTTTTTTATATAGTTCTAAGATATTTTAAAAAAATATATTTATGAATTATAACTTTATAAAGAGATATATAGCACTGACGATAATTGAATCATATAAACAATATTGTAAAAGTAATATTTTAATAAAATGTTACTTCACAAGAAAATAATATTTTAAAATAAATATAATTATATTTAAATACTATTTAATTTAAACTGAAAGTTTCAACTCTAAATATAAATGTTAAAATTTAAAATTTTATATGGTTTGATTTAGATCTATTTAATTAAATTTTAAAAAAGTTAGAATTTTAAAATTATATTTATTTTAAATATAACTTCTCAATGTAAAATAGATTTTTATTTTCCTTAAAATTGAATTTTTTTGTAGTTATACATTTCTTCAAATTGATCAAACTTTATTTAAAACTAAATAAATTGACAAAATCAAATCATAATATTTTTTAATGTTAAATTTTGAATTTTAAATTAAATAGTGTTTGATTCAATTTATAATTTTTTATTCTGAATTATTTTTTAGTTTATAAGAAGGATTTATAATTTAAGATTTAGATGTTAGAGTTTAAATTTTAATATATTTGTTCAAACATCACTAACGAATAGATATCAATATTTACGGTGTTGGCTTTTTCATAACATTAACATTGTTGGGTTGATAAGAGAAAGTTAGGGTTCATGGTTTGTTTTTTTCGTTTAATTATGAATATTTACGGTGTTGAGCATTTCATTATATTTTTTTATTTATAGGAGGGATTTACAGTTTAGGTTTTTGTTTATATTTGAATTAGTAGTGTTTATATTTTGATACATTTGTTCAAATATCACTAACAAATAGATGTTAATATTTACGATGTTGGATTGTTCATGATAGTTGAATTGACAGAAAAAAATTTAGGATTTATGGTTTGTTTTTCTTTAATTATTAGCGTTTATAGTGTTAAGCACACCATGACTTTTTTGTATTTATAGGAGAAATTTAGGGTTTAAGTTTTTATTTATATTTGAATTAATTATTAGTGTTCACGATATTGACTAAATTTTTTTATTTAAATAAATAAAAAAAATATATTAACTTTTTAAATACGTAGGAATAAAAATTATTACTAAAATACGCATCACTATTTCAGCTGCATCACACATGAAATGGATTAAGTTTTCAATTTAAATCTGGCACCCACAAAAGGATGCAAGTGATCCAACTTGTGGGTGGCGGATGCGAAATGGGACCATTCTCTTTGTACTACACACGAAATGGAGAAAGTCTATAAATTAATAAATAAATCTAATACTCTCTAACTAACTTGAGTTGGTCGAGTGATTAACTCACTCGTCTACTTAAATAAGTGTTGAGAATTCAGATTCGTAACGGATTAGTCCTTAATTTGTTGGGTTAGAAAATACCGTGGTCATTTAAGAAATTTTCATTAAGGAATTTGGATTAGCTTTGTAAACAAGCGGGCACAGGTGGCCATTCATTGACGCCATTTTTTTTTTCAATTTACAAAATCTATTTTTTAATTGAATTTTGTTTATATATTTAAAATTTGAATAAAATCAAAATTTTTCAAGCTTTCTAAATATGATGGATAATTTTGTAATAAGAAAATATATATTTTTTAATTTTTTTAAATATTCATCTAAATTATAAACAAAAAAAATACATAAATGGGTTATCCGTTAAATATTTTCAAAGCATTTGGATAAATCAAATAATATACTCGTTAATTATTTCTCCTTTTAAATCAATAAAAGTTTTCAAGAAATTTAGAAATTCAAATATAATTGGGAGAATAATTTAGATTTTATAAAGCTAATAATTTCACAATATAAAAAAACAAAATAAACAAATTGTGTTATTTGCAACAACGCAAGCTAGAGGACCTTTTCATGAGGAATAATAATGGCTTCTGATTTGAACAAGATCTTAGATCTTATTGTAAATATTTTAACAACCCAATTCATGTGTGCTGCCGGTGAGGTGCCCCATTTCGTTGTTGTCATCATTAATTTGGTTCATTTCGCGTCTGTCAAGAGGTTGGATTGGTGATCAATGTTTCTTCTGCCATGCATGGTACCATTTTTGTGGGTGTCAGTGTTGAAATAGAGGCTTAATTCATTTCGTGTGTGTTTCACATGATATAGTGCTGCTTATTTTAGAAACCGTTTTCAACCATGGGTATTTAGGAAAAGGGAAAGTATGAGAAGCCAATGAAATATTTATACAATGTATACAATAAAGGTTTATGGAGTATTAAAGATATAATCATTAGTGTTACCTTTTTCCCTGAAGCTTTTGAGATGAGTGGTATTAAGACATGGTATTAGAGTGCTAAATCCAAAAAGTCAAGAGTTCGATCATTTTGTAACTCAATAGCCCATTGTACACATTGTACAAATAGTCCATTATCTCCCTAGCGGAATCCGAAAGGAAAATGATCATTTTTTTTATTTATTTCAATAAAAAAGTCATATTGACTATTTCATGAATTTTTTTGGTTTATAGGAAGAATTTAGGATTTAAGGTTTAGAGTTTATTGTTTTTAATTGTAATACAATATTTCAAACATCACTAACTAATGGATATTAATGTTTACGGTGATGAGTTTTTTATGACATTGTTGGATTGATAGGATAAATTTAGGGTTTATAGTTTGTTTTTCCCTTAATTATTAGTGTTTACAGTATTGAACATCTTATGCCATTTTTGTATTTATAGGAAGGAATTAAGATTTATGATTTTATCATTTTTCTTAATTATTAGTATTTACAGTGTTGAGCATCTTATGTTTTTTTTTGGTTGTAGGAAGGATTTAGGATTTAGTGTTATAGTTTTTAATTTTAATATATTTGTTCAAAAATTACTAATTAGTAGATATTATTGTATATGTTGTTGGGTTCTTCATGACACTGTTGGTTTGATAAGAGGGATTTAGAGTTTAGAATGTTTTTTTTTTTAACTATTAGTGTATACGATGTTGAACATCTCATAACATTTTTTAATTTATAGGAGGAATTTAGATTTTAAATTTTGTTTTATATTTAAAACATTAGTATTTAAGGTATTGAATATCCATGACATTATTGGGGTAAGGGGAAAGATTTAGAATTTAAGATTTAGAATATAGAATTATTAATTATTTGAATCCTTTTAATCTATCTTTGTAGTAATAAATATGTCTTTTTGTAATAAATTTTCGATGCATTTTTTGTCTTCACTTTTCTTTTCATATAGTGCAAATATATTTTTAAATAATGTATTTATTACTTAAAATTTTATAAAAAGATATCTAATGTTTATGGTTTGAATCATGTAAGCAATATTATAAGAACCATATTTAATAAAGTTTTACTTCGCAAGAAAATGATTATTTAAAATAAATATAACTATATGCCCTTTTTTATCGTTTGTGTTTTGTTTCAAAGAAACTGTGATATCGTTGAACAAATCAAATTGACTTTGTGAATTATTTGAATTACATAATTTAATAGTTTAATTTTCTATATTACCTCAAAGATTCACTCAAATTGAAGGACGTAAACACTATTCAATGAACCGTATTATATTTTTTACAAGAAGTTTTGCTTTCATATTTCAGTAATCGCTGCATTAATTAAAAAGATATATCATTTTTACAAGGAATATTATATTTTAATATTGAATAGTGATTGAATTGAAAAAAAAAAATTTAAGTACTATATAGTCATTTTCTAGAATTATATTAGGTGTAATTTGAGAATATTATTACGTTGTTGTTACATCTGTTAATTAAAGTTATTTAATTTTTAATAAAGAAATATGTGATTCTATTTAAAACTAATTGAATTTTATACACATATATCATACACTTTTTTAATAAATAAAACAAAAAAATATTACTTACAAATAATTTTAAACATATTTAAAATTGAGAAATACTTTTATATATATTTCCAACCAAAATATTTAAAACTAATTGAATTCAGTAGTTGCTTCGAATTACATTTCAATTACCAAAAAATTAAATTCAGAGAATATTTCCGCCAAAAAAAGTTAGGATTGAAACTGTGAAAATAGAAGATGATCACAATCGTAATTATCGATTAGACGGCGTCACCTACATTGCTGGTTCGATCCACGAGAAGGTTAGTTTCTGAAATTGAATATCAATAATAGTTTGTGATGTTAAGTGACTTAAAATTTTGTTATATGCGTTATTGTGATTAAACTACAAATAGTAGTTAAATTAGTTATTTATTGGTTAACAATGCTTAATTAAAATAGTGATTAATTAGATTAGTAGTTTTTCAAAAGTTTAGGTAAGTTTCTAATGTTAGGTTAAATAGATAGTAAAAATAAGGCAATGATATAAATTAGTTTAATTTTTAGATTTAATATAATTCCTAAGCTTTAGGTTAACAACCTAGTAATTTGGTTAAAAATTTAAGTCTTTCAAAATTTATTTAGTTTAGATTGGTTAAAATTTTTAATAATTTAATTCAGTTTAATTTATTTAGAATTAATATATTTAGGGTTATTTAAGATTAATTATTTAGTATTAATTTATCAAATTATTTAATGTAATTTAATTTTATTAAATTATTAATTTATTTAATGTAGTTAAATTATCCTTGTCCCATCCGCTTTAGGTGATTCTTGATATAACCTGGATATGATTTTGTTGAAAAGGGTCTTGCACTATTTACTAGTCTTTTGGTGAATTAGTTTGATATTTGTGATGGTTCTAAACGAAATTTTTTCATCGTGGTGCAGCCACATCGATGTATCACCAACATGAGGAGGCAGGATGGTATGCTCCTAGACGACAGGATCATACCATACCTGCACATGGCCGGCTTAGCCTACCTTGGGAGGCTCAATGACTACTAGTTTAGGTTGATGAGCCGCTGGTCAGTGCATTTATGGAGCGGTGGCGGCCTGAGACTCACACTTTTTATATGTCTTTCGAAGAGTGTACGATTACGCTTCAGGATGATGGACACGGCCGCATAAGCTCTGATCATAGGAAGGATGTAAGCAGATATCACATGATAGTCAAGCTTTTTGTGATCACTGGAGATCGAGGTGGCCAAACATGTATGAGGTCTGTTATACCGTCTGACCTCCCAGATACCCTTTCGCCGCCGTAGCATGATCCAAATCAACCATCTACAACTATTTCCGAACTCCTGACACTTGCCGTAGTACTTGTCATGGTTCGATTCCATCACTTTGTACTCAATCCCACGACGGATGCTATAAATCTTCACACATAAGACAACTTTTTCTTTATTCTGAAACTGCTGACCGACTTGGAACTCAGCTAGACCTGTGGTGTCCTGTGAATCTCTCGCGCCAAAACCGGATTGTACATTCGGTAACCCCTCTGGTCTCATCGCATCCAAGTCTAGAGTCGAAAAGTGTTGCGGGTACTGCTGAGTTTCCGAGCTCGATGCTCCACCAGACCCGACAAAACTACTCCTCCCTATATCATCATCGCTATCATCAGTAATCGTGGCGAGCTCTACATCATTGTCCTCCCTTAGGACATCTTCCACCGCATCCGGTTCTCTAACCGCCCTAGACATCAAAATCATAACAGGAGTATTCATGTTAGCACCTTGTTCTGCAATATCGTCGCAGTGTAGATTAGTTGCAAAAGATGGAGATGCCACCATATCTCCCGCAGATGCAATTACAGGTACAGATAAAGACACAACAATAGGGATTGAACTGGAGGCTGCTACCATAGGTACTGATTGATGATTCCAGTTCGATCCTCCTGAGTTAGAAACTACATCCATAAGCTTCGCCAATAGTTCAGGGATTCTCACCTCTCGAAACTGGTGATGACAGTGAAATAAAAATTGCAAATCCCTTCGTCACTGCCTATCACAAATGAGTCGTACTTCACCCCATCCCGAACAATAGAAATCGGAATTCGGTAATATAACTTCTCAATCCGTTTCATTCCTTGCAGACCCAATTTCTGTAGTACGGTATTATGAAAATCAATGAGGCTCATAGAAGGTGTGATAAAGACGCTCAATGGGTCTTTATCAGTAAATTTTACTCCCGATCGCATTTTTTCTTAATCGTGTCTTTGTAGTGCACAAGAACTAAAAGGCTATTTTTTGTAACCATGTTGAGTGTCACTCTATTGAGGATTCAATATGTTGTTGGTATTTATATAGGTTGGATGTCTAGTTTAAATTGAATTTGATTTAATATGGTTGTTTGTAAAGAATTAAAAGATAAATTGAATTTAGCATAGTCGATTTATCCTATGGTCTTGTTTCTTGCGTAAATCGAATTCACTTCATTCGATTTACTTTAATGCACTCATCATACCAAGTAAATCGAATCTAATAAGGTCAATTTACTATCATGATCCTAAATCAAATGTTATTAATTTGATTTACTATGAAACCCTAAATCAAATATATTCAGTTCGATTTACACATGCAGGCCTAAATCGACGTAAATAAATTTAATTTACATTAAAATAGACTACCTACATAACGCTTCTTAGTTTAGAAAATTAATATAAATTTAGTTTTTCATTTCATTTGTTTAAGCCCGTTTGCCCTATGCCCTAAAAATAAAGGGCAGGATTAATGGATTATATTAGGTGTAATTTGAGAATACTATTAAGCTTGTTTCTTACCT
>NC_029781.3:9577646-9607695 GCF_000817695.3 Arachis duranensis | reverse complement strand
TAAAACTAGCTGTTGTAAAATTAGTTGTTGGAAACTAGTCGTTACTATGTTACTGTTATTATTAATAAATTAATATTTTGTTACTCTATATATACCACTTAGATACACTTCTATTCTCACACTCTCTACTACTCTTCCTCATCTTCTTCCAAGTTTACAAAATCAAAGTTCTACTATTATTTTTTGTTCGAAAAAATGGATCCAAACCAACTCAACTCTTTCTTCAATTACTTACAAAATTTTTCTCAAATTCCAAATACCCAACAATCTCAAACCTCAAACACTCAAGTTCCAAATCAAAACTTCACACTACCAAATACATTTCAAAATCCAAATCCACAAAATCTTTCTAATTTCAATTTTCAAGCTCCTTATAACAATCAGTTTCCTATATTCCAACCGCAAAATCAAAATTCACAAACACCCCATTTTCCATTTTCATCCATATTTAACCCCTCTATCGGAAATGTTACTCCAACTTTTTTGCCGTTTCCAACTCAATTCAGTGCATCAAGACGTAACTCATCTGGTGTTGGTGGCTCTTCTAACCCATCATCTCAGACTCCTATACAATCTAGTCCAAATTCGCAATATTCTGATTTTACCAACCCTCGTGGATTAGATGCTATCGACCTCAATGATGATGATATTGAAGATCGGAGGCAAGATAGTATTCAACACTGGCATTGGGAAGAGGATGAGATGTTGATCAGTGCGTGATTAAATGTTTCAACTGACCCTGTAGTTGGTACCGATCAAAAGGGGAAAACATTTTGGAGTTGAATTCATAGCTACTGTGTAGAATTTTGTTCCGACATGACAAGGGGGGTAGTTGCATGTAAGAAATGGTGGTATAAAATCAACAAGGCTGTTGCACAATTTGCTGGTTGCTACGATCAAGCTAGCCGAAACATAAGGAGTGGTTCAAATGCTGATAACATAAAGGAGTTGGCTTATAAACTTTATTCCACAAATTATGGTAAAAAATTTACTTTTGAGAGGCATTGGAACATGCTTCGCTTGGAGCAAAAATGGAGAAGCCAACTACCTACACAGAGTGGCGGGTCAAAGAGAACCAAGGTTAGTGCAACTGAAGCATACTCATTCTCATCAAACCCAGAAACACCGTTGGCTGACGAACCCGTTGTGGACTCTCCCGTTCGCCCATAAGGATCGAAGAAGAGAAAGCGAAAAAGTAAGGGAAAAGCACAAATGTCTGAAGATTTTAGCGAAAGAAAATCATCGGTTGTCAAAAAATTATCTCTCATGGAAGATATTAAGAATGTTAGAGAAAAGGAACTAATGGATAGGGAAAAAGAAAGAGAAGAGGAGAAGGAACATAGAACAAAGATTATGGCAATCAAAGAGAAGGAGTTACAAATTCAAGCGGCAATGAAAGAACAAGAATTACAAGCTCAAGCAGCAATGAAAGAAAAAGAATTACAAACTCAGAGGTATATTAAAGAAATGGAGATAAAAGCAAAAGAAAGGAAAATGGAAAGGATGGCCAAGGAAAGGGAAAGGGAGATGGATATGCAAATACTTAATGCTGACAGGTCTACAATGAGTGAAAAACGACGAGCTCTTCATGAGATTGCATGTGAGAAAATAATCGCCAAGTGGTTTACTTAATGATTCCTTGTATTCGTAGAGTTATGTAGTATGTTCTTATTTTTATTGCGTATTACTGGTTTATGATGTAGTTTGTTTTATTTACTTCTGATGTAAGTTTTTAAATTAGTCAATATTATTGTGCCCTTATTGTTCATGAAAGTGACCGTTGCAAAACTAGCCGTTACAAAACTAGCCGTTGTAAAACTAGCTGTTAACTAGCCGTTAAGGTACTTATTGTAGACACACTTATAAATATCAACTATCAATGACTCTGCAACTCCACTTCAACTCTTGTTTCTCACCTCGAAAGAGAACTAAAAATTACATTTCTAAATATGGCTAGAAATTTTGATGATATATTTAATAAGGCTTTGTATGGCAAAAGAAGACGGCAAGATAACATAGTCATAGATAATTGGATCGATGAGTGTTTACTCCAAGATTCAGAAGAAGAAGATATCGATAGAAGCTCTATCCCAATTACTCGTAGATAGATCAACAGAGATCGAGAAGCAAGACATGATCGCCTTTTTCAAGATTACTTTGCAGATGAACCGGTGTATAATGCTGACATTTTTCGACGGAGATTTCGAATGAGAAGATATGTGTTCATTCGGATAGTTGACGCTCTCTCAAACGTCTATCCGTATTTCCAACAGAGGGTTGATGCAACTGGAAGAAGAGGCTTGTCGCCACTCCAGAAATGTACCGCTGCGATACGGATGTTAGCATATGGCGTAGGAGCTGATGCTGTTGATGATTATGTGCGCATCGGCGAGAGCACTATAATTGAATGCTTGGAAAAATTTGTTGAAGGTGTCATTTCAGTGTTCGATGATGAATACTTGTGAAAACCCAAACCAAATGATATACAACACCTGCTACAAATGGCGGAGGGTCGTGGCTTCCCTGGCATGTTGGGTAGCATTGACTACATACATTGGCAATGAAAAAATTGTCCAAAGGCGTAGAAAGGTATGTACATGAGTGGTTATCATGGGGTTGCAACCATAGTACTTGAGGTTGTAGCATCTTCAGACCTTTGGATATGACATGCGTTCTTTGGAGTTTCTGGTTCAAATAACGATATCAACGTATTAGATCGTTCTCCAGTGTTCGATGATATTCTAAACGATCGTGCTCCGAAGGTAAATTATACTATTAATGGTAATAATTATACTATGGGATACTATTTAGCAGATGGTATTTATCCTGAATGGGTCACATTTGTCAAATCAATCTCAAAACCACAAGGGGAAAAACGCAAGTTATTTGCACAATACCAAGAAGGGCACAGAAAAGATGTGGAGCGAGCATTCGAAGTGTTGCAAGCACGCTTTGCAATTATACGTGGTCCAGCTCGTTTTTGGGAAAAGAAGAAGCTTGCCAACATAATGAGAGCTTGTATTATATTGCATAATATGATTGTTGAGGATGAAAGAGATACTTATGCAGGAAATTTTGCTCAAGACTTAGAGTATGATGATGTCGAAAATGGCTTATCACAACCTCAGCTGGAAGAAGAAGATTTCGCACCATACCATCAATTTTTCCAAAAAAATGCCCATCTTCGAAATAAGCAATAGCATAGACAATTGAAAGAGGACTTGATTGAACACATATGACAATTTCACAATAATAGTGAATTATTTTTAAATTTAATAAATTTAAATTATATTATTGAAAAAAAATTAATTACATTAATTTCAAGTATTTTAATTAATTAATTAATTAAGTGAAACCACAACAGGGACTAAAGTTAGTTCCTCCTAATGGAGAAGAGAGAGAGATGTTTTGAGTTCTTATTTACTGTTTATGACGCAAAAACTGATGTGGAGTTACTTTTTATAATAGGTGAGCCATAAACAGGAACTGAAATGAATTTCCTGTTGAAGATGGTCTTAATGCCATTTCAGCATTCACGTTAATTTTAGAATAAATCTAAAAGAGAAAGAAAAAAGATATTACTTTGTGCACTAAAGTTTAGTAAGAATATCCAAATTTAATAAGTCACTTAGCCAAGTGATGGAGATTCGAAATCTATCCGCATCTCATAACCAACACTTACCCGCGCAGAGAGCTCCATTAATGGAAAGAGGATTAGTCACTGCTCCCACAACGGATACATTGGTTTCACTCCGGAAAATAGAAAGTAAATAATAATAATAATAATAATAATAATAAAATATATATATCATGATGCATGAATGCTAAACTTGACAAATGATCTATGAGAAACAATTGAAGACAACAACTAACACTGAAAATAAACCTTCACAAATGTATCATCTATCAACGTGCAGAACAATCCTACGAGAAATATCAACAACCCATAAAACATAAGTTAAAGGCCCTTGTTAGTTGTTTACCTACTTTGGACCTTCTGAGTGCATTCTTTGATTATATTTACAAAGTAGAAACTGAAACTTAAACACTAAACCTGTGCATAGTTACCATAAATTAGAGAATGGCATGATTCAAAAGAATTTGAAAGCTAGTGGTGCAGGCACAAACAATTTAACCAAGATCGATGTCGACCCTTTCCGGATTTCCCCTTTCGGTTTGGTTTGCAACAAGCTCAATTCCTAGCTGTCCTTTGTCTCCGGCCCCAAATGCGTACAGCTTTCCAGATTCGGTTAGGGCAAAGGTGTGAGCATTCCAATATATGGAATTCGTCAAGCTAATTTGTACCACCCTTTCATTGATCTGTTTCAGCGATGTTACGAGCTCCGGACTCAACACATTTGCATGTCTGTTGCCCTGCACACAAACAAATATAAATCAATTTTGTTTTTCTTTTTGAGAGAAATGTCTAGTCATTGTTCGACAGATAAAGATTACCCTAAAATTGAATGTTACCAATTGCTATTACTCGCGGCTTTATTTTAAGGCATCAGAGAGGCACATGTGTAACTAAGAGTGAGGTCCATGGCTTACATTGGAAAAACTATGCAACTATTGGGGAAGGAAGAAATGTGAAACACATTTGAAAGCAACTTTCTTTCAATTTTCAAATAAGAAAACATAGCAGACCGACCTGTTCGTCGATTCCAGCATTGTGTCCAAGACTAGCAGATTCCCCACAGCCAAATGAATACACATCACCATCATCAGACACTACAAAGGTTGTGTAATCTCCCGTTGCAACATGAACAGCTTTGACATTACTCAATGCTTCCACAACCTTAGGTGCTGATTCACATTCTTCATTCCCATGCCCCAAGCAACCATAACGGCCCCATCCCCATGTGCACACTCGGCCATCCCGTCCTACAACAGCAGCATGCCATGCACCAGCAGCAACCACCATTGGTTGAAGGTTTAACAACTGGAACTGTTCGATCAAACGAGGGTACTTCTCATCAGTTCTTGAACCGTGTCCAAGCTTGCCTCCCAGGCCACAACCAACTGAGTATACAGACCTGTAAATTCCCGAAAAAGTGCTTTAAAATTTGAGCATGAAACAAAGCCCGAATTGGATCACATAACTACCAAAACTATTTTTCTTCTTGTCAAACAAAATATGCAACATGTTAAGAAAAGAAATGTAGTTGGAGCTCACATTCCACTAGGTTGACAAGCCAGACAAAGAAGGTAGCAATATCCAGCAGCAATTTGCACCACTGGAATATCTTCCAGAGCTCCTAATAAAGGATGGGGTTCCACATCACTTTGATCGGTGTGGTGTCCAAGTTTTCCATCACTACCCCAAGAAAATGTATAAACCCTTCCTTCTCTTGATAACACAGCTGTGAAGAAATTCCCAATTGCAGCCTGTACAACAAATATGTTTCTTAAAGACTCTACTAATTGTGGAGCTGTAACCATTTTAGACCCTTGACCTCCATACTCGGCTTCCCCAAAAGAATCTTTGCCACATGCATAAACTTGCCCCGAATCGCTTATCAACATGGTCCTCCCAGCACCAGCAGCAGCTTGTATAATTCGAATGCCTTGCAAGGTTCTGAAACACAATGGGAGTTCTGTTAACTTTAAATCAACTAGTTCACTTTCCGGTTATCCTTACAGGATATACTGTAAGGATAAAGGAATGTCCAAATGTTTTCCAACCTTATCGGCCGAGGCCGCCATTCCTCCTCAGTGGTGCCATGCCCTAGTTGTCCTGAACTGTTGGAACCGAATGAATAAACAACTCCATTTGACGTCACAGCAATGCTATGACCAGGACCTGCTATTGCCTGTGACTTCTCCCTCCGGCAACATGCTTCTCCGGCTTGCAAATACCTCAGCACCAACTTCCATGAGCCTCCACATCTTCGCTTCAAATCTTCCCTTTGTTCTGTGGACATTGGCTTAAATATGGCTCTCTTTTGACACATGTCCAGCGCAGCAATCTCCGACAAGGACAAATCGAAATCAGGGGCAAAGTTTGCTGGCTGCCTGAAGAAAGAGCATGTTGCCTATAGCAGCAAAATCAGAACCAAAGGCAGAATTATTGGCATTTGGTCTATAATTCAATAACAGCTTCATAATGGCGGATAATTCTCCTCTACAATGAGATTAATATCTCTAAAGTGTGAAAGTGAGAGAGTATCCACCCTCAGACCAATAAAACAATTCATAATCATTAAATGATCAAAGGCCCTATACAACCTCATTTCGTCACTTTAGAAAGAAGTTCACTCCAGAGAAGCAATTTCCAAGCTTCTGTTAGTATTAGAAGGGTTTTGCTAAATAGTAGGGCACTTTTCAAATAGTTAAAAGTGGAAAATTTTTTGAAACTTTTAATGAATTCAGTGCAATGGAAAGTTAAAAGCTTTAGTTTTCTATCAAACACATTCCATTTTTGGCTACTTAATAATAATAATAATAATAAGCATAGGACTTGCCTCTAGTTTGGCAAGGTCTTGAGGGTCCAAATTACATGCTGTGAGGACATGAAGGACAATGGAGGGGTTAGCAGACAAGGGAAACTCCCCCGGGGACGCGTCCCCGAAGCAATGGCGTTGCTGCCTTTGAAATGTTGGAATTGGTGTGGCAACAACAATGGCAGTTGTGATTGGCTGGTCAGGGATGTTATGATGGTATTGTATAGTTGGGGTTCCGCTTGTTGTGGCATCCATTGGGCACTGCCAAGAAACCTTTTGCAGTGCCCAAACTTTTTGCAGTGGAAATGATCTAAACTTCTGATAATTATGGAACAAAAAAACACAAACACAAGAAAGAATATGTGCAAATTTATTATTAATGCTACTACATTAGTTAACTTTAATTTAATTTCTCTGTTTCTCTAACTAAAGTGTGTACCTCAAAAATATAATTGACTAGCAAATCTCAGGTCTCAAACCTACAAAGAAAAAACATACTTGCATAAACTCATTATGTGACACAGTTTAAGAAAAAAAGAATAAAAATTCTTAAAAAAAAAAAAGAAAAATTCTGAATCATAGGACCAACTACTTCCATTTGGTAAAAATACTATCAATTACAAGCACCAGAGGCCATGCAATTGGTTTAGACACTTAGAATCATGAAACTGGTTTTTATCTCCTATGATCAGAAACACAGAAAATCACTTCAAAAAAATTAATTGAAAAAATAAAAAAGGTAATAAAATCATCACCGATCATTTCATGAAACAGATGATTCGGATTTTAGATGACTCAGGTGAAGAGAAAAAGCATTAAATAAGGGGATGTATATGTGAAGCTGAATTGAAAGACGAAAACTTTGAGGAGAAGTAACAGTAATCATTCCCCTTAATGAAAGGTATATTCCAAACAAAAAGTAAAAGGAAAATTTACAAATTTGCAAATTGCAACCAAAATTGTGAAACCCCTCCTTCACGTGAACTCATCATGATTCATCAAAGTGAGATCATAGCAATCAAAACGAAGGAACATATCATAATCTCCCTCCATAGCTAGCAAAAACCCAGAAACAGGGGACTTGCAAATTAGAACCAATTTGTTTCAATCAATTATTCATCGGTAAGCGTAAAAATCTTTTCTTTTTATAACTATTCTTCTTTTTTAGGTGTGTTGTTCAAAGATCAGAGTAACCAAATTTGACAAGTGCAGTTGCCCTGAATACGCAACCAAAAATTGGGGGAAAAACGGAATAAAGAGGGAAAAAAAAAAACAGAGAATCCAGAACAAAATTCACATGCTCAATAAGTTTGCGATTAGTGGCATTACGATCGCCACCGATCGATTAAGAGAGAAAGGGAAGAGATGGTGATTACGTATCAGAGACACCAACGATTCCTGAGACTCAATCAGCACCATCGGTGGAAAGAGAAATGCAGAGGGAGAAAGAGAGAGAGATAGAGAGAAAGAGAGAGTTTCAACGCTTCTGGATGAAGGAAAAGTTAAGAGCTTTGGGATGAAACAAAAGTGAACAGAGGTTGGTTTTTTTTTTTTTTCTTTTGTTGATGAATTAACGAAGGAGTGTGTGGTGGGGTGCTTGCAATGTGATGAGGAGAGAATTGAGAGAGGAGAGAGATTTTTGAGAGTGAGAATGAATGAACTATTTTAGCCTTTTATCTTTCTCTTTCTGTTTCTCTTTCTCTTTCTCTTCTTATATAGTGGGATTTTTTAAAAGAATATATATCCAAACAATAAAACTTTATATCCAAGTCATTTAATCAACTAGGGTGCGCATGGCCCGGCCCGACTCGAAGATCCGATCCGATTTCAAATATTTTAGAGACTATTTTGGTGTGATTTTACCGGATTTAGAGTCGGATAAGGGTTTCAAAAATAGACCCGGTCATTATTTTGGATCGGGTACGGGTCATGGCTTGGGTCACCCGAAGTCGGCCTAGTCATCATACACAATTAATATTTTGTGTTATTAGTAATGGATGATGGCTATTCTTATGTGGAATTTAAGTATTGTAAACCTTAATATTTTGTATTATTAGTTATTATAAGACTATAAGTTAATGTTTTATGTTTAAAATGCATGAGATTTTAGACTAATGCATAATATTGTGTTATTTGTATTGATTTAAATATTTGGTGTTATTAGACAATATTAGTATTGATTATGGTTATGCTTTAATTTTAGAGAAGAGTTCGTTCTTGTTATATTTTTCCAAGTAAATTTTACCATGTCAAATAATGGTTGGAGTCTTGGAAATTTGGATATTTTCACATGCTAGTTTATAAGAAGGTATCAAGGTAATGTAATGTTAACGGTCCGATTTTCACCCGGTTTTTACCCGGTATAATCGTGGCCCGAAAGTGTATAGGTTTCATTGGGTCTAGGGTCGGGTTCGGGTCGAATAAATAGGCCCGGTATATATTTTGGGTCGGATCTGGGTCACATCAAACCCGGTTTCACCCGGCCCATGCACACCCCTATAATCAACCAAGTTGCTATAACCTAATTCAGCTTCACGCGTCACTATTTCTAACAACATTTTGACTTAACGCGCGACTATATATAAATGCATTTTTTTATGCGGATTTCTTTTTTTTTTTTCAAATTCTTTTAACGTTTTCTGCGTTCTCTTTCTTCTCCACCTTCTCTATGTTCTCTTCCTTCACTGTATTTTCTTTGTTCTATATGTTTTCTTCGTTCATGATCAATGCTCTTTAATCTGATTTGAATATGAGGATCAATGTTTTTTAAATCAAGTTGTGAAATCAGATTTAAGCAGGTATTTCGTTTTCAAAGACAATGAATTATGCAAGTTCACACTGTCAGTTGAATTAGGGCGAATTGAATTATTGTTTTGAAACAAATCAAGTGGATGAAGTTTGGTTCGAATCTCGTTAATGTAGTTGGTTAGTAGTTCATGTTGATATAGTTGTTTTGTCTACGAATTGAATAATTTCGTTTTTCTTTGTAAAAATCAGTGTTCATGGTTTGAATTTGAATGGAATGTTGGAGTTTTGAATTTTTGTTTCGATCAATCTATTTATGTTACATTTGATGGTAGTTTCAGTACATTTTTTAAAACTTATAAAATTGTTTTTGGTGTCGTGCTTATAAGTTTTCTGTTTTTTTTGTATCCGTTTGTTTTAAAGGTTGGAATGACTTTTAACACACTTAAAGAAGAAGCCACTGCTATTGCTTTTTTCTTCTCTTTCTCCTTTTTTCTTATTTTTCTCTTTCATTATCGTTGTCTTCTTTTTATAAGTATAACAGTTCAAATCCAAAATGCACCGAAATTTCTTAATAATGACGACACACAAATAAACTCAGTTTAAAACAAGTTCAGATTACAAGTATACCTTATTTAAATCCAGAATGCACCACAACTACTTAATGATGACGAACACAAATAAACTCAGTTCAAAACAAATTTAGACCACAAGTGCACCTTATTTAAATCCAAAATGCACCAAATTCAAATCCAAATGCACTGAAATTACTTAATGACGACGACACACAAACAAACTCAATTCAAAATAAGTACATACCAAAATTTTATCTTATTCCAGAATGCACCAAAATTACTTAATAATAACTCAAAACTTCTCATCTTCCTTCTTCTTTTCTTGTTCATTTTTTTCTTTTCGTTTTACCTTCTCATTTACTCTCTTAACAAGAATAAAAACAAAAAAAATCAAATAAAAAAATGCATAATGATGTAAAATCACTAGAAAGAGGAGGAGAAAAAGAAAAAAATACAGCACCAACAATAAAAAGAACAACGATGAGAAGGAAACGCACGAAGAAGAAGAACAAACCCGAAGAAGAAGGAGGAAGAATGTGAAGAAGAAAGAGAAAAAGAAGAAGAAGGAGGAGAAACGCGAAGAAGAAGGAGAGGAATGTGGGAACCGTTTCACGTAGTTGGAGCATGTTTTCATGCTCCACTAATGAAACTGATTTTTGTTGAGTTTAGACCAACTTGGTTAGATTTGGTTACCAAAAAGACTTGTATGTGTAGCAACTCTAAATAGGTCCTTAAGAAATTTTGCATCGGATGTTTTTATTCCCAAAAAATTTTATTACGTTGAGATTCTTGAATTTTACAAAAATAAGACATATAAGTCTTTGTTATACTTTTGAGAACCTATTTGTCCAAATAAAAATAATGAATATGGTTAAGGTAGAGATTTATATGTCTTACTCTTGTAAAGTTCATAAAACTCAATGTAATAAAATTTTCTTAGAGACAAAAATATCCGACACAAATTTTTAGGACCTATTTAAATATATACTCTTTTAAAATAAATAGAAAAATATATTATTTATGAATATATATAAATAAGTAAAAAAAATTCTCTACTTTACATACTTCGTTTGCAAAGAAACTGGGATACTTATGAATGCATCACATCTTCAATAAAATCTAATAATGTATCATACTTGCATACGAGATAAATTCATAGATGCCAACCTTGTATATCTTGTTACGCTTCAGTACTATTTGTGCTTATTGAAGCTGATATATGTTTATAAATACTCTGTAATCTGTGTATATGTGATAGGAACATGACATAAAAATTTTGAATATATAAAGAGCTCATTCATGCCAACTGCAATGTAGATCTTGAGTCATTTCAATTCTTTTCTGATATTCTTTCAATATATCTAGTAGTGAGTATATTATTGTGAGTGTTTATCTATATGGTTGTATTAAAAATATTGACGAAAGGATTGTGTTCAAATTTCTTGACCTTGTGTTGTTTCGAACTCTTCGTATTGATATCCTTAAGGCTGGGTTTTTGGGGTCAAAAGAAGGTTAGGAATACATGGTATAAATCCCATGCAGTCTTGGCAAACCGAAACTTCATATTCATGCTTTTTTTAGATTATAGGCAATGACCATGCGTGTGTGATGTTCGAGGTTCGTGGGAGAATCTTAGCACATCAAGTCATGGAGTTGTATGTCGAGGTCGATGAGACTAGTGGCGATGTTTCCAATCCGTCTACCTCCACAGTATTAGATCTATCGATAACAGTATTTCTATTCCATTACGCTACACCAAGCGAACACATGGAGGATGACTCTAAGCTGGATGATGAATACATTGCTGAGACCAAAAAGTCCTAAAAAATCTTTCAAAATAAAAAATTACTAAAAAAGTGTACTAAAAGACAAAATAGAGGCTTCTAACTCGTCCCCACATGAGACACTTATATAGGTACTACACTATACTTATCTCATTTGTAGTGAGGACATCATAGTTATGAACGTATGTCGTCTTCAACGCAAACGAGATACATATAATGTAATGTTCGTGTCTTATCTCGTTTGCAGACATGATATGCTTTTAGCGTGTATGTAACACCCTAATACTTTTAAACTGAGTTAAGCTTTATTTGAATTATATTTAGTAGCTGATATTTAAAACCTTGCAAAATTTTGTTTTTAAAACACATATGAAATATTTATATAAAATAATTTATATATAAAAACATCGAATAATTAGTTTTTATTAGAATAGTTACTAGTTAAAAAATATAAGTGATCTAAAAATACTAACATGAAAAGCGGGTGTGCTAAACTATGAAGGTACAACAATCACAAGCTTTACTCATATCAAATAATCATAACAAGAAACATCATAGTTATAATTGCAATCAGTCAATAAAAATAAAACAAGACACAGAGAAAATCCTAATTCTCTTAATTTGTATAACTATGGCTAAAACAATCGCATATTCTTCCTTCTTAAGGTAAATGCTTAATGTTTTGTATCTACGTCCTTGATAGCTTGCTCCTAATAGTGCACTTGTCTTTTTACCTCAACTCAACTGAGCAGTGTATTGCTTTGTACTGCATCGTTCCTGAAGATGATACGGAGAGAGGGGTGAGAAACAAAAGTTTCTCAGTAGTTTATCTATATGGTGTCATCGTATCCATCTCCAGCCACTCCGAATTTTAAAATAAAAATAGTGATAATGCAATGTTGTTTAATTATTATTTTCAAAAATTCTTGTTAGTCGGAGTGGTGTGACTTTTATTTGCTTCTCATTTACTTATGTAATGACATGTGTGATGCATACAAAATGTCTATAACATTAAAACATATAAAGGTAAACTTATAAACCTTGGTATGATGTTCTCATAGGCCATAAAGCAAGGCAAAATAAATAATAAATAAGAGAAAAATAGTAACATTGGCATAGATAAGTCAAACAGAATATATCTGAATAAAATAAAGATCCTAAACAATATCATACATCATACAAAAAGGAACTTTGGATAAAGAAGGATCTTTGAATGCAATAATAAACATAATTAAAAAAGATAAAAGAAGAATAATCATGATCACACTTTTTACTGTACTTTTCATTACTTTTTCTCGTAACTTTTATGGAAGGTATTGAGCTCAAACCGATATAAAGGGTGGGAGTCCTCTTCCCTTACCGAAGGTTCTTATCCCAAACGTTTTAGCGATCACCTTCTCTTATCAAAGGATCATCTCAATCGATCACCTTTCCTTACCGAAGGATCACATCAATATCTTGTCTTTGGGGGTCACCTTCCCTTACCGAAGGATCATTCCCTCAGTTCAATTTATAATCAATGTTATTTAGACATACACAAGAAGGGAGTCATATCAACAAAGATATATTATTATATAAAATTGATGGGATAGTCCCCTTCCCTTACCGAAGGTTCTTATCCCAAAGGCTTGTCAATCACCTTCCCTTACCGAAGGATCATCTCGATTATCTTGTCTTTGGGGGTCACCTTCCCTTATCGAATGATCATTCCCTCAGTTCTTTAATGCACATAAGATTGTTATTATAATGCATAATGCTTATGAAGAAAAGAGACATTATATCATGATATGTAATGCTAACATCTATATCCAAAAACATTTAACATATGACATATAAAAATTAGCATAAAATTTCCTACCTCGAGTAAAGTTCCGATAGGTATTTCGATACAAATAGATGCAGTTTGTTAGTAAAGAAAGACTTGTTCTATAGCTAGAAATTGTGTATACTATAATATTTTGTATAAAAAAAGGGAATAGAATGAGAAAGGAATGATCAAATAGCTCTCATGTATGTTCAGATTTTGTTAGGAGGCATTTAGGTGAAATCTTCAATCTGAATTGTCACTTTGTGAGCCCTATAAGGTTTTATATGTTTGGAATTTGAAAATAGATATTAGAGATAAATTTATAGAGAAATGAATTAGCTTTAAAATGAATCTTAAATAAAGTCAATCGAATAACCACAACTTGAGATATTCTCGAAATACTGTTAGTATATCAGACTGGCTGATAAAA
Source organism: Arachis duranensis (assembly GCF_000817695.3). Taxonomy (NCBI): domain Eukaryota; kingdom Viridiplantae; phylum Streptophyta; class Magnoliopsida; order Fabales; family Fabaceae; genus Arachis; species Arachis duranensis. The sequence goes on along the minus strand of NC_029781.3, from coordinate 9,593,911 downwards.
GCGCGATTTTCTATTATGAACTTGTAACCGATTTATCTACCTAATTTAATTTGAATTTAATTTTATACTGAACTTAAGGAATAGAGCTAGTATTCTTATCTTTTCATATAACTAAATATCATTCAAATCTAATAAATGTAGAATTAATTAGGACTATATTTTAAAAGGTTGTTTATTGTCAGTTAGAGATTTACTACCGCTAGTGTTTTCATATGTTTAAATTTTAAATTCAAATCTTAAATCGTTACCATTTTAATTAATTAATTAGTTATAAAAAATGACTTGATTCAAAAAGTTTGGATATTACAGTATACTTACTTATCTTGTCCTCAATACCGATGAGATACGTTTAGAATTTTTCTCGTTTTCTATGCAGACGATATATGTAACGCAGCAAAAAAAAAACCCTACCCATATCTATATCCGTAAATATTATATTTAATTTATTTTTAAAAAATCTATATATGTGCCTTTCATTTTCAATATTTTTTAAGAAAAGAATTTTAATAAGATTAGCATTGATTTATTTTCATGCTTGATGACCAAGTCGTTTCGCTAATCAATTCAAAGTAAATTATCTACCTGAGCGAAAGTTATTTATACAACTTGCGGGTGAATTACACGCTTCTCATTCTTTTGTTGCTATGTGTTTCTTCATCTTCTTCCTCTAAATGTTGCTGATTCTTTTATTGTTTCTTCTTTTTGTTTGCATTTTCTCTCCTTTTTTTGTTTCACAATTTTTTGGGAGGGTGAACTAATTTAGATCTAATCTGCAATATCTATGGTATTTATCTATATCCGATCCGAATTTTATGGATATGCTTCGACCCAATCCATAGATAAGTAGGATCATGTATCATAGTTTAGAATTATATACACGTCTCTAATTCGCATATCTGATTAAATAATAAAAATATTATATCATGTGAAATTTTATTACATTACAATGTTTAAGTGTTCCTTTTTATTTGGTTTAGTTTCCAACTTATGTTCATTCTTGAAATATTGGTATATTAAAATTTGCATTATTACTTGTTATTATTGTTGGAAGGTTGATAATTAAATCTCATTGTTTTATTTTTATTATCATTCATATAAGTTTGGTTGTTTTCTTTTTATTATTTAAGAAAATATTTTTTGATAATATTTTGAAAGTAAACACATTTACACGAGTGAACATAATTTTTCTTTTCACTTTTTTATAAAGAAAGGTTAAAATTTATTTTTTTGGTCTTTTACCCCTAACATCTAATATTCAATATCCGATATGATCTGTAAATTTGTAAATTAGATTAGATCTGAGCCTAACAAATGCAAATATCCAATCCGATATTTTGACTGTGAATCTGATCAAGATTTTGGCAATAATATCTAATATCTGATCCAATTTATATACATCCCTAGTTTTCTTCCTTTGTTTCTCTTCAAAAATTTATGTTTTACACTAAAAAAATTATGTGTTTATTGTCATAGAGTTTCTGTATTTTTCTTATGTGTTTTCTTCTTATGTTACTATTCAAAAAATTATATTTACCTTCAATGAATTTTTAATTTTTCTTTTTCTTCAAAAGATTGTATGTTTACCGTAAAAAAATTTGTGTTTATTGTCGTAAGATTTCTGTATTTTCATATTTTATTTCTCTTTAAAATTGTGTTTACATTAAAATCTTAATGTTTTTCTTAGTAAATTTTTGTATTTTTCATCAATAATATTTTATATTTTCTTCCTAAGTTTCTCTTCAAAAAATTATGTCTATCTTTAAACGATTTTTGTGTTTATCATCACAAAGTTTCAGTAATTTGTGTAGTAATTTCTTTTGTTTTTTTTCTTCTTCTTTGTCATAAAATATTTATGTATTTATTAGCACAAAATGTTTGTGTTTCATGTAATGGATATTTTTTATTCATTTTTTTCCTTTTATTTCTCTTTTTTATTCTTCTTCTTCATAAAATTCTCAAAATAACAAAGAAACAAACAAATAAATAAATAGAGAAAGAAAGCATATTTAGAATTCTAGTGCAAAGGTTGTGGGCGAGAAGAATTCAAACTTGGCTGAGGTTGGAGCAGTTTAGGGGGCATCCTTTGTATGTCGGGAGATGAATTTTTCAAAATTTCACAAATCTTTAGAAAAAGTCGTTGGTAGGTTTTGAAGGTTGTAATAAAAAAATAGAATTTGTGTTTCATTTGTGTTGTTTATAGGTCACATATACACAAGGGATATGGTAAATAGATTTTGTGGAGATTTAGTAGAATTATCTAACAATCAATGGATTGGTGATTTGGTGTGTAATTTGTTGACAAAAACCTGAAATTGTCTGTTGTTGTTGTTGTTGTTGTTGTTGTTGTGTGAAAGTGTAAAAAGTGTATAGAAAATTAATAAAATGATGGCAAATCAATTGGGTATGTCATGAGACAACAAAAGAGTGATTTGAACTATGGATGTGAATTAGTAAATGAAGGTATCGAGATAGATTAGAGAAGATTGGGTATCAATTTTTTTAGTAATCTGTTGCATTTAGAATGCAAGAAACAAAAAAATATTCAAGAAGAAGGAATTTAGGACAAGCAAAGTGAACTAATTGATTAAGTGCCTAATTGAATCATGGAGAAGAAAATGGGAAGTGGCTACATCAAATGGCTTCAAAGTGTATAGCTAACATTGTCAAGAATGAAGAATTCAAAATGGAAAAGGTGAGATAAGAAAGTACGAGCATAAAAGAATGTAGTGAAGAAATAAAGATGAGAAGAAATTGGAATAGCAGTGATGTTGACTTGGTTGAGCACCAAGCTGTTACAGGAGTTAGTTTTAAAGGGATGAGTATGAATATGACGGTAGTTGATTTGGTTTAGGTTGATTGCTTTCTGTGTTTGACTTGTTTGTTTGAATTTCATTGGTTGGTTTGTTATTTCGATTATAGATTTTATGCCGCTTCCCTCACCTCCCTTTATCGAGACTTTGTGAGTGGTTACCTATCAAAAAAATTAAAAAGAAAAAGAGAGAAAGAGAAAACATAGAAGAAGAATGGAGAATTAGAATAGAAAAAGAAAAATACATAAAAGAAGATGACAACGACATAGAAGAAAAATGACAAGAACATGAGAAAAAGAAGATGCTGAAAGTTGAATGCGTGAAAAAGATAAATGGAAAATGCATTTTGAGGTACTTTGTTAGACTTGGTTACAAAATTGATTTGTTTATCCAATAATTTCTTATTTTTAAAATATTTGTGGATAATTTTGTGTATTTATTAAAATTGGACTATAAGACTATAAAAAAATTTGATCATTTTAATATAAATTTGATAATTCTATTCTAGTTGAATTATTTTAGTGTTTGATTATTTTATTAAAAAATAATAAAATAACATGTTTAAGTATATACGATACATAATAGAATTTTTTTAAGAATAAATAAAATAAAAATAATAATTACCAAATATACATAACGTGAGAGTGTTTATATTTTTAACTCACATTATACATCTTGTTTATGAAAATTATATCGAATGGATAGAGGTCTTAAAGGAGGACATGAACATCTTTATAATAATTAATTTTTTGATGAGTCAATGTATCATGCTAACATATTCCAAAGAAGGTTTCCAATGAGAAGGAATATCTTTCTTTATATTATGAAACCGTTGTCAAATATTAGTCTATATTTCGAGCAACAAGTGATATTGTGGGGAAGAAAGGATTTTGTCCACTACATAATATACAACAATGTGTATGTTCGCATATAGAATAGTTGTTGATGTCATTGATGGTTATGTGTGAATAGGAAAAAGTATCGCAATTGAATACTCAAAAAATTTTGTAGAAGATATTATTTTAGTATTTAAGAATGAATATTTGCGTAAGCAAAATTGAAATAATCTACAACACTAACATCAAATGGAAGTAGATGTAAGTTCCTAAAATGTTGGATAGCATTAAATGCAAGCACTAGCAATTGCACATTATCTAAAAACGTAGAAAAGTATGTACATGGTTGGTCATTATGGGATTTTAACAATAGTTCTATTGTATAATTTGCCTTTGTAATATGTATATTTATAGTGTTGTTAGTTCAATTAATGAATTTAATGTGTTGGTTTGTTCGTCGTTGTTTGATAATTTCTAGAGGATCAAACTTCAAAGTTCTTTATACTTCTAATGGTACCAACTATATATTAGGTTACTATTAGTGAATGACATATATACACTAAAATTAAAGACCAACATTTATGAGAATAATCTCTCGACCATAGAGAGATAAGCATAAGTTATTTTCTCAACATAAAAAAAGATAACAAAAGGATGTTGAATGAATTTTTGGAGTGTTACAATCTTCCTTTGCGACCATGTGTTGCCCAGCACAAATTTGGGAGAAGAAAATAATTGAGAATATAATATGAGTATGTATCATACTACATAATATAATTTTTGAAGATGAAAGGAATACTTACAGAAAATTTCGTTGAGCTTTCAACTTAAAATGGCATGGATAATGAGATATCACCATTGCAATTAGAGAAAGATACTAATTGTCCATTTTTAATTTCAAAATAACATGAATTGCTTTTTTTAATAACCCCCACAATTTAATGGTATAATTAAATTAAGAATTTTTCTAACTAATATTTTTAAGTGCACAAATTAAGATTATGCATAAATATCCATTTTGATTTTCAAGATATTCTAGATTGAACATTTTGTTTTTCAACAAATTTCATTTTTAGAAGTTCTTGATAATCGCTCTCGTAAGACAAATTAATTCATCCGACGTTTTGAAGGAAATTAGATCCTCTAAATTTTTATTAAAGTGTGATTTCTCATCATACATTCTTCAAGGAGGACACAAAAAAGAGAAAAGATATTAAATAGTAAAAGATCACATTTTACAAAATAATTGAAAAAAATAGAGGATCCATTCTCGATTGAAGGTGACTAATTGACTTATAAGCTACTTTTCAAAACGTAATTATTTTTGCTAAAAGTTTGTTCAACTTATTTGCTTTGCTTTGAGATGGAGAGATCAATTTGTTTGAAATGAGTAATTCTTAAGTAATACAATTTGTTAAAAACTAAAATGTCAAATTTAAAATTTATGATAAAGCAATTTAATTACTTATTTTAACATATTTTTAATAAAATATCGAAGTAATTATTTTTCATTTAAGTGTTTGATGAAGTCATGGTGAGATGTCACTCTGACCAAGGTATTGCAAAAGCATATGGGATAAGTGCTAACCAAATGTCACTTTTAACTCTCATTATTTACTCTCTTCTTCTTTTCTTTATTCTTTGCTCACTCTGCCCTCTCTTAACCTTCTATATTTACTCCCCCCTCCCCTCTCTCTCTCTCTCTATAACACATTTATCTTCTACATTAGCTAGCATTTCTTTTCTTTCATAACCTAACTATTTTCCTATTTGTCAGTATTCATGAAAGAGGTAACAATAGCAGCTAAAGATGGCCATAGCCACTAAACGTGTATATATAGGTTGGGCCGGGTTATGTTTAGTTATATTCGAACCAGATCCTAATATTTTAGTGGGTCTATTTTAATCCAATTTTAAATTAACTCAAAATAAACCGAATTCAATCGACTTAATTAAGAAAACTTAAATACAAACTCTTTTATGGACAATGTAGGAGGAAGTAAGTACTAATGGTCTAACTTTGTTTACTTTTACTTGCTTTAGGTGACATGATATGTGATAGTGGTAGGTGACGAGGTAATGGTGAGCAGGGTGGTGGTCGTAGTAGGGGGACAACCTAGGAAGATTACCGGGTATCCCACTTGACTTAGGTGCATCGTTGTCACGCACCCAGCATAGGACCACTGCAACTACTACTGATCCTATGGTTGACGTGCCGACCTTATCACCCAGGTTGCACGCATAGCTATCACAAGGGTTGGACTCTATCAAAATGATATCGACATTGAATCTATCTTCAGAGGCAGCCGGGTGGCATAGATCAAACACCTCCACAACTATAAGCAACAACCGCAGACACAATCTCAGCTATAACCTCAAACACAACCATAGCCACAGAGCCAAACATAGACCTAGACACCACCCGAGGTACAAGCATCACCTAATCCGTAGTCACAGCCGATATAGTCGACAACTAGAATCTGAGAAGATGGTGTCCCATTTACAGTGTTAAACAGAAGCTAGTGTGGGATGGAGGTGACAGGTATATTTTACATTTACGGGTTTAATTAATTTTATAGTATAACATCCATATATAGTGAAAATTATTTGTAATGATGGTTAGGACCTTACGAGACCGAGGACAAAGAAGATTACTTGGGTTTTCATGAACCACTAGGTGGTTCATACCCAGGTTCAGTATGGCTCCAAATGGTGTCCGCAATCTTTGGTGGTAACTTTTTAAGATAATAAATTGTATTTTTTTAAACTTTAAATTATAAACTTATAGTGATCTGATTTACTTGTATTTGATATTGCAGGATCACTTTGAGTTTGTCTATGGGGAGAAGCAAAAAATGTAGAATGCTTGATGGTGATAGCCGCTAAGCTCCTTCGAGAGACGCTAACAATCACCTGCAAAGCCGCAATAAGGGTGCCTCCTGTAGATTGGATCCCGGACAATAACCTCTCCCAATTGAAGGAGTACTGGAACATAAGGGATTATCAGGCTATCCGAGCTATGGCCCGATCTAGTCGAACATCTGAGATCGATGGATCCATGCACACTGAAGGGTCCACCACCTACAAGGTGACCAAGAAGATGGTTCGTATCATTTAAAGTTTTAATTGTTAACTTAATTTATTTACTATATTATTAATTAAGTTGAAACTCATATAATGACTTCTTGAAATTTTAGACCCTATGCATAGGAGATCAAGTTGGGTCACAAACCTCGTCGAGCAAGGTTTTTTAGAGGACGCACACGAGAAAGAAATATCGTACAAAGTGGGTTAACAAGCGGTCTGAGGATGCTTCTATAAGTTCAACAAATCCAAATATATCTCAATAAATTATATTCGTTTATTTATTTAACTCCGTATTCATTTTTGTTTGATTTTAGATTGATTTTGACGTTCAGCTAGCTAAGGCACAGGTGGAGCGTGCAACCCAAATTGCACAGGGGGACCTGAGCCGCACATATCTGGGTATGAAATATGGACACAGACAGTTGTCGGACACAAGATGGAGGGTCTACGACATGGGACATCAATTCACCACGACTACTCCACGATTCTCCGATCTTGAGTCCACTGCCATTGGAGGTGTGAATAGTAAGGAGCAGGTTACCCTGAGCAATAGGGAGCTACAGCAGGACATAGAGTGAGAACTATAACAGCATCAAACGAGATATGCAGAGTTAGAGGCAAGCTACCAGTAGAAACAAAACGAGTGGAGGCTTGCTCACCAGAGGTACGAGGGGGAGATCAGGAGCCTCTAAGAGACTTTCGTCCCCCAACAGTTCGATCAAGACCAGTGGAAAAATATGATCATGGATATGTACTTTTTCATGCGCGAGAAATTGGGGAGCAGCTCATCCAACGGTGCGCTAGACATGCCGCCTCTTCCACTGCCTAGACGTCCTCTAGCAACATCATCAGATTCTTACCCGTCAACACCACTAGTGCCACCGCCACCCACAAGACCTCAGGATGGAGCAGACAGCGACGAGTGCGGCTTCATCTTGGATAATTACATGTAGTGTACTTTCCTTTTTTATTTTGACGACATTTTTCTATTTCTAATTTTTTGTTGTATTTTGGTTTCAAATATTCCTGCAAATTTAATTACTATTTGTTCGTTTTCAATTTGAATAAAATTCTTTTATATTATTTACTGCCTATGCTAAAATTTAATCATATAACACGTATTTAATTAAACATGTATTCAAATAATAGTTAAGGACTCAATATATGTGTATATGATTTACGAAATCCACACTTTTAGCCTTCAGTAAATTATGTTTAAAAAAATTATTTTCGCATTTTAGCGACTTTAATGTTCAATTAATATTATATTTTTTTACCGTCAATATTACCAATAATCATATTATCAATACAATGAAAATAATATTTTTCTATGTCGTATTTTACTGACAGTTTGCGACTATCGAGATTTACTAATGACTGCTTTGCTGACGGTCTTTTATTGATAGTAAAGTCATGGGTAAAATTCGTGTCTTCTGCAGTGTCCACGCGTCCATATACTTGTATTACTAATTAGAGACTAACATAGCTAGATTTAACCCTATTTGCAGCGGTTTAAAAAATAATTAGAGTGACAAATAATTTATTATGTTATCTTTCGCATTTTTATATAAAAAAATATGCAAAGATAATTTTTTTTATTTAATTTTTATATGTGTGCATATACAATCATTCTTTTCTTTTAAATTTTAAATTAGGATTTACTTGATGATTGGTTACTTTAAAAATATTTACATTTTTTGGTTAATTTAATTCGAGTTATAATATGTATTGATAATGTTTGTATAATTTTTCATTATTTCTCATTTTTTATCAGTTTTTTTATTTTAATATTAAAATTAAAAGATATATATATGTATATATTTAATTTTTGATGCTTTCTATGGTGTTTAAATTTTAGACATAAAATTTAATATTAAAATTAAGTGACTATACTTACATTGACACATGGAAAGAAGAAAGTTAGTTGATCCGATTTTAATAGAATGAAGGCACAGTAACTTTGTTAAAGAGGCAAGGTAATCTTTTTCATTTCTTAATCGTTTTCAATAAAAAAAGAAATAAATAAAAAATTCTTTTTTGGGTCAAGTTTTGCCCAGTTTGGTGGCCAACACACAACGGCTAATCAGTGAAACAACCTTCAAGTAGCGGTGGTGAAAACAGGCACTTCGAATCAAATAGCCATCAAAGAAGGCAGATGGTAGCGAGTGTCAACGACTGACCAAGAGCATGGAGGAGCTGACAATGGCAGTGGTATGGTGCATTCTTTGTCTAACTTCAGCAGCCATGGCGAAACGGGTAGTGGAGGGAGTTGCTAGAAGTAGGGAATCCGTTGGGACATTCATGAAAACAATGAATTTATTCAAACAAACAAACAATGCAAATTACACTAATATCCTTTCATTTTTCTTTAATTTCAATTTTTATCTATACCTTAAATAAATCTAGTTAAACTTTTACGTGACAAATATCACTTGTTCATTTGCAAATTAACTTATAGCCATCGTTTATATATATAGTAAATGATTAAATTAGTTCCTAAAAGATTATTCGTTCTTTAAATTAGTCTTTTGAAAGATTTTTTAATCAAATTTATATTTAAAGATTTTAAATTAATCATGTTAGTCTTTCCGTAATTTTGTTTGTTTATGGTGTCAAAATTTGTTAATATGACACATTAAATAATACTCTAACACACACTTAAAAGTCTTAATTGACTATTAACATGATTAGTTTATAAAATTGGATCAAATCAACTCCAAATTAAAGGATTCTAATGTCTTAATTTCTCTCCACAAATTAGGTTTTGATTTGATCTAATTTCATAAACTTATTATGTTGGTAGTCAATTAAGACTCTTTGGTATGTGTTGGGGTGTTACCTAACGTTCTTAGGTTAGATAATTTTGACACCATTAATAAACAAAGTGACGGAAGAATTAACATGACTAATTTAAAATCTTTAAAAGACGAATTTGATTAAAAAAATTCTTTTGAGGACCAATTTAAAAAATAAATAATCTTTTAAAGATTAATTTGACTACTCAAAAATATATATATATATATAATTTTTTATGCTTTATAAAATATTTAAATTTTAGATATAGAATTTAAAAATAAAAGAGTAAGTCTCATTTTTTTCTATTTTTATTTTTAGATAATTTAAACAAAAAGATTATAGACTCCAAAAAAACTCTCTAATTTTTTAACGGTTGCATTAGGTTTTTTTTTTCTATTTTGAATTTTGATAATTAGATCTCCTTTAATTGTGAACAATGGATAGCTCTAAATGTAGTAGCAAATCTATAATGAATAATCTATTCCTTAGTCAATTGTCATCGGCATCTAAAATGTAAAAACATGGTTTCATTTTTTATTTATACCAGAGAAACATCATAGTAATAAGAAGGTATACCGTCAACATCTTCCACTGTATATATGCACCATAAAGAAAGATTCACGTACGTAATAATGCGAATAAAGAACCAATTTTAAAAACCTTAGCTTCATGTTATATTTAACTAAATTCAATCAAAGTTAGTTTAATTATTAAACGCCATAATAAAAACTGTTTATACCACTATTAAATTACACACTTTTTCTTTTCATATTTTGTTATTGATACAAAATTATTTCTGTATCTTTTCATTTTTTTTTTAAAATAAAAAATTTTATTAATAAATAAATCAACTTTTAAGCTGAATTATATAATAATATACAAAGAAAAACACATAAGAAAATGAAAATTTAGTTGAAAAATATAGAAATTATTTTAAAATTTAAAGATTTTTTAATTAAATGATACAGAAGAATAATACAAAAAATTTAAATAAAAAACACAAAATTTTAGTTGAATAATGCAAAAATACAAGTTGTGTATTTACTATTTACATTCAAAAAATCTGAGTTATCATAACAAAATTTATTTGTTTGGTTTTTCTCAAGAAATTTATTTGTTTCTATTCCAAAAGTTGTGTTTATCTTTAAAAAAAGTTGTATTTATCATCACAAAATTTTTGTGTTAATCATCAATAAATTTCTGTGTTTTATTTTTATGTTTGTCTTTAAATAGTTGTTTATTTTCGAAAAATTTATGTTTATCATTACAAAATTTCTATATTTATCATCAATAAATTTTTATATTTTCTTCTTTTGTTTCTCTTTAAAAAATTGTGTTTATCATCATAAAATTTTTATATTTTTTCTCAATACCTTAAAATAATTTCTAATTTATAATAAAAAACACTTTTTGTATTTTATATTGTCAATTAATTTCTATGTTTTCTTCCTTTGTCTCGTTTCAAAAAGTTATGTATTTATCTTCGAAAAAAATCTGTGTTTATCTTAACAAAATTTATGTGAGTATCGTTAATAATTTTTTGTATTTTCTTCCTATGTTCATTGGCAAAAAGTTGTGATTGCCTTAAAAAGTTTTTCGTATTATCATCACAAAATTTTTATGTTTATCATCAATTAATTTTTTATTCTCTACTTATACTTCTCTTTAAAATGGTATGTTTAGCTTTCAAAAGTTTATTTGGTTATCATCACATACAAATTTTCCATTGGTAAATTTATATGTTTTCTTCCTTTGTTTTTCTTCAAAGATTGTATTTACTTAATTAAAAAAAATTGTGTTTATTATTGTAACATTTCTGTGTTTTTGCCTAATAAATTTCTATGGTAAATATCTATGTTTTCTTTCTGTATTCTTTTCAAAAAGTTATGTTTACTTTTAAAATATTTATGTGTTTATTATTACAAAATTTATGTGTTTTGTGTAAAGAATTTATGTGCTTTCTTTTTAGCCCAAACAAATTAATTTAATTAAAAAATGGTAAATTAAATTTTAAACTGGTCTAAATTAATATTATTTTTTATAAAAAATAACTATAATGATTCTATTATAAAAAATAATTAAAATATTCTTATTATATATATTAATTTAAACTGACTTGTCCGGTCTAATTTTAATAAAAATAACACGATTTAATTGATTATATGTGTTAAATTTTAATTTAAAAAACATGTTTAAAAAAAAGACGTTTTTAACATCTTTATCTAAATTGCTTCATTCACGTAATAATTCATCAGCTGAAAATATTGACCATTCACCACCATTTTAAAACAATGTTCCATCTGAACCACCTACTACATATATTTATTTTTTTATCATTTTATCACTATATTTTTATTATTAAATTTATATGTAACATTGTGTGTGGTATGAAATCTCAGTTTTAATTTTATTTTTTTCACATGTGATTTTATTATCACATAGTTTGCTATTATTTTTATAGTTAGTTATTGTAAATTCTTGACCCCCATAAAGGACGAGAGAGTTCTAATAAGAGTAAAAAAAAATAAAAAACAGCAACAAAATATATATTGATAAATATTTTACATTTGTTTTTTATTTTCACCTACTATATCATACACAATAAAATAGCAAACACTAACTGCACAATAATTTTTTTGGTATTGCCATCAAAATTATTGTAAATTAAAATTTTATTATTATTTACCACATACAAGAACACCATTTTCTAATGATATTACGTAGAAAGAACCAATTGCCTAAAAAATGGAACTAATAAGAGAGCAAATCTTAGTGATTAGGTTATATAAAATCTAACGATTAATATTAAAAAGTATTTGTTATCATCGTTATTTTAATATCTATTTTCTTGTCTAAAAAATTATATTTTTTGAGTTATTTATCCAAACGCTACAACTTTAAAATAAGTACTTCTATAACAGAAAATCAAAATACAAAATAATTTATTTATAAGTTGCTATTAATAAAAGTCCTTGACTTTAAGCTCTTTTTTCAAATTATTTAAGTTGTTTATTCAAATTGGGTGTTAGTGGTTAATTATTAGAACTTTCTACATTTTAGATCCCAGCCATGCACTTAATTAATTAAATTATGTCATCTTTGATCCACTGGATATGCTATAGTTTAATTTAGCTAAACCACCATTTTGATGATTTAAAACGTTGATTTGTCAAAGATTGATTGTTTTTTTGTCATAGAATTTTTGGCTCTTTAAGAATTAATTTTGTTTAATGAGTACATCTAAAATGGAGGATCATTTTTTAATATACTATTTTTTTTCTATTTAAAATACGGGGTTTAATTACATTAAAACGAAAAAGCCCATTTCGTGTGTTCCAGAATTGGAATGGCCTAATTTATATGTACCGCCATTGTAGCATTGAGATGGAGGCTATTTCTAATTCGTGAGTGCTTTTCATTATTTGGTATTGCACATTTTAAAAAATGTTTTGATCCAAGCGTATTTAAGAAAATAAAATTTTTTCTGTATTTATTTCAATAAAAAAGCCGGAGAAGGAAAAGATGCAGACAAGAGTGAAAGTGAAAAAGAAATTGAAAAAGGAAGAATACATAACAAAAGCTCTTGATACAGAAAGTATAAAGCACTAACATTTTGCTGAGTTGTCACCGTATTTATGTGTTAAATATATTTTGAGCACAAGAGTTATCTAACACTCATTTGATATGTGTGTCTTTCATATCTAATCGTATTTTAATAAAAATAAAATATATTTCTCATTATATATTTAGACATATCTAAATATTGTTAGTGTATTCAATTTTATTTTTAATTATATTCTTGAAATGAGTTCAGAATTAATATATATTATTATTTTTTAAAATAAAATAATTAATTTAAATACTTTATATAATAAAAAATATATTAAAAATAATTTTTATATTTTAATATCAATAAAATAATAAAATATAATTATAATTTATTTAAAAAATATTTTATATTTTATATAAATAATGTGTTTTCATGTGTTAAAAAAATAGTGTGTTTACATATTTGGTATCATATCGTGTTCTATTATATTAATGTTCATACTTGATAGTACAGAAGATAATCATCATGTCAACGAAAATTTTGTCCCAAATTTAATTGTTAGCTCTTTCTAAAAAAAACGTGCTAGAGACTCAATTAAAGGTCAAATTATTAATTATATGCAACAAATGTAACAGTGCCCTTATATTTTGATTTTGTATAACATATTATATTATTTTTTATGTAATTTATTGATATTTTATAATTTAATTTAAAGTAGAGTATAATTTTGTTCTTAATATTTTTAAAAAATTTTAAAATTATATATTTTTAACGTTCAATTTAATTTAATTTTGTCTCTAACATTTAAAATAAATTTCAATTCTATTCCTATTAATAATTTTTGACTGACAATTATTAATTATTTTTTAAAAATTTATCCTTAATTATCTATTTTAATCTTAATACTAAATATTAGCAAAATCTAAATCCAAACCCAAATCTCATTCCCCAATTCTTCAAAACTCCATCTCCTCTCCACTACACCATACAGCATCTTCCCATCACCTTTTTTTTGTCACTCCTTACCATCCACATCAACCCCACCATTTCACCTCACTACTCATCACATTATCCCGACAACACTCCATCTCTTACGAGTCTCCGCTTAGTTCGAACTCTGGAGTTGACAATTACTTGCATCTTTGGTCATAGCCTCGAAGGGTGAATTTCAATCTTCCTAAATTTGACGGTACTTATGCATTGAGTTGGATCTTTTTCGCAAATTAGTATTTTGATGTCTTTCGAGTACTTGTAGAAGAGTGAATCGGCATCGCTGCGATGCACATGACTGTCTCAACGATTCCGTGGTTTCAGATGTCATAATGCTCTCAGTTTCGTTCATGAACGTAGCCCAAGCGTGCTATTGAAATAGAGTTTGGCCCCTCCTTATTCGAGTCTCGCAGAGAGCTTCTCTTTAAGCTATAACAATATGGTTCTGTTAGTGAATTTTACGCTGAATTTGTAGCTCTTGCTAATCGAACTCATATCGAACATGCTGATGTGTTACGCGACTGTTTCATTAGCGGTCTCTGGGCCTATATTAGACATGAGGTGAAAGCTCAATGTGCATCCTCACCGATGCATGCTGTAAGCTTGACTAGGTTCTATGAAAACAAGTTTTCGACATCCCGGTGGCACACTTCAGGTCCGGCAGCCTCTAAGTCCCCATCGCGAGGCTCTTCTATACTGCGCATACCTTTCAATGGAATAGCTTGCCTCCCCTGCTTCCCGTACCATCTCCAAAGCCAGCTCTACCACCACCTAAGAACCCAATTTGCCATTTGTCTCCAGCAAAGATTCAGAATAAACAAGAGAAAGGCCTTTGTTATTGGTGTGTTGACAAATTCATAGCTGCTCATATGTGCTCGAATCGGCAATTCATGCTTATGCAAGTGGAGAATGATGAGAAAAATGTCATGACAAATAGTGGAGACATAGTTATGTCTGAAGAAGATATTTTACAACAGTTATATGCAGAGGTGATAGACCATCATCTCTCTTACAATGCCATGCATGGCACGTCGGGTCATTCCACTATTTGAATCAAAGCTCACATTGGTAAAATAGAAATCCAAGCGCTCATTGACGGTGGAAGCTTCGATTGCTTCATTCAGTCGTGGAATGTAAAATTTTTTAATCTCTCCATTAAGCCAGCTCCGGGAGTCCAAGTTATAGCGAAAAATTTTGACATTATGCAGGTTGAAGGTCACATTCCTTCGCTCAAGGTGACACTGCAGGGCTATGAAGTGCTAGTCCCTGATGTATTTGTTTTAAATGTTGCGGGTGGTGATCTTATCATTGCAAATGCTTGGTTGAAATGATTGCAAGCCCATATTGTGGACTATGAGACAGCTTATATTGTTTCATGCATGAGGGTAGTTTGATTACGGTGCATGGGGAGAAGACTAATGCTATAGCTCAGGCAGAATTCCATCATATCAGGAGACTTGTGCATACCAATTCTATTGCTGAGGCTTTCACATTACAGGTGCAACCTCAGGTTGAAGTTGCTCATTCTTCCTTGCCTTTTCCTAACGACATACACCTTGAATTAGCAAAACTGCTGCACTCATATGCTGGGGTGTTTGCCAGCCTTCAGGCCTACCCCCACAGCGCCATCATGATCATTGTATTCCTTTAATCAAGGACGCTGAACTTGTTAAGGTTAGACCCTACCACTACCCTCATAGTAAAAAAGCTCAGACAGAATTGATGGTCCACCAGATGCTAGATGATGGGATTATTCAACCGAGTTGAAGTCCCTTTTCCTCTCTAATATTACTGGTAAAAAAGAAAATTGGTACATGGTGCTTCTGTACAAACTATAGAGCCTTAAATAATATCACCGCTAAGGATAGTTTCTCAATTCCTACGGTTGACGAATTACTTGATGAACTGTTCGGCACCTCCATTTTCTCCAAGCTTGATCTTCATTTTGGTTACCACCAAATTCTGGTCAGCCCTAAGGATAGATACAAACAGCTTTTCGCACTCACCAATGCCTTTATGAATAGTTAGTCATGCCATTCGGCCTCACCAACGCTCCGGCAACATTTCAGAACTTGATGAATGATGTGTTCCGACCTTACTTGCATAAATTTGTGTTGTTTTTTTTATGACATTCTTGTTTTATAGCCCCTCCTTTACTTTATATTTACAACACTTGGAGACTATGTTAAAGTTATT
>NC_029781.3:9565384-9577621 GCF_000817695.3 Arachis duranensis | reverse complement strand
TTATGCTAAATTATCAAAGTGCTCTTTTAGAACTAATAAAATTGATTATTTAGGGCATACTATCTCAGACAGTGGCGTCCACATGGAGAAAGCCAAGGTTCAAGCTATTTTGGAGTGGCCTTAACCAATCAATGTGAAACAACTAAGAGAATTTTTTGGTTTAACCAGGTACTATCGTCGATTCATTCGTCACTATACCTCCATAGCTAGTCCTCTTAATGATTTACTGCGTAAAGATGCCTTTGCTTGGGATAATGGAATCACAGTTTCTTTTAACATATTGAAGGTTGCCATTACATCCAAACCTGTCTTAGCTCTTCCAAATTTTGAGCTACCTTTTGAAGTCGAGACTAACGCCTCAGGGACAGGGGTTGGTGCCGTGTTGATTCAAGAGAAGCATCCTATAGCCTTCTTCTCAAAGAATTTGTCTCCTTCGCTGCAAAAACAATCATCTTATGGTAGGGAGTTCTACGCAAGTACAGAAGCTGTAGCAAAGTTTCAACATTCTTTTCTAGAAAAAAAAATTCATAATTCGTACTCTGACCAGCAGAGTTTGAAGGCATTGGTAGATCAAACTCTACATACACCTGAGCAACAAAAGTGGCTCTACAAGCTACTTGGGTATGATTATGAGATACAGTAAAAATCGGGGCAGAAAAATGTTATTGCTGATACCCTTTCACGAGATTTTTTTGCAGCTTGGTCTCATCCCAATGCTAAATGGATGGGGATTCTTAAATCAGAAATTGAGGTAGATGTGCAATTGCAAGAATTGTGGCAGCAATGTCTTCAAAACAGGCAGGTTAATCCACATTATACGGTCCAAAATGGTATTCTATTATGGAAGGATAGAGTAGTACTTCCTGTAACCAGCAACCTCATTCCTCTTATCCTTCATGAGCACCATGATAGTCCGGACAGGGGACATTTTGGTATCACTAAGACTCTTGATCGGATCCACTCCTTATTCTACTAGCCAAATATGCATAGGGACATTTGAAATTATGTCCAGAATTACTTGATATGTCAACAAGCTAAGGCCAAAACTACCAAGCCAACAGGGCTTTTGCAGCCTCTCCCTATTCCCCACCAAGTATGGGATGACATATGCATGAATCTTATTACATCCTTACCTCCCTTTCATGGATACTCGGTGATCATGGTTGTGATTGATAGACTTATCGAGTTTGCTCATTTTATTTCTCTGCATCATGATTTTGATAGCAAGACAGTTTCCAATGCTTTCATCAAGCACATTGTTAAACTCCATGGTTTTTTCCAAGTCAATTTCTCCGATCGTGATAAAGTGTTTATTAGTAAATTCTGGCAGCAATTATTCCAAGCTCAAGAAACCACTTTAGCGATGAGCTCAGCCTCTCACCCGCAAACGGACGGTAAAGTGAAGTCTTGAACAAGACTTTGAAAATGTACCTTCGTTGCTTTTGTTTTGAGAATCCCAAGCGCTGGCTTGGCATGCTTTCGTGGATACAATTTTGGTACAATTCTACTTATCACAATAGCATAATGATGGCCTCATTCAAAGCTTTATATGGATGTGATCCCCCTTTCTTGGTCAGATATAAAATTTCAGCAAGGAATGAGATTCCATTACAGGAACTGTTGCTAGCTTGGGACAAGTTGATTGAGCAACTTAAATCTACCTTGTTACGCTCTCAACAATTCATGAAGACTCAAGCTGACAAGCGTCGGCGATTCGTGGAATTTGAAGAATGAGACTTAGTATTGATTAAGCTCCAGCCATACCGGCAACACTCTGTCGCATTACGTCGTAGCCAAAAGTTGGGAATGCATTATTTTGGACTCCCCATCTACAGAAAGTTGAGTTCAGTAGCTTATCGCCTAAAGTTACCAGTTGAGGCCAAAATCCACAATGCGTTTCATATTTCTGCCTCAAGAAATTTAGGGGCGAGCAACATGAGCAATACTTGCCATTGCCACTCCATTCGAGTGAAGAAGGCCATATTCTTAGTCCGCATGCCATTGTGGACCACCGAGTCATCTTGAAACATGGCCAAGAAGTGCAGCAATTGCATATACAATGAAGACAAGGTACAGAGGCTGAGAAGGCGTGGGAGGATGCAACAGAATTTCTCCCAACTTACCCAGATTTCAACCTTGAGGACAAGGTTGAGGTTCAAGAGCGGGGTAATGTAACGAACAAGAGAGTAGTAACTAAATGGGAAAATAATATAGTGGGGGCAAAATGACCATATAGGACAGAGTTAGTTAGTGAAAGTAGACACATGGAGCATGGTCCAAATATTCAGGGCGTGAGACGCGGCAGCAGAAGACGCACTATT
This sequence comes from Arachis duranensis, assembly GCF_000817695.3. Lineage (NCBI taxonomy): Eukaryota > Viridiplantae > Streptophyta > Magnoliopsida > Fabales > Fabaceae > Arachis > Arachis duranensis. The sequence goes on along the minus strand of NC_029781.3, from coordinate 9,575,300 downwards.
AGTAGAAAATTAGAGAATCATGGGCGGTAGATGATGCTGGTATTTGTCTCTTCATCTTGAATTCTCTTCCTCTCTCAGGTTCTTGCAGGGAGTTCATGGCTGCTACTCTTTTATTTGCCTCAATAATTTCATTGTTATAGCTTCATAATAACTGTCTTACTGTTTCCTCTCTTACTTATGTTCTGTCATTCAATTCCTTCACTTATTAATACAATTTCACTATAATTTTGAGGCATATACCACTGTTTACTGTTCTATTGCATCTTTATATTTTCTGCACCCTTCTACGACCCTTTAGAGTAATTTCTCCCTATTTTTTCTGTCTTTTTTTTTAAAAAAGAAAATGTGAATGCTTTTGTGGTTTGTTGTTGTTAAAGGATGAGGTTATGGCAAGCTTGCGACAGTAGGTGGTGATCTTAATTAGGTGATGAAGTGTGATGGATAATGTTATTAGTGATAAGGGTGAGGGTGCGAGAAAAGGTGACAATGGCAAAGTAGGATATTATAGTTGTGACCGTTGAGAAGGAGAAAGGTGAGGCTGACAAGGTGAAAAGGACTCTAGGAGTGGTAAGATGGGAAATATTTGAAATTTGGTAGGTTGAGTTTTAGATGTTAGATTTAGATTCAAATTTAGTTGGATTTAGACTTTAGAGTTAGGGCTAAATTAAAGGTAAATTTTAAAAAAATAACTAATTATTGACTGTCAAAAAATTAATAATAGGAGTAAAATTTAAACTTATTTTATATGTTAGAGATAAAATTAAATGTTATAGATAAGTTTAAAAATTTTTAAAAATATTGAAGACAAAAAAATATACTTTATTCTTTAAATTAATATCTCATTTACATTAACAGTGTAAATTATTAGTTTATTTGTATTATTTTAATTTTAATACATTATATAAAACAACATTTATTTTATTATAATTTATTTTAATATAAAAATTATCAAATATAAATTATGTTTACACCAATTTACTTTTAATGAAAATTAAGATTGTAAAATCAATTTGATAAAAATTTCGTTTGCAAACATTAACACAAGCACACACTTAGTAATGGAAAACCACGACGATGGAAGAAATTTTCGCAACTTTCTTTTCTTTTTTTTAAATATCATTATGCACCAAACGCCATGTTTTGGACTAACACTGCATGTTTTAGCGCTCAATTGATTAATTAGTCAGATGTGTTAAGTACAAACTATCTTTTATGGTTGTATCTGTTAATATTTACTTCATTTATGACCAGTTTTAATACTTTATTTAAGTCAAAAATAAAATTAGACATACCAACCCGTGATTATATTTAGATATATCTAAATATATTTTAAAAAATATTTTTTATTTTTATTAAGATATATTTAAATACAAATGGCATGCATCTCACATAAATATATATTTAAAATGTATCTGAAACCTGGGAATTATTCAACAAAGAGAGTTATTTAGATAAAGACACTTAAAATATCTTTTTTTAAAGATGTCAAGTAATTAAAATTTAATACATATAATTAATTAAACTATGTTATTTTTATCAAAATTAGATCAGATAAATTGATTTGGCCAAAAAATTGATAAATTATACTTTGAACCGGTCTAAATTAATATTTTTTATAAAAAATAATTATAATATTTTTATTATAAAAAATAATTAAAATATTCTTTTATAAAAAAAATATTAATTTAAATCAGTTCAAGGTTTGATTTACCAATTTTTTTATCAAATCAATTTATCTGATTTAATTTTGATAAAAATAATATAATTTAATTAATTATATGTATTAAATTTTAGTTAATAACAAATATCTTTAAAAAATATATTTTAAACATTTTTATCAAGAGTCTCCTTTTTAACAAAATATTTGTGTTTGATAGAATATTACAAATACACCGGATGAGAAAACCCTAATCCAGATACACGTAAAACGTAGTAAAAGCAAAATGCCATGAAGGTGTTATATTTCCGAATTCTACATGTAAGGCTGTTACGTATTGTAGGAACCTGACGTATTGAATTATGCATTTTAATGACTTAATCAGATGATTTTTTTTCAAAATGAAACTAAATGAAACAAGAAGATAAGGTAGTTTAATTTTTAAATATTAAAGATACGGGTCAACCGAAGTTGCAGTGATAATAAATCTTCAACACACTAACCAAAATTTGGCGCACACGCAACGTTACCGTACTGGAATGGCATGTGCACAACACACATCACACATAGAGGTGAGAAAGACATGCTTCACTACCACTTTTTACTATTATTATTATTTTATTTTATTTTATTTTCTTAGGTATATATTTGTGAAGAATATAAAAATAGTTTTTTTAAATAATTTTTGAATAATAATAAATAACAAACTTGAAATTCTATGAAAAGCTTTGTTAACAAAACATTTATTAAAAAAATAATTAAAAAATATACTATATAATTAACAAAATTTATTATTTTTGACCAATTCTTATTCAACTCTAAATTCTAAAAACTAAATTTTAAACACTAATTCTAAATCCTAAATTTTATTAGTATAAAAATAAAATATTAGTCTTAATGTGGTGACTAATATTAACAAAATTATTGATCCAAACATTTCTGTTAACTGAATTCAACACACATTAATCTACCAAAATCATAAGTTTGCAAAAGCACGAAAAGCTCATTCTTGTGAAATATGTTCTAAACTTTTATCACATACCTCAACTTTTTCTATATATTTTTGACAAATTTAATACATATTCTAAGAAGAATTATAACCAATAATTATGAAATTGTTCATATATAATTTTTAACTTATTATAAATAAAATAACCATACTAGATGTATGTCAAAATCAGTCACCAGTATAGAATATATATTAAAATACATAAATACATAATAGTTAATTTTAATGTACAATAGTATTTTTGTAAATAAAATTTGAGTTAATGTACAGGTTGGGTCGGCTAAAAGGAACCTAGGCGAAAAGGTAGAAGAAGCATCGAATGAGGAAAAATTGCGTCAACAAACAAAACATGGCATACGAAAAGGGAGAGTTTCCGCGGCATATATGATAACTTGTTACCAAGAACACCAAGACTTGGCAAACCGGACAAGAATTGCATTTGCAGCTACTTCAAAACTATCTTGATTCTTAAATCTTTATTTTTCTAAAGCTAGCGTCACTTGAAAGTTGGAAGATGGAAACACTTACATTAAACCAGAAAGTTTTAAGCTAACAAAATTTGTACTGGTCAATGCATGGAACATAAAATTGACTCAAAATTAACGCTTGGCAATTTTAAAGCATGATTCTCCAGTATTTCTCAACTCATCGAATCAAGGATTAATTCGTTGTATACACAAGACAAGATTCGAATACACAACTCATCATATACACAATACTTTTTCCGCTCTAAATTCTGGCACAAATTCTGGCTTTATATCATAAACAATAAAATGGCCACGTATGTATAAGGATAAATCATATCTTCACTAATACACCAAATAACATTGGTGTCTATAAATAGATGCTGAAGCCCATTTTTTGGTGCTCAGTAATTGATAGTTGAATTTTAATATCTAAACTTTCGACACCTGAAAATGGATTTGCATAGCACTGCTTTGGTTTAGGGCTATGAATTTCATCTTCATATCATATACAAACTTCGATGTTATTTGAAATTTTGAATTGAACATAACTATTTTCTAGACCAAAAAGAAATAAAATAAAACAGAACCACCAATGTTATATCCCCTCCAACTTTTCGCTATTCTCTTATTGGAATTCATAATCCTTATTTATTAAGAAAAATAAAAAAAAGACCTAAAATATAATACAAATGAAAATACAATCTGCCAATTCACTGATTCAGTTTCAGCCATCAAACTTCAACCACCTCCACACAGCAACTGTAGGAACCTCGAATCTTGTTGAATCCAAAACTTCTGTGATAATATACGATGTTAACCAGAGACATCTCATATTGCAACTTGCAAGAATGGTTGCATTTAAGTGTATAATTCTAGATGGCATTGGGACCAATCAATTTCCCAGCAGCTGAACTTCTACGGTTCTAATTTCAATCCTTTGCCAGGTGATCCGATTGTTCTTCAGGATGTTGCTTCTTGGTGGTAGCTGTAGTTGTGAATGCTTCCCTTGGTTCCTGTAAAAACATGAATTAGACACGAGTACACGATGGCATGTGTTATGAAATAATTATCTAAATCTTGATGATAATGGAAATTTTCCTCTGTACCAATGAAGAAATGCAAAGAGAAAATGAAAGAAAACTTGGTTAACAATTTCTTAAGCTGGTTCATGTATTGCTAAATTTAACAATTCACAATGTCAGAAGCATGAAAGCATTCAAAGCAAAGCACTATAAGAAGGTTCACTGAAGAACAAAATTTTGCAAAAGGAAACATAGTATAAATTTTTTCTCCAGAACAAATTTTACGATTAGCCAAATAGAAAAAGGTAGGGTACGCAATCCAATTACGTTGACATAAAATGGTAAGCAGAGATGATTACCAAAAGCATTCCTCATTCTTTTGGCAATAGAAAATTAAATTCAAGATGCACTTTTTTACATGTCCTTAACTAACAAATGTTAAGAAAAATACCATCTATATATGCTACAATACCTCATCTACACTTTTCTCGTTTACTCCATTGTTGAAAGGAGAACCTTCATTACTTTCCCTCTGAGGTGTATATGTGGAATTCTGATTTTCTTCCAAGTCTTTGCTTAGTGGATTACCATTTACAGTGACTTGAGATGTGGATGGATCAGTATCAGTGTTAACATGCTGAGAATTTTCAACATTATCATCCCCATCTTGATTTCCCTCTTCAACTGTTATCTCATTAGTCTCATATACTTTAGTTGCTTTAGATGCTGCTTCCGCGGCTTTCCTTTTTTCTTCTTCTCTTTGTTGTCTTCTCCTTGCCTCTTGCTCTTTAAGTTGCCTAAATCTGCAACAAAAAGTCCAGGACAAAATGAAAATAAAATAACAGCACTATTAAACGCTGGTGGCTACTTATATAATTACCGACCTTTCACCAGGCTGTGGCCCCCCTGATGTTGATTTCTCATCTTGTCTAGCTTCTGTTTTCGTGGAATTTACTTTAGGTACCGACTTCGGAATCTTCATTTGGTCATCCTTCATAATATCATCTTGAATTTGAACTATAGGATTTTTGGCACCCCCTAATTTTTGAAGCCATACTTGTTGAGCAGTGCTCAATATATTATTTGTTAACCTGCACATAGCATAATAAGTAAATACGGATAGACAGGAGACATGGTTATATAAATATAAGGCAAACAATAAGCTTCTAATTAAGCTCACCAATAAAGGCTTAGTCCAGAAGGAACTGAAAGAGCAAAATAACCAATCATTAATGGAAGGAGCTTGGTGATGGCTTGAGAACTCTTCATGTTGGGATCATTAGGCTGAAAGTTGACATGGAAAATGTTGAGCAACTCAGCTAATAAGATATACCCAGATGCATTTTCATGTGCAGACACATGAAGTAAACTAATATGAACATTTTTCTATTAATCTTGTATAAAAGTAAAGGAGAGTGAGTTGGTTACATGTGATTAAGCTAATAAGGTAAAATTCAGTTAGAAAGGCTGGCTATGGATGCAGAAGAAAAAATGTTAAGTACTTAAAGTTAAAGATATAACTTAGCCATGGCTCAACACTTGTAAAATAAGGTTCAGTATTTAAGTTAAAGATATAACTTAGCCATGGCTCAACACTTGTAAAATAAGGTTCAAGGGAAATATTGAGAAAGGGAACCGACATGTATATAATTTAGTTGTGCATATAACAAGACTGACCTGTGATGACTGCATTATTTGGACAGAGATGTACTGACTGACTACCAGCAACACGGGCAAGACAAGGTAAGCCAATGTGTCTGACCATCCAAGGGGAGGGTGACCATCCTGAAATTAAATGATTAAAGCAAAAGAAGTTAAAAATTAAATTAAATTATTTGCCAAATCACATATAAATTGAAATGGAAGCAGCAAGAACAAAAAATGATATTGCAAAGAACTTTTTGCAATAACTTTAGCATAGGTTAAAAATAATTCTGAAGAACTACACTTAAGAAAAATGATGCAACAATTTTTCATTGATTCATTGAATAAATCTTTCTTATGAGACCACAGCTTATTAGATCACAAATATATTAACTAGCTAACTAATCTAATTTGGTATATATGATCCACAGATGGTGCACCCCCAACAGTGGAGGGTTCCTTCTAATATGTGTAACTCTCAATCAGCAAAAAGGAAACTCTTGTATGAGGGTGTAAAAAATTATAATAGAAAATGGAATTCTCCTATAAGTTAACTATTTAAATTGGAAAAATACAATAGAAGAGCTTTCTTATTTAGCAGAATAAGCATTGCCAACAAGGGAAACATTGTAAAGAATGCCTAAAACAAAGCACGAGAATTCAATATGGTCGTATTTCAAGCCAAGTTGCTAAAAATAAAATCGGAACTCTAAACATTATTCCATTTTCCTCCTAACATACAAAAACATTAGTTTACTCACACTACGCCAATAAAATATGTCCACACTCACAAGGGAATTCAACAACTTCACACAGATTCTCAAAAGACCATGAAACATTGAAACTGGTCAACTAAAAAATATAAAAGAAATATACTTCTTATTAGTGATACAAATGATGGGACAATTCACAATTTGGAAAGAAGACCAATGCCCTAGACAAAAAAAATATGGTACTTGCAATGCCACAAAAGTAGTGTTCTCAATATATGTAGTTTTACTTTCTATTTTCCAAAAGATACTCACCACAAATGGAAAAAGCCAAGAGATACCACTTCCATTTTGACGAGCAGCAACCGTTGTTGGACCAGCAAGAGAAGGTATCCAGAAGAAACCTTCTGTAAGGAGTCCCTTTGTAATTATTTTTCAAATTAAAAGAAAAGGTAGCATTAACCATCAAAGGTAGATTCATATGACCAAAAAATCACATCAATGGATAGACTATCAGATACCAAATCAGCAGAATACACAAGATACCTCATCTGCCACATTTGAAAGGGCTCGATATAGGCCAATCCAGACTGGTATTGTTGCAAGTGTAGGCAAGCATCCTATGGAGAAGAGAAAAGACAGATTGACGAAAATATTACTAGGTAAAAAATTTAGATAGAACATTAATGCATTATACTGGATTAATTGATGCCTGCATACCCAATTAAGCCAAAACAATAGACTAAAAAATGCTTGATCAAATAGTTCCATATATCTTTTAATCATATAAAAAAAGAGAACAAACTGAACTTGTGATATGAAAGCTTTGGATGGCTCCATCCAGGAAACCAAGGACCATATTTATAAAAAATTTTGCAATATAGTCTTTCATTCCATAAATACCTGCTAGAGGATTAATGCCGGCCAATTTATACAACCGAGCAGTTTCAAGTTGAATTCTCTCCTGTAACAAAACAATTCATAAAACTTGATATTTGAATTACACTCCTATCAGTCAAAGATAACAGTGAGAAAATATAGACATAAGCATGGGCAATTTAGAATGGAATTTTGTCAGCAATGATAGCAGCTCATTCAATTCTCCAGTAGCACAGGGGAAAAGAAATAATGCTATTCATGGCTATAGCTGCCCAGCAATATATCAAAAGTTATCCGAAAAGTTATCCAGTATATTCCCATAGTAGCTTTATTATGTTCATAATCCAAACACGTATATTACTTATGGAAGCTATAAAAGATACCTGATCACCAGCATAACGTTGCTGGATAGCTTTTATTTGAGGTTGCAGTGATCGCATAGCCATGGCAGATTCTACCTGTGAACATTTATTAAGAAAGTTATTTGTAATGAACATTTTTAACGTCAATAGCAAAGAGCCAATGACAATCAGTTCAGTATGTTGTCAATTCATCAACACTAGCGAATTTGAAGCACATTTCAACAGGAACAAACCTGTTTCTTTGTCAACGGAAAGGTGGCGGCTTTTACGAGAACTGTGAGCAGTATAATTGCAAAACCATAAGCATATGGCGCATGCAAAGTAGAAAGTCCATCTTTGAGTACCTACCGAAAAATTGAAAAAACACTTCTCTCATAATAATTGCAATGTGTACGATGGCAGTAGTATAACCATATGTAGTTATACAACTACAATTGTTGATCAAAGTAGTTATCTACTTAAAATTTCATATATGTAACTAAGTTATTTCATAACTTCAAAGTTCAAACAATAAAAAAAGGAAGTTTGACAAAACAACTATCACTTGACTGTTAAGTAGTCTACAGACTCGTGTACGAAGGTGTCATTCATTACCAGCAGAAGTAACATATTGTTCTGTTGACCCAATTTCAATCTCCAATATGAATGGAATATATTATTTCATTGACCTGACCACTATCAGCATCATCATCTCTTGACTTTGAATTTGTCTAATCGACTCCATGACAACTTAACCAACTATAGGAAATTGCACAGCTAGGATTACAGCAACAATGGAAATAATGATATTTACTTATTTAGCACTTGGAACCCTATTCTTTTGTGAGTTGTGTTGTCATCTTCAACAGCAAACACCATGAACAACCAACCACTATAACTAGTGCATTGCACCACCTTTAGCTTCGCTTTCACCATGCATTAACCTTAAACTGCAACTACTTTTAAGCATGGTTTGGTTTCTTTTTTTTCACTTTTCAGATTTATTAATTTTATTCGTCTTAGTCTTATATTTTTTTTTTCAATTACCATTTCATGTTTCCACTATCTTCTTCAGTGCAGTACAAAATAGACATGGAATTAAAACAGGAAATAAAACCAAACAAGCCCTTAATTCGCCATTCTAATTCACACTAGCATGCTCAAAACGCTCCAAACACTGAATTCACATATTCCAAATTCAAATTCAAATCATGCCCTCCAAATTCCACACGCTAAACAAATAAAAATTCATTTGAATAGAAAGAGATGGAAGTTAGGATAAAAAATAACAAGAAGAACAATACCTTGAGCACAGTTTCCATGTAATTGGTGATCCCCGAGAGCCAATCGTTGTTCTGTTTGGCGGTGGTTGTCGCCGTCGCCGCTGTGTCGGAATTCGAGACGGCGGCATCCGCAATCGTGTAGAGGAACCCTTCCGCCCTATCGAACAGCTCCCTTAACACCTCTCCGGCGGCGTCGGGCTCCGGCAAGAACCCGGGTTTGAACCCGAACCGGGCCACCGAAAGCGACCCGCGGAGGAAGCTCCTGGTCGAAGCGGGAACAGCGTAGGAGTGAGACCGGTTCAGGAGAGGGAACCCAGTCCGGTTCCCGAACGGAGTAGAAGCTATGTTGGGCGGCGCACAAGGTAAGAGAGAAGCCATTTAATTTGGGCTCTGAAACGAGCCGGTTCAAGAAAGAAGAACGAAGAAGAGAAACCCTAGCTAGCAGTAGCAACACAAACCAGTTCGGTTGAACAGCGGGGTGTGGCTGTTTTTGTTTAATAGGGTGAGGAGGAGAGAGCAGAGGGTAGACGAAGGAAAGTGGAGCAATGGAAATGGAGTGAGTGGCGTTGTGAATCTTATGATATTGTTGGAGGGCAAAAACAAAGGTTGGGTGTTGGTGAAACGTGTTGTTAATTGTAAATACGTTTTTGGTAATAAAAAATTTTTTTTAGTTGAATTTAATTTTGATGTCCTATTAATATAGAGTAATTTTATTTTTATATATATATTTAATTACATAATAATAAAAATAATTATTTTTTACATTGACTCATAAATAGTCATTTAAAAAAATAAATATAATTATATGATTGTGTATAATTATTTATACTATTAGTATATTAAAATTAATTTTTTTTTTAGTTTTGTTTCTAATTTTTTTTAGTTAGTTGTGTATTTAAGTAGT
>NC_029781.3:9555289-9565379 GCF_000817695.3 Arachis duranensis | reverse complement strand
TTGTATTTATAGTATTTAAAAGATATAGTATTTTTGAAAGCATTTAAAGTAAAAATTTTTAAAGAAAATTTATATTTATCGAAATTAAAAAGTTTAATATAACACATTAATTCATTTCCAAATTTAATTATTTCATTAAAGTCATTTTTAATTTAATTTACCAGACATAGATGCACTTTTTTAATTTTGATATGAGAGTAGAAATAGTGTATAGCACATTATTAGAATGTAGGAAGATTGACCGCTTTTGTGATGACTATGCTAAAGAAATCGAACGGTTCGAGTTAAGGAATAGTAATCGAATTGTCTGATTACATAAATCAGTAGATATACAATTTGGGCTGTCTGATTTGCATATCAAATGCCACGTGATTTGCGTAGCAAATACCACATATCGTGCATGCAGTGCATCCCGACCTCTTGATCTACGTCTCTCCTTTTCACTTTGGAAATTCTCTCTTCCATTCATTCCTTTCACTCACTCTCATAGCAAATGCCACGTGATTTGTGTAGCAAATGCCACGTGTCGTGCATGCAGTGCACCCCGACTTCTTAATCTACGTCTCTCCTTTTCAATTTCCCCTTTTCACTTTGAAAATTCTCTCTCCCATTCATTCCTTTCACTCTTACTCTCATAGCAAATGTCACGTGATTTGCGTAGCAAATGTCACGTGTCGTGCATGCAGTGCACCTCGACCTCTTGATCTACGTCTCTCCTTTTCATTTTGGAAATTCTCTCTTCCATTCATTCCTTTCACTCTCACTCTCAGTTCACACATTCCATAACTCACTTATATTCTCTTCTCTTCTTTCATTGTTCATCCAAATCAGACGAAAAAAAACAATCATCCACTATCAAAATATCAATAATACTTAGGAGACCTAATATAAAAGAAGTTAATCATTTAGAATTTTACATTGTTAATTATCTTGTTCATTCTAATTATGTAAGTTTTCATTATCAAATATTTTAATTTAATAAAAATAATAATGATAATATTAGAGACTAATAAAAATTATTTAAAAATCTTTTAAATAATTATTGAGTTCATTGTTATTATAAATATATTATTTAGATATTTAATTAAGGATTAACGACTTGTTGTTGTGTATTATTAGTTCGATATTTAATTAATATGCTTTTTTATTGTATTATAGTGAAAGTTTTGAAATTTTTTGGATATAATAATTAACCATTATTCTTCATTCTTAGTTAATTAAGTAATTAAGGTATATTATTATTATAGCAGCATGAAAATCGAAAATGAACAAGGAATAATAATAATAATAATTGAATTTAGTGTAATTTAAGTAATGAATTATTTTATTAACACTAAATTTTGGTTATGAATTTAATAAATTATTTATGATTATTAATAAATTTGGTGGTATAAAATATATATACGTATAATAATAATATTGAGGTGTTTAATACTTTTTAATATTATTTTGGTTATATAAATAGAAAATAATGAATTATTATTATTATTATAAAATAAATATATTTTAAACATTAAAAAAATATAATTTTAATGTATCTAATAATTAAATTTATATTTTAGATTCATTTAAGTTTTATTAATTGTTGGTAGAAGCTAATAAATATAAATGTGAGATTTTCGTAAAATAGATTTAGTATATTTCGAGTAGTTAATAATATAATTGTTAATATAACTATATTATACTAGTTGTTAAATTTTATTTATTAATTAATTATGGTTATCTTTGTTTAATGTGATATATGGCTACATTTTGTAGGATTTGCGGATGTTGACATATAACCACTTAATGCCGCCGGATCCGTACAATCTAATTGTGGAGGGACACTTATGAGAGACTAATTTTTATCACGTTTTTTAGATTGGAGTAATCCAATATCAGTCAGCAATGGTTAATGCTCTGATCGAGTGATGGCGCCCTAAGACTCACACATTTCATTTTTCGGTTGGTGAGTGTGCCGTGACATTGGAAGATGTGGCGATAATATTTGGTCTTCTGACAAATGGTCGTCCAGTTACACGACCGACCATGGGTAGTTATGAGGGCTTAGAGGTCGAATGCTTGTACCAGTTTGGGGTTGCACCTAAAAAGACAAATTGTAGAGGAAGTTTCATAAAGTTGACGTGGTTTCAAGGACTGAAAGATCGTATAGTCTTGACTGATGATATTTACATTCAGAGATACATAAAGTGCCACATAATGTTATTATTTGGGACAATTCTATTTGGAGACAAGTCTAGAGCAACAGTGCACTGAAAATTTCTGCCGTTATTCCGTAACTTTCCTGGGATCATAGAATTTAGTTAGGATTGACATGCCTAGCGCACTTGTATAGAGCATTGTGTAGGGCATCTCGTATCGACTGTAAGGAGATCGATGGTCCACTAACACTTTTGCTTATCTGGGCTTGGATCCGTCTACCATTTCTTGTACTGATTCTTGGCAATCCCCAACTCTTTCCGATTGCAAACAGGTAAAATTAATTACTATCTGCTTTGAAAAAGTGTAGCACATTATATTTTAATTTTTATGATAAAAGTTAATTAACGGATTGTCTAATGTCAAGTGGCGTAACTGGGAGCGTGCTGAACGACATTACAGTTTCATTCTCTTGCTCATTTTAGGAGGTCGTTGGATGATCTACAAGAAAAAAATGTATCTTATAATAAATAAGTATCTGTTTTTGTTTAGCCGTATTATTATTTGGTGTGTAATTCACTTTTACTTTTAATGTATCCAGTTTGTTTTGGAGACTTAAGTAGTTGATCGTATTGTGTAACGTTCCTTCTAGTAAAATACCTTTCTTAAGTCATGATATTTCCACTAACAAGAACATTACGTGATCTTTTCCAATATTAACTACTTAATTATTGGGCCTTTATATCGATATCGCGTTCCAATTTCGTGAAAAGGCTAGAAAATTTTGTTCAAATAAAACCTTTCATCAAAGATCTTCAAACAATAATAGTCACATAATTATTAATAATAGTAAATGTTATTCAAGTAATTTTAAATAAAACTCAGATACAATACCTATCCATCTGAAAATATAAAATCTTAAGCGACAAGCATGAGGGGACTCTATGAAAGCACTTAACTCATAAAAAAACTCTACTATTCGTCCACAGATCCATATTAAGTCTTCAAAATCTGTGTCACTGAAAGGGTGAAAAATTACGGGGTGAGAACTAACCACTCATTCTCAGTAGAGGATGAGAATGCCGTAAAAGTGGTTTTCCTAATGAAACCTTTAAAATTCTTCGAGTTCTAATTTAAACAATTTAATTATTATCCTTTAAATTATATTATTTGATCAGTTTTCAGTACATTAATCAATCCTCAGTTATATCAATTCTCAATCACCTCAGTTAACGGTCACATTTATAAACTAACAAACACAGGCAAGGTACATAATATAAACATACAAACAATTCATGCAAGTCAAATAGCAAGGAATTTCACAGATAACCTAACACAGCAATAGAAAGCACCCAAACAATTCATACAAATGCATATGATGAATATCTATTTCTATATAGACTGTGAGCTCACGTGTCAGTTCGTTGTCCGTTACCCGATAGTAGTCCTGAGATAGGCATTACGTATCGCGTCCCTACCTCAGCCAACGTCCCTTCTATGAGCATTACGTATTGCTGTTCTCATAGGGAACCTTCCTTCGGGTCTCAAGTGGGCGTTAAGTATCACTGCCCCCACTGAGCCTCATCCTTCAGGCAGAGATGGATCCAGAAATATTATTATGGGGGGACAATAACATATATAATATTAAAAGATTATGCAAAAAATTATATAATGTAAGATGTATTACAAAAATATACTGATAAAGAATATATTTTAAAGTGCAAAAAATATGTGTGTAATTTTTACTAATGAAGTAGTCGATTGTTCATATCATAAAATTCATCGATAGTAAAACCTGTGTCAAATTTTTAGCAATTTTTTTTCAATATAATTAAAAGACAATTAGCAATAAATTCATCTTTCATTTTGTTTCTGAGTCATTCATCACAATATTCATAGTTGAAAAGATCATTCAGTTGTAGCAGTTAAAATAAAGAGAATTAATACCAAATGAATCAAGAAAAACAGTCACAAAAAGAAAAAGAATTCACTTTATGGATTTTGAAAAATTTTATTTAATTAAAAAATATTAATAATAATATCTTTTTCAGATTTTTTTTTACATTATTACTTACTTTTTAAATGTTAGAAATCATAATATTTAGGTTGGACTAAACTTTTATTTATAATAGACTAAATATTAAATAAATTTTTTAAAAAATTAAATCATACTTAATAACTTATTACTATTAATTTTTTTTTAGAAAAAGTTAGGGGCCGAGGCCTCCACTTGTCCCCCTCCCTCCCCCTATGTCCGTTCCTGCCTTCAGGTCTCAACTAGACGTTAAGTATCATTGTTCCTACTGAGCCTCATGCACAATATCTTAAGTAAGCGTTATGTTTTGCCTTTCTCATAAGATTGTGCTAAAAACATAGTTTTTGATTGCGGATGGCGGCTCACGGCGGTGAGCCAAAAATTTGCCATAAAATAATGGTGGATGGTGTTGCGGGAAATGGCGGATTACCTAAAAATACATATATATGTACAAAAAAAATGCAGAAAAATTGCAAATATTATAAACTATAAAATCTAATATATGTAATCATTTTTCTAGTCATATCCAATAAATGCAGCAACTATAATAGCAAATGTTGGAAATAAACATAAGACATAGAACATAAAAACTAAAAACTTAAGAGAAAGACCGAAGCCATTGTCTTATCATGTCTTTAAACTAACAAATGATAAAATAAATCATCTAAATTTTAGCTCTCATCAACTTTATCATGCCTCTCTGCCCTTTCATCATCATCTAATTCAGTATCATTAAATTGAATCTCCTCTTCTTCATTTTCGGAATCTTCTAAATCTTCAAATTCTGGTTCTTCCTCTTCCACAATTATCGCCTTTCTTTTTTTAGAGGCCTTAGACCCACTTGGTCCACCCTTTGGAGCTGTAGGTTCTTTCCTTTTTCTATTTTGTTGTCTTCTCTTAGTATTTGCATTAAGCTCATGTCCCCCCATTGCTTCAAACACAAGGTTCCAACTCAAAGTGTTGTCACCTTCATGAACCAAATCATCATCATCTTCTACATTATCATCACTTTGAAAGGTGGCAGTCCCAAGTTCTCCAACAAGCCACTCATTACACTCATCAATGTCATTGAGTGTAATAGGATCAACTTCATCTTTAAGGTTGTACCTTTCGATAAGCTGTTGGTTATATTTTATAAATACCAAACTCTCCATCCTTTCATGATCAAGCCTATTTCTTCTTTTAGTATGAATCTGCAAAAGTATTAAATATAATCTAAGTAGCTATAGAGTTTGCAGTTTATTACTTCTAAATTTAACAAGTTTAAGTGATACTTTACATGCTAAAAAATACTCTAGTTGCACTCACATCCTGAAGCACTACAAGCCAAGCTCAAAATCTTGATAGCAAAGTCTCGCATGTTTGGAGCTTCATGCCCGTATGTCTGCCACCAAAATGCTATAAATTAAAATAAATTTATCTTAAGATTTTAATTAGCACTCTAACAGTCTAACTAAGTCAATAATGCATTGGAAGATTAATCTTACTGGGTGAAAGCTTTTTCCTCTGAGATTTTGCAAAGGCTGATCCAAAAAGTCCATAGCTGGACTTATATAGTGCTTGCTCCTCCAATATCTTCTCTTGCACAGCTATACTTGGCACCAATCTAGTGATGCACTCAAACCACCCCTTTGTAACTTCTAAATCCAGCTCAATACGAGGATTATCATAAAACAACTCCGGATTCAGGAAATGACCGGCTGCATGCAACAAGCGATGAAGTTGGTAATTTCATCTGTTGTCAATGATTTTAAAAACTTTAGAATATTTGCTCACATCATTAAAAAATATTTTCATGATGCATTCCTTTGCCTTCTCTATTACTTCATATATATAACCCATCGGTGGCTTCTTCTCTCCATCAACAAGTCGAAGCACCCGAACAAGAGGACCCCATGATCTTAAGGGTGTACTTGACATGATTCCAAAAGGAGGGCCTAATAACAATATTTGTTGCCTCCCTCCCCTTTATCTCCCTTGACAACTTATTCCTTACCCACTCATCCGAGGTGAACATTTTTCTTAGATTTCCTTTCTCTTCATAAAGTCTTTTCAAAGACAGAAATAAAGTGGCAAATCGAGTGATTGTATGCCTCACCAATTTTTTGGCATTTGTGAAGTGTCTCAACATGGATAAAGTGCTAGAGTGGCTATAAGTGAAGCTAACCAAAGAAATGGCATTTTTTATGGTTTTTTGGATTAATTGTATCTTCCCAATATCTTCAAGCATCAAATCCAAACAATGGGTAGCACACGGGGTCTAAAACAAATTTCTCCATCAACAACTTACCGGTTAGAACATAGTTGCTCCCGTTGTCAGTTACAACTTGAACAACATTTTACTCCCCAATTTCCTCAACAATACCATCAAGAAGCTCAAACATTTTTCATCCGTCTTCACATATGTCCCAACAGGAGAGTTTACAAGAAAATTGATAATGCTCCGTTGTCTCTTATCCGTCCAAGCATCTGACATAATTGAGCAACCATACTTTTTCCATTGTTCCTTATGACCCTTTAATAAGTCTTTGGTGTATTCTAACTCCTCATTAAGGAGTTGAACCCTTAGAGCATGATAAGCTGGAGAAGGTAAATTAGGACCAAAGCTTCCAACAGCCAACAACATTTCTTGGAAACTCTTCAACCTCACTGGATTCAATGGAATCCCAGCTTGATAGAACCACCGTGCTATGTATCGATGAACTCTACAAACCGCTTTCTTATTACATGCTTCCTTGCTATTCTGTTGCCTCAATTTCTCCTTTTTGTTTCTTGCAATGGTAGTTTCGAATCTTTTAATAAACAAATCCATTGGACCTCTCCTTGAACTTGTACCCCCTCTAGCTGCTGCCATTGGAGTTGGATTTGGAATTTCATCAATTCCTTTTGCATCTTCTTCTGACAATCCAAATTCCAAACTATCTAAATCAAGCTCCCTAGCATTGACACTATGTTCTTCGGTGTTCACCGATGTAGCACTTTTTTTTCCTCGAGTTATTTTCTGATTGTAAAACTCCCATAATTCAGCAAGAACATCCTTTGAGACTATTTTACATCTAGCAACATTCCCAGGCTTATTCATTAAGTGCACCTTTGTCGGTGTAATTCCTCCTTTCATAATTTTTCCACAAAAAGTAGATATGGTGTCATTGGTATTTCCTTCTTTCACAATATTAACATATTTTCACCATGGATCAATCTTACTGGCACAGACAGCAGCTGTAGGACGAGCATGAGCAGTTCCAACAGCATGGCCGGCAGAGGCAGAGGCAGGGATAGGGGTAGGGGCATCAGAATTAGGGGCTGGTCTAGAAGTTGACATAGTGGACTAAACTGAAAGGAAAACAAGTTGGAGGAAGAGAGGTTTATGAGGGAAGAGAAGGAGACAGTGAAGTGAGTGCACTAAATGAAAAAAAGGAATGTATGTATTGTAAGTGGTACGAACCAGAGAAAAGAGGGAACTGTGATGATGAGTGGCAGCTATCACCAGCGGCGACGGGTAGTGACAAACGGCGACAGGCGATGGCATCCGACGGCGACAGGCGGTGGCGAAGATCCCCGGTGACAGGAGGCACATAGAAGAGAGAAAGAGAACAGGGACAGAAAGCCGTTTTGGACATGAAAGAGAGGAAGAGTCATTTTTGAGTTGCAGCGGCTGAACTGGGTTAGTGGGTTACATGTATCATTTGGCGTTTTGCTAAGTTACCCATTTACCCTCGAATTTTTTTTAAAAATTCAAAAAAACCCGCAATTTTTGCCATTTTCATGGCAGTCCGCCATGCTGTCACCACAATTGCGATTGCCTTTTGCCCGTTGTGAAAACCCCTTCGCGGTGGCGTTTGTATGGCGGCGAGGGTAAATTCCGCCATGCCATACCGTTATGGCGCCACCATGGCCGATATTTTAAAACACTACCTAAAAATCAAATTATTTAATTCAAATCATTCAATCTTTTTCAATCTTTTCCTCAATCTTTATTCCTCAAACCTCAACTCTTAATTTCTTAAACTTTTAAATCTTTAAACCTTATTCCTTAATTCCTTAAGCTTTAATCCTTAAACTTTAAACATTAAACCTTAAACCTTAATTCATACCTTAATTACCTCTTTCCCATCCAAACTCGATTTAATCGCTTTACCTTCAAATATTCAAATGATCTTAAATTATTATTTTAATCACGTTCTTTTATTAAAAGATCATTACATCCTTATTAATGTTTAACCTTAATACCCTGACCTCTTTGACCGAAACCTCTATCCTTCTTTAATACCTCATCTCCTTCTCTTTTTCCTTTTAATTCTTACTATTTTTTCTTAAACTTTTCCTTATTTTTATAAAATTTTGGACATAACATCCCCTAGAAATAGGATTTTACTAATCTTTTTTTTAACAATTACCAACAACAATAGTTTTTTCAACTTGGTGGCAGTGGCCAGAAGCTTGGCGGTGCAACTCGGTGACGAGCTCCGTCAGAATCCTCTTTCTCTCTCTTTGAAATCCCTCTCCCTACGCACTGTCACAACAGTTATTCACAACCCCAGCGATGGCGGCTATGACGGCGACGAAGTGGATCCACAGCAGCAACGATGTAGGATGCGGCAGCAACGAAGATGAAGCTTTCTTCTCTGCATCTCTGGCTCGCGCATCGTCCTCTCCTGTTCGCGACAGTGCTGATCCTCTCTCCACTCAGCAGCACAATGGCGGTGACGGTCTCGAGCGGAAATGGCGACGACTTGGCAGCTCCCTCTTCTCTCTTCTGTTCGTGCATCCTTCCTCCCTCTTTGCTACAACATCGACAGCGACTGCGACGGTGGCAAGCCCTAGCTGTGGCGCCGTCCCTTCCTCTCCTCCTCTCTTTCTTCTTCTGTGTGTGTGTGCGCGTTTGTGGGTAAGGGTGGCGACCAGGGGTAGGTTAGGGTTGAGGGGATGAGTGGCAATGAGTGAGTGTGGGTTAGGTAAAAAAGATAATGGTAAAATTGGGGATTTTAATAAATTTAAAACGATAGAGTAGTAAATTAAACTAAATATAGTTTAATATAATTATTTTTAAGAATACTATTTTTTTCTCAATAATTAAGAAAATACCCAAATCATTAATTTATAGTAAACAAAAATATCTAATTATTATAAAAATGATATAAATCCTAATTAATTTTAAACCCAGCATCATAAAATTTGATTTAATTACTTTTTAGTGAAATAATTTTTTTAAAATAAAATTTTCAACAAATATAATAAATCATAAATAACTCATTATTTAATTTTCAAAAACTCAAAATGTTACAAATTGTGCCAGATGTAATTCCTGTAGACATCCGTCAACATTTGATGATTTGGAGTGCTACAGTGCAACCGATAATGTTTCGAATGTGCTGATCAACATTGTCAACATAGATCAAGAAATATTTTTGTTTCTCTTTTGCTCAATGGAAGTAAACCTTGATGAATACAAGGTTGTCTCTTGAGTTTAAACCATACAAGACCAATCACTTGTTAAATCACAATAAAAAGAAAGTTTTCCAACAGGTATTAAGTGATGAACTTGTGTTCTCACTTTTCAAAGTTTTCCAATAGCTATTAAGTGATGAATTTGTGTTCTCACTTTTCAGTTTTGACTTTTGACTACTATAGTAGAAGACCAGTGTAATGAATATGGTCAAGAATGCACATAAACTATATTTATTAACAACTTCATTTGCAGCTCTAAAGTCACTACCATAAGCAGAGGAAGAATCATTTGCAATCTGATTCAAGAAAAACTACCCTTCCACTTTGTTTTCAACATGAGACTTTGTTCCTTTCTTTGAGAAAGTGGAGGATGAAGAAGAATAAAAAGATGATGATGATTCTGTAAATGTTGATGGCATTACTTTCTTTGATGAGGTCGTTTGAGCTTGAGGGACTAATTGTCTCTTT
>NC_029781.3:9534791-9555278 GCF_000817695.3 Arachis duranensis | reverse complement strand
TGTAAGTAAAATGGGAGTCACATCACATGTCTCTGTTACGTCTGATGGACCCGGATGGACGGAGGGATCAAGATGTCCAACTTTTGAAGAGGTCAGGGACTTAAAAGTATTTTCTAATTCTCAGATACTTATACTTAGATGTCTAGGAGGCAAAAAGTTAGGAATCTATTTGTCATTTTCTAAAAAAAAATAAAGGCATCATGTGCAATGCACATTTTTGTCAAAAATTAACTATAATCTTCATTTTTTTACCAAATATCACTCTTCACCAAAGAAATCCGTAATGATATAAACTATCATATTAATAACTAATTGAGGCATGACTAAATCAAAACATTTTAAATTTTACATTAAGGCAAAAAAAATTATTTCGAGGTGTACCTGAAATGGATTGTAAGAAAATGGATTTGAAAAGAAAGTCGGAGATGATGGTAAATGCGCCTGGGGTGGCTTCACGTCAGTTCCAGAACAACAATTGCAGGTACCTGCAAAGGAGTTTAATTCCTGAGTCAGCAAGAATTCAAGTAGGATAAGTCTAGAGTGTATAAAATGTACTAACATAGGATGATGACATAACCATTAGGAGAAGAGATCTTATCCGATCAAGGTGGGAAGTTATCCCCTCATTGTCTGGGAGGTTATTGTAATCCCCGTAACTGAAGTAATGGAGGGGGAGTTCTAACTTGCTCCCCAAGCCCAGTCGAACTCAGGTCTTAGAGCCCAAGTCTAATGTTATTCGGGTATATGGACCCGCAATTGGGTCTGACCTCCATAATGGGCTAGGTTGTGAGGACATTATGAGGACCATCTTCGAGTAACAGTCTAAGTCGTAAATACGAATCGTTTGTTTGTTGGTCACCGAGCTTGGCAAGTTTGAGAGGTCGACAATTGTCTGAGTAGGAGCCAGATCGATCTGATTGTCGGAGTCAGTCGTGATGTCTTGTTTCTCATGTCAGATTATGCTTAACACAAGACGAATCTCTACATGGTTTCACCATAGATCAAGTCGAAAACTTCACGTAATTATTGGGGAGAATGTACATTGCTTTAATTGTTCTCATGTCTTTTCAGTTTTCTTGATAACCGCAGCTAGCATTTAAATCCTTACAAAATTATCATAATGCCCCTAATTATACTTATTTATAACCCTTCTCTTTCTTTGCATTCTTCTTCTTTCGATTCATATTTCTCTTCATTCAACTTTGCATTCTCTCATTTCTATTTCCTTTGTTGGTGCTCCCAGGATTTACAAAGTGTTCTTTGCTTTTTTCTTATTTCATCTTCATCAGGTTGGTTCTTTTTCACTTTCACCATGCTTTATGCTTTACTCTTTCTTCTTTTTCTTTTCATCTTGCCAATATACTAGTATTTCTGATGCTATGTGATTCTTGATGCCTTCTTCAGGTGGTGACGCTATCATCATGGTGGTGGCTTTGTTCCTAAATAAGTGCTTGCTTTTTGGAAGTTTTGATTGCTTGTGGTCTCCACCCCACAAACTTTTTTTTCTTCTTCCACGTTTTTAAATAGTCATTCAATTTTACTTTTGTAGATATTTGACCTCATAACCAAATCGATTGTTAATGAGATACCTTCCAATATACTTGTAAGTTTAGCTTAGATGGATACTACTGTCTCGAGCATCCCTCACTTTATCTACATGTACGAGTGTCTCTTTATTATAAGGTTGGGATAAAGATCATTTTTATCAAGTTCGAGTATGTTGTCCTTTACGCATGTAAAGTGACTCCTACTCAACTCCATCCAAACTTTTGGACCTTTATGCTAGGATTCCAAGTTATGTGTTGGACACTTTGACTTGTTTGCTCCTT
This sequence comes from Arachis duranensis, assembly GCF_000817695.3. Taxonomy (NCBI): domain Eukaryota; kingdom Viridiplantae; phylum Streptophyta; class Magnoliopsida; order Fabales; family Fabaceae; genus Arachis; species Arachis duranensis. The sequence goes on along the minus strand of NC_029781.3, from coordinate 9,553,449 downwards.
CCGGATTTTCCTTCACCTCTTCACCTGGCAAAGCCCTTCAGTGTCAAAAAATAACAATAGGTTTCCGTCCGAGCTCACCAAGATTAGAAGATCTTCCAGAATTTTTAGGACTCTTTCCACGATTTTCAAAAACTTTTACTTTAAGGTGAGGCTCTGCCCAACTTCCAAGCTTTTTTCCAAAACAAAAAAGACGAGTACATATTTTGCCTATATTGGCATTCTAAACTTGAGAATGATGACCTTAATGAAGAGAAGCTTTTCGTTGAGATTTTGAACGAATGTTAGGGTTATGGTCTTAACCACCATTTCCACAAAAATGCTCTTCATCGAGTTATTGAGTTTTATTCGAACCGAGTTAGGTAAATGTCTTTTTTATAATATAGTTATGATATACTTGCTGCTTATTCAATTTTATCTTTTTTTTTTTCTGCAGAGAGAATGACCAGTGCATCTGAATCCTACAAGCGCATGAAACAAGGATGAAACCATGGAAGTTGAGCGGCGAGGAACAAGTTTATGAAAGTTTATAGCTATGGCGGTGGCTAGAAAATTTAGTGGATGGTGTTATTGTCTTTCACTGTTTGGAAGAGTCGGGGAGGAAGTGTGGAGGATTGAAAATTGGGGTGAGGTAGAAATATAATTATAATTGGAAATTTAATATTAGATTGTTTAAGAAGAGGATAATTTAAAATTTTAGATAAGTTTTTAGTGTCTGGATATTTTAGTTAATATAGCCAATCTTTTATAAATATAACGTAAATTTTGATTTTTCGTAGTAAATTTGTCAACATTTTTAAACACAAAAAGTTATGTATAAATAAAAAATTAACTACTAAATTAGTCATTATATATCTGTATATAAATAATATATATATTATTTAATTTATTTTTAATATGTATTTTGAATTTTAGTATATACTACTAGTGATTAGTGAAGGTACCCGTACTACGCTTGGGATTGATCATGGTTTGCCGGTTTAAAGCTATTATTATATTTTGATTAGAATGAATCCTGACATCACGAGGGATGAATCTATCATTAATGAATTATAAGAATTTTATTAACTCCCCTGAATGAATGGAACTCGTAAGTGCATCTTGTGCATGCATTGATTCCAATGATGATGAAAAAGGAATTTATCAATTTGGTTTTATTTTCTCTGCTTATACTTTTTAAATTAAGTGTTTGTTTTGGTGCCATAATAAATTTTTTACATATTGATACATTAAAAATATGGACAAATAATAATATCACATATAAAATTTATTTTACACATTAATATTTAATTTTTTTTAAAAAATATATATCATATCACTACTTTTATTAAAATATCCTTATAATTTAATAAAAATAAAAAATATTATTTTATTTTAGGGTAAAAAAACATAAACAAGCCAAAGGGAGAATAATTTTACACAAATAAACCAAAACAAAATCTGATTCATCAATTAATCAAAGCACATTTCTATGTAGCTGGTTCGAACTCACTTTACATGTAAATCAAACCAAATAGGTTCGAATTACACATTGTAAGCCATAGCCACATAATTCGAACCAATTTGGTTCGAACTCTATCTTCATAATTCGAACCAATTTGGTTCGAATTACACTGCTGAAGTAATTCGAATCAGCTTGGTTCGAATTACACAGACCATATTTCGTACTAGGCTGGTTCGAATTAGTGAGGACCAGACCTGTATATATATGGTGTGAACGTGAGTTGCTATCATTAGAGGGGGGTAAGATGGCTAGTGAGGAGAATTTCGTAGTGTTTGTTCACCATAGAGGATCCATTAAGAGGAAAACTCGTTCCGGTGTGAAGTTCACTGATAAGAATCCTCTCTGTATTATCGTTAGGCCTACGACGAGGTATGAGGACCTTGTTAGCTCTGTACTGCTGAAACTTGGTCTAGAAGGTGTGAAACGGGTTAAGAAATTTTTTTATCGAATTCCAATCACGGTGCTCCAGGAAATCGTAAAGTACGATTGTTTCACGATCGGGAGTGATGAGGACTTGCAGGTCATGTTTCATTGTCGCCGACAGTTTCCAGAGGTGAGGACACCAGAACTGTTGGCAAAGTTGGTTGACGGGTGTCAAGCTCGGGGGTTCGAACCGGAACACCACCACTTTAGCCACGGTAGCCGGTTCTAGCTCCAGACCTGCCGTTGCATCTTCCTCCGTCCCTGCGTACGAGCCACCCGTCCAACATGTCGCCTCCCCTTCGTTCGCTGTTGATCTCAACAGCAGTGTAGGCGACGAGGTCGGAGAAGGGGAACATCTGGGGACCTCTTTAAAGTGTGTTGCACCGGCTGGTGTTGGAGATGGATTCTTGGATTATCCAGAGGATGATGATGTCGAGCCGGATATGATTGCTGATGACAGTGGCGATGATGTTGGAGCAAGTGAGCCTGCTGGGGCGGGCGGTGGTTCTAGCTCTGGTACGCAGCAGTACCCTCCACATTTTTTCTCTTTAAACTTGGATGCCATGAGGCAAGAGGGAGTTCCTGGGCAGCCGGCTGGATTTGGCGCTAGAGATGCTGAAGGGTCTGCAGGTCTGACAGAGTTTCAGGTTAGTCAGCAATTTCCGGATAAAGAAGAGGCCCTGTTAAATGTCAAGACTTACAGCATCCGTCGAGGGGTACAATACAAGGTCGTGGAGTCTGACTATCGCCGGTATGTGGGCAAGTGTTCTGAGTTCGGCAATGGGTGCACATGGTTGATTCGGCTTAGTCTCTGACAGCGCAAGGGACTTTGGGAGGTCAAACGTTACAACGGACCGCATACTTGTCTCGCCACCTCCATTTCCAGTGACCACAGGAGTTTGGATTACCATGTGATATCGGCATTCATTATGCCAATGGTTAGGGCTGATGCATCCGTCAGCATCAAGGTGCTCCTAAATGCCACTGCCGCACACTTTGGGTTTAGGCCAACTTACAGGAGGGTCTGGTTGGCGAAGCAGAAGGCTGTTGCCCTCATCTATGGTGACTGGGATGAGTCGTACAACGAGCTCCCAAGGTGGGTGTTAGGAGTCCAGTTGACGATGCCTGGTACTGTTGCAGTCATAAGGACGAGCCCTATTCGTGTCGGTGGACAGTTGGACGAGTCTCAAGCTTATTTTCACAGACTATTATGGATGTTTCCACCGTGTATCGAGGCATTCCATCATTGCAAGCCCCTAGTTAGTATTGACGGCACCCATCTGTATGGCAAGTATGGGGGAACGTTGCTTGTCGCGATTGCACAGAACGGGAACTCCAATATACTCCCTGTTGCATTCGCATTAGTCGAGGGTGAGAATGCTGAGTCGTGGTCCTTCTTTCTCTCCCACCTGCGTCAGCATGTGACACCGCAGCCGGGTCTGCTGGTTATCTCGGACAGGCATAACGACATCAAGGCCGCGCTTGAGGCTCCTGACGGAGGCTGGTTACCTCCGTCTGCATACCAGGCATTCTGCATCCGACATGTTGCGGCAAATTTCGCCCTTAACTTCAAGGGCAAAGACGCAAGGAGGCTACTTGTGAATGCGGCGTACGCTAAGACCGAGGTCGAGTTCCATTACTGGTTTGATATTCTTAGGTCCGAAGACCCGGCGATGTGTGACTGGGCGAACCGGATTGAGTATTCGTCATGGACACATCATTGTGATGAGGGGCGTAGATTCGGACACATGACGACGAATATATCTGAGTGTGTGAACTCGATACTCAAGGTGTCAGAAACCTTCCTGTCTGCTCGCTAGTGAAGGCAACATACGGAAGGTTGGCCGAATTATTTGTTCGCAAAGGGAGAGAGGCTGAGGCGCAGATGGGAACCGGAGCACAATTTAGTCAGCACTTGGTGAAGTGTATAGAGGCCAACTTGAAGACGGCTAGGTGCTTCACGGTTACTGTGTACGACAGGGATAATTCCGAGTTCACCGTCGCAGAGACAACTCCGACTGGTTCTTTCTCACTGGGTAGCTACAGAGTCTCGCTTGCATCTCACACATGTGACTGCGGATACTTCCAGGCACTTCATTTCCTGTGTCCCCACACACTGGCATGATGTGCCTACTCACGGCTTACATGGGAGCCTTACGTCCACCAGGTGTATCGTCTTAGTTCGGTTTTCAGTGTGTATCAGATGGGTTTCACACCTCCCATTCCGGAGGGTTTCTGGCCACCATATGACGGGCCGACTGTCATCCCTGACCCCAACAAGAGGCGTGCGAGAGAGGGTTGTCCGAGGTCAACTCGGATACGGACCAATATGGACGAGGCAGATTCGAACCGGCCAAAGAGATGTGGGTTTTGTCGGCAGTCCGGCCACACACGTCGGAGTTGCCCACAGCTCGGAGGAGCAGAGCACAGAGGGGGACATGATTAGGTGTATTGGTGGCTTTGGTACTTTTGTTATTTCAATTTCGCGTTTAGATTCCACTATTATCGGTTTTCTTAGTTGTAGTTGGTGACTGATAGAATTTGTTAACGTTAGTGCGATGTACTTTGAATGGGATTTTAGTTAATGAATATATTCTGTCTACGCAATTTTAAACGAAATGTATGTCTAATGCACACCGGAATAAATAACTGTACGAGTTTTATTAAGACATGATGCGAAAACTATGTTCGTAACTTAAATTGCTGTGCGGAACGAATTCTGAGTAATTCGAACCATCCTATTTCGAATTACTTGGTCATTATTTCTTCAGTGTAATTCGAACCTAATTGGTTCAAATTATGAAGTTAGAATTCGAACCTAATTGGTTCGAATTATGTGGCTCTGGGTTACAATGTGTAATTCGAACCTATTTGGTTCGAATTACGTGGAAACTGAGTTCGAACCGGCTTGGTTCGAACTACATAGAGATATGCTTTGGTTGATTGATGAATCAGATTTTGTTTTAGCTTATTTCTGTAAAATTGTTCTCCCTTTGACTTGTTTATGTATTTTACCCTTTATTTTATTTTTTAAAAGACATAAATAATTTTTTTATGTTAGACAAAAATTACCTTTTTAAAATAATCAAATTATTTAATTTTACAATTTTAAAATTTAAATAATTTAAAAAACAAAAAAATTAATTATTTATCAACACTAAAAAAGACTATTTCAATCTTATTAGCATCTTCCATGAACCCTAATCAATCATTCATACCAAAAAAAAAAAATCTAAAAAATACTAAAAAATATCACTTTATTCTTTGTTTTCCTAGGTTACTCACCCAACCTCCATATCTCTTCTCTGTCGTGTTGTTAGTATCTCCCTCTCTTCTCTTCACGCTCGTCTCTTCTCTCCGGTAAAGAAGATGAAGAAGTTTTCTCCACGGCTCCCAGCCAAGGTCACCGCAGCATCCGTCACGTGCCTCACCCAGCCGAGGAGAATGTCTTCGCGTCAGAGAGCGTCACCGCCTTCTTCGTTCTAGAGAGCGTCGCCGTCTTCCTTGTTCTTTATCACCATCATCAGCCTCTCCCTTCCGGTAACTCCCTCTCTATGATTTTAATTATTATAGCATTGTTGTGAAAAAAGAAGGAATACGAAATAACTATAGCGAATACATAAGATGGATTGGTTAATTACAAATAATTTTGCATCGTTTGAGCTAAGAAAGACAAATACAATGCATAGTATGAACTAAAGTGTGTGATTGCATTATTGTTATTCTTGTTTCAGAACAATCTAATTGGCAATGATGTATTTGGATATAAAGTTGAATTTTAAGACATTGATGCAGAATTGGTGGTTAAAAACATGGAAGATGTTTTGTCTATTCTTCAAATTTGTTAGTATGGCAACATCAATCAATTTCAAGTAATCAAATATTGTTGACGATTTTATGATGTATGTGTAACAAGTATCAAGTTCTAGTTCATGTGATTTTCCATGTCTATATATTCTTTTAAACACTTTAATTTCTCTCGCTGTTGGATTAAGCAAAAAAGAAAAGAAAAGGCATTCCCAAATTTGATGTGTTCTTGTTGCCTTTGAAGAAGGGGTGGTGTAACTAGAAATTGAAACCATTACATCATGGATTTGGATACCTATAGACAAACTTCCTATGATGGTCTTAGCTTTGGTTAGATCTCTAATTCATTCTTTTTATTTATTTATTGAGTGTGTAGAGGCTGAAAAGGAGGAAACCTTAAACCCTATCAATGCTAAACTTAACTACTCAAGGATGGTAGATAAAAAGAGTTTAGTTGCTATTTTTGACTTTCAATTATTAGAGGCTATAACAAACAGCTTTAGCAACAGCAATGTTATGGTAGAGAGTGGTTCTAGAATTGTTTACAGAGCTCATCTTGATGAGAATTTCCATTCAGCTATTAAGAAAGCAGATAGTGATGCTGATAGAGAATTTGAGGTGATGGTCCTCTATTACTATTAAAAATTAGAAGATATCCATATCAATATTTAATATCTAGGTTTGTTGCACTCATTTGCCTTTGATGGTTACATCAAACTGCAGAATGAAATGAGTTGGCTGAGCAAGATTCGACATTAGAATATCATAAAACTCATGGCTATTGTATTCATGGTGAATCAAGATTCCTTGTTTATGAATTGATGGAAAATAGATCATTGGAAACTCAATTGCATGGTACATTAATTTCATTTCATTCATGTTGATTCAGAAGAAATACATAAAAATTATCTATAGTTGGGAACTAAAGCATCTTATATTGTTTGTTTATATTAACCATAATTGTAGGGCCTAATCGTGGATCATCTTTAACTTGGTATCTCCGTTTAAGAATTGCTGTTGATGCTGCCAGGTGATTTTGTCACACTTAGTCTGTCAAAAATTGCTAGTAAAGTATTCTTGTCTTGTATATACCATAATGATTAACGACTGATGCATATTTGACTTTGTTAGAGCATTAGAATATCTACTTTGTAACTGAAGTTTGAGCTTTAATAACCTATCTTTTGTACTAGCTATCAAACTTGCATCACAATCTTGATCATGCAAGCATTTAACAAATCATTTGACAACATATAAAAACTTTGGGATGGAACAGCCAAATGGCTTCCATTTCCACTTCTCATAGTCAGAATATGGCCTCCCATTCTTTTGACAAGTTACTACTGTGCTGAGATAGGGACAGTTGGAATCATAGAGAGGGTAAGACTCATCAAATACCCATTTTCCAACTGAAAAGTCACATTTCCTCCAAGAACTTTTTCGGGTTTGCATCAAGTTAACATCTTTAAATTCCATGGCAAGCCAGTTGAACTCATCCTCTGGGTTGATTAGTGACAGTGTGCAGTGCAAGATGCCGCAGAAAGAAGAGAAAGGACCACAAGTGAAGCTTTGGTTTTGCCATGGAAGCACTAGGTGTGAGAGTATAGTATAGTATGACTTGTAGAAGAGAACAAGACCCTTTTGTTTCTACTGTCTTGCTACAAAGTTTGTAGCATACATGTAACTCTTTGATATTGTAAAAGTAAAACGACTTAATATCATTATTAATGTTATTATGTAAGATTTTTTTTCTTTCTTTCATTCTAAAGATAAATACCAAAATGGCTCTTTAAATTGTATTATGCGAAAAGTTAAATACTCAAATTTTAATTTGTGACCCATGTTAGACCAAAATTCATCTCTGACAATAGTAAACTGAGTTGGCACATTAAGTTGATATCATATGCGAATGAAATTGACATTTTTTTGTGGCAGCAATGGAAATCACTTAGAATGACGCTATGGAAGAGAGGAAGAGTATCAGTTAATGAGTTTGTAGAATAAATCATTAGCAATTTATAAAATTGTTCAACTTCCTGGCAATAAATATCTATTTGAAGCTTTGTTCTTTAGTCAAAGTTAAAATATAATTCCAGTTCAAAAAGGATACAATATAATAATTGATAAAAGAAAGAATAAATGGTTTAATGGTTCATATGAATCAATAATGAAAACTTGTTTGGGCTTGACCTTTCTTTAATATAATTAGTCGCATTCTTGTTCCTCATCATCAGTAGTAACTAAACAGAAGGAAAACACTGAATAACCAAATATTACCGTTAGCTTTGCTTCCTTCACATGACCAGTACCGGAACCCAGTTGGGGCTCCACACAATCGTCAGCCATCGCCAGAAGAACAAGATCAGCTAAGAAGAAGCACTAAAAAGGTGCGAAAGGATACAGAGGGCTTCTCTGGGACACAAGTACTGGTTCCAAGGGAGGAGAGCTGGATGACTGAAACCACAGAAAATGGACAAAAACAGAACAAAAAAATCACTTTCGCTCAAATGGTGAAAGGAGGTCCTGAAGGAGATCAAATGGAAGACGACAGTCTCAGTGAGGAGAAAGAAGAGAAAAAAACAGAAGATGGAAAAGGAGCAGCTAATGATAGCGGAAAAAAGCATAATGGAGTAGACTCCCAAAGCAGCGGAAACCTTGGTGGGACTCTTTTATAGTAAAATTACTAGGAAGAAGGGTTGGATATGCAGCCATGAAAAGGAGGCTGGAAAATATGTGGAGTAAGAAAGGGAGTATAGACGTTATTGACTTGAGCAATGACTATTATCTAGTGAAATTTTACTCATCTGAAGACTTTGATTTTGCTCTACTAGAGGGACCATGGAAAATCTATGACCACTACTTAACACTGAGAATGTGGCAGCCAAACTTCAATCCTTTGGAAGCCACTATTGACAAAGTAACAACATGGGTAAGATTGCCAGGACTGCCTATTGAATTATATGATAGAACTTTGCTCAGGCAAATTGGCAATTTAATTGGGAGAACAACAAAAGTTGATAACAACACGACAGACATGAGCAGGGGAAAGTTTGCTAGGCTGTGCGTTGAAGTTGATCTAACCAAACCATTACTGGGGAGATATTTGATAAATGGTAGGGAGTACCACATTGAATATGAGGGTATCCACCATATTTGTTTCACCTGCGGAAGAGTAGATCATGATCAACAACACTGCCCAAACAATAAGAGAAAGGAAGAAACAACAAAAAAGCAACAAGAGAATCAAAATGCTAAATCTAATACAGGTGTACAGCAAGAAAACAACAGTAAAAAACAATAAGACCTGCAAAAAGAGAAAGCTAGCACAAGCAAGAATGACATGGGGAAGCAAGTAATTAATGAGAACAATAGTAGTTTTGGTGAATGGATGGTGGTCCAGAGGCCAAAAAGAGGAAAGAAAGGACAAAAAGAAGATGTTATCAGAAACGGAGAGGAAACAAGTAGACAAAGAGAAGTCCCACAAACAAAAAGAAACCAAGGCAGATTTGGCGTGCTACATATAGAGGAAAATCCAGAAGCCCAAGGGCAAGGAATTGAAGAACAAAGGGAACAAGAGAAAGACACACAAGGAAAAAGAGAGAAGGAACATCATAACAAAAGCAAGACAAAAGCACAACCATAACAAAAATAAAGTGAAAAGAGCAGTCAGCCAGCTCAAAAAATAAAGGCCAAACAGAACAACATCAAGAACACAGAAAAGCAAGCACAAAGAAACCAAGAACCAGAGCAAAATCAAAAGGAAACAGGGGAACAAAGAGAGTCTACTACAATGCAAACTGAAAGGGTGAACCATAACCACCATGAAGAGAATTGGATGGAGGCAAAATCCTCAACTCCATCTTCCATGGAGGAAGGGATTGAACCTTCTAACCAAAACCAACAAAAGAAAGGAAGACCCCCTGACCTTATGGAAGCGGACGTAATAGAAAAAGAAGATATAGTGATGGATTCCTTGGAAAAAGAGCTAAGCATGAGGATAATTGAAGGGATGGACTTCACCACACCAGACATGAGTATATTAGAGGATGTGGAAATGCAGATGCATTGATGCTTTCTCTTTAGCTTTAGCTTTCTATTTTCTGACTGATGTTTGGTTTAATAACTGGTTTTTATCTGCCTTTTCTACCATCCTTTTTGTTTTAATGATTACTCTTATTTGGAATGTGCGAGGTGCGGCTAGCGAGACTTTTAGGCGCATCTTTAAAGAAATGATGAGACAACATAGACCAGACATTGCTATTCTTTTGAAAACTAAGTGCAGTGGAGACACAGCAAAAAGGGTGATACATAACCTTTGTTTCTCTTACTCTATTTTGGAAGAAGCTCAAGGATTTGTAGGAGGCATATGGATCTGCTGGAATAGACCAGATATCAACATAACCACCATAGAAAAGCATAGTCAATATTTACATGTTAAAATTCAAACTCAGAGTGAAAAGGAATGGTTCCTCACAACAGTCTATGCCAGTCATCAAAGTCAGAATAGAAGGGAATTATGGCCTAAAATTCTTAATATAGCTAATCAGACAATGGGAGATTGGTTGATAGCTAGTGATTTTAATGAAATTAAAGACAGCTCAGAAAAAAAGGCGGTGCTACTATTAGTAACAGAGATTGCAATGTGTTCTCCGGATGCATAAATAGATGGGGTCTAATTGATTTGGGTTTCATAGGGTCTCGCTACACTTGGAGAGGACCACAATGGGAAGGACAAGATAGAGTCTTTAAAAGACTAGACAGAGCCCTCGCTAATCATTCTTGGAGGACAAGGTTTTATGAAGCCGTGGTAGAAGTTCTTGCGAGAACAAACTCTGACCACCAGCCCCTCCTTATCAAAAATGAAAGACAGAGGGGGAGAGGCCAAGATAGACCATTCAGATTCGAAGCTATGTGGGGAATGCATCAAGATTTTCAAAACTGCCTGAATACTAGCTGGAACAAGAACAACTCTCTCTTAGGATCCTTGGTGGATCTTAAAGAAGACCTCTAGAAGTGGAATAAAGAAATTTTTGGAAATATCTTCAAGATCAAGAGAAGAATTTTGAACAGAATAAGTGGCATTCAGAGGAGTAGATCTTATGGTAACAATCGGTATTTGGACAAATTAGAGCAAGATCTCAATAAAGAGTTAGAAGACGTTCTAGATAAAGAAGAGACTTTTTTGATGCAAAAATCAAGACAACAATGGATAGTGGAAGGAGATAGAAACACCAAATATTATCATACTAAGACTGTCATTAGGAGAAGAAGGAACAAAATTAAGAAACTTAGAAGAACAGATGGAAGCTGGATAGAAGAGGATGATGAATTGAAAGACCATATCATAAACCATTTCCAAAGCATCTATCAAGAACAGGTGAGCATTAGTCCAATTGAAAACTTATATGATACTTTACCTAATTTCAGCGCTTGTGTTTACAGGAAACTCATAGCAGAGCCCACTAAAGAGGAAATAAAAAATGCTCTCTACAGTATTGGATCGTTTAAAGCACCAGAAAGTGATGGATTTCCATCTCTCATTTACAAGAATAACTGGGATTTAATGAAAGGGAAGCTGTATGATTTTATCAACTGCTGCTGGCAATATCCGGATCTTATAAAGCAATGCAACAACACTCTACTAACTCTTGTGCCTAAACTTAATAGCCCGGAATTTATCTCTCAATTTCGGCCTATTGCTCTATGCAATGTGAGTTACAAAGTCTTGACCAAGATTTTGGTGGAAAGAATCAAACCACATTTGAATGATAGAATAGCAGTCAACCAATCAAGTTTTATTCCAGGAAGGAAGATTCAAGATAATATTCTTATTGCAAAAGAGATGATGCACACCATGAGGCGCATGAAAGGAAAGAAGCAATTTATGGCCAATAAAATTGACTTCGAGAAAGCCTATGACAGGCTTAACTGGAGTTTCTTGGAAAAAAGACTTCAGGAGTTTAAATTCCTGGAGCAATTAAGTAAAATCATTATGTCTTGCATTCAATCTGTCACTTATAATATCATTTGGAATGGTAGCAGAACTGAAGAATTTACTCCTAACAGAGGATTGAGGCAGGGAGACCCATTATCTCCCTATCTCTTTGTCATATGTATGGATAAGTTATCCTATTTAATTGAGAATAATGTGCAAAATGAAAATTGGAGACCCATGAAAGTTGGGAGAGAAGGACTGAACATTTCTCACCTTATGTTTGCAGATGACCTTTTACTATTTGCAGAAGCTACTAATGACCAAATAATGAATGTTATGTAAGTGATGGATAATTTTTGTAAGGCCTCAGGCCTTAAGATTAATAAGGAAAAAACTTCTATAGTTTTTTCTAAAGGTGCAACTGCTACCACTAGACAGGAGATCTCCAATCTCTCAGGTTTCAAAGAGCAAAAAGATCTTGGAAGATATCTTGGAGCCCTCATCACCAACAATAGGAGGAGTACAGATAATTTTAAAGATATTTTGGGAAGAGTCCATAGCAAGCTGAAAGGGTGGAAGACTAAATGTTTGTCTTTGGCAGGGAGACTTACGCTAGCTCAAACTATTCTAAATCCAGCTTTAAACTACAATATGCAACATGAGAGGATACCCAAGGGAATATGTCTGGAGATGGAAAAGATTCAAAGAAGTTTCATCTGGGGAGAGGAGCCTAACCAAAGAAGAATGCACCTGATTGGTTGGAAAACCCTTTGTCAACCGAAGCACTTGGGGGTATTGGATTCAGAAAACTTTCAACCATGAATGATGCGTTTATGCTCAAAATCATATGGCAAGCAATGGAAAATCCGGAAGCTCTTTGGGTGAGGGTGCTATCCCATAAATACTGTAATGGGGGAAGATTAAACAACAATGCAAATTTTAAACCTACGGACTCATGTTTGTGGAAGGAGCTGAAAAAGATCTGGCCTGTTTTTCAAGAGCACTATGTTCACTACGTTAGCAACGGCTTATCCACCTATTTCTGGAGAGATCAATGGGTGGAAAGGGAAGGTATTTTAATAGAAAAGGCTATTAATCCTGTCAATGTAGATTTGGACAGTTTTGTGTGGGAATGGACATCTACAAATGGTGAGTGGGATTTAGAAAAGCTCAGACTCCATCTACTGCTAGACAGCATTGAAAAGATATGTCACATGAGCCCTCCAAAGGAAGAAAATGAGGATGACAAGGTGGGTTGGAAGCTTTCAATTGATGGGAATTTTGCAGTCAACACAACATACAAAAGTCTCTCAAACTGGCCAGAAAAGGTAAAAACTATTTGGACAGAGCTATGGAGTTGGAAGGGACCTCAGCGAGCAAAAGTTTTCGTTTGGACAGCTATGCATAATAGAGTCATGACAAATCATAGAAAGACAAAATTATTTGGGAGAAATGGGGAATGTCAATTATGCAGAGGAGGCCAAGAAGATCTTATGCACGCTTTAAGGGATTGTCCTAAAGTTTCTCCCATATGGATAAAACTCATTAAAACAACAGAAATTCCAAAATTTTTCCATCTCAATTGGGAAAACTGGATTGAAGTCAATTTTATGCAACAAATGGGTAATAATCAGAATTTTGAGTGGAGGGACATCTTCATTCTAGCTATCTGGAGACTCTGGTATTGGCGCAATAGAGAAATTCATGAACAAAACTACAAGAGACCACCCAACCCACAAATAGAAATCATCAAACAAGTGACTGAAATTAAAGAAGCCACGGAGAGGTCTTACAAGATCGGTCGCATAGGAAGGAGAATAGAGGAGCATGTCAAGTGGAAGCCGCCTCCAGAGGGATGGGTGAAGTTGAAACAGACGGGGCTTCATAGAAGAACCCAGGCAGAAGTGGTTGCGGCGGTCTTCTAAGAAATAATAAAGGACGGTGGATTGTAGGTTTTTCGCATCGAACTGGAGAAGCGATGGTGTTCACAGCAGAACTATGGGGAGTGGCAAAGGGATTAGAGCTTGCATAGATGATGGGTTTCAGGAAAGTGGTCGTGGAAGTAGATGCTGCTGCGGTGGTTCAAAGACTCAATGGAGGAAAGAAATTGGCCTCCCATCCAAATCCTGTAATTAGAAAAGTAAATGAGTGAAAAAGAAAGGATTGGAGTATACGTTTTGTACAAATTTATAGAGAAGGCAATAGATGTGCTGATTGCCTAGCAAAAAAGAGTTTAAATTTAGATGATAATTTTGTGTTTTGGGATTTACCTCCTTCAGATCTAGTTAGTATCCTCAGTGATGATGAAATAGGGGCTACCTTACCCCGTTTAATTTGTATTTAGGCTTTTGTTTTCTGGGTTTTTATAACCCCGTTTCAATACAAAAAAAAAAACTAAACAGAAAGATCAGATAACTCTTTCCTTATGAGTTAATTTCAACATTTTGGTTTTTATTACATATTCAGAAACTGCTTTTGTTTATTCAATTGCATTCACCAACAACTAATTCTACAAGACAATAGTAGCACTGAATTTATTTAACTACACGTTCCTAATAAACCTCTGTAATATCAGCTTCTGTTGTTGTTTATACTTTATACGATAACTAGTAATTTATTTATACCTATATATTGCTAGTAACTTTTAATATTATTCCAAATATGAGAACTTACCTAGCTTACAACACAAAAGTGGTTCAAGGGATAAAAATGCTAGAATGAAAATTAAGCTTCATATAAATTCAAATATAATTGAACTAAAGATAGAAACATCAATTTTCAAAAAGAGTCCATAGAAAATATAGTGCATAATAATTTTTTAAGTAAAAGAGATGAAACTAACAACTCTTAATATAAACCAAACATGACTACATAACAATTACGAATTTTTAATTTTTGTTTGAATATTTTTGTTTATACTTATTGTGATTCCTGGTATGTAGCAGAGTCAATGACATTATGCAGCATCAACTTGTGGGGCCTTAGAATCAAATCCAACGCAAGTCGCATCCTTATACCATCATTAACCTAAAAAATATAAATATTTTAGATTACCAACAAAACCATACACATTAGTAAATGGGGTACTATTTTTTTTAAGCAAAAGAAAATTACATTTATTGTATAACTATACGTCTTTCTGTAGTTTGTCATCCAGGTTGCCACCCATACACCACAGTCATTACTGTGTTAAATAAGACGCGGTTAGTTTATGCAGATAAACATTTTAAAGAGAAAAACACAAATACAAATATTCATTACAAGATGGGAGCTTGTTCTCCTGTTTCTAGCATATCCACAAATGCAAAATCAAGTATCCGTGACCTAAATAGAGTGTTGTATTTATAGATCGAGTCATACTTGAGCATATCTTCCAGATATGTTGCCTATTTATATAGGAAAACAATTAAATAAAGGATGATATTTGAAACTTTTAAAAAAATATCATAAAAGTGAAAATGGGAAAAGTTAATTTACTAGCTTTACAATAGTCGATCTCTTTAAAAAATCTAGTACCAACATTCACATATTAGAATATTACTAGATACAAAAGATTTTAAAATAAAAAGTATAGATCAGTTCATAAAGATAAAAGCCATTAAAAAATGAAAAAAATAAAAAATACAATAAATCATATACTTTTTTTAGACCTTCATCAACTTTTTCCATGAAAGCTTTTTGATAATATTTCAACAAAACTTCAATTTTCGTACCACATTTCAGTATGAATTGCTGAATTTAATAGTTAGGGGCTAAGTCAGTGACACTAATTATACAATAAGATAAAATAAATAAAAACTGTAACAAGCCTGAAAAAGACATGGCGTACCAAAAAAACAGCTGACAAATACCAGTGTGTTTGACATCCTATTCCTTTCTCCTACACGGTTAACATAGTAGCCACCAAATTCAACACTTATGAGGTAATTAATAAATTTATTAAGAATCGAAAGTATGCTAGAGATAGTAGTTTAATTATGCACTTACATCCCTATGTACCCATTCCTAGAGAATTAATAACTTGAGTTGTCATGAGTTCCCCTAAACTTGTTTGTTGTTGCCAATACCTCATCACTGCAAACATGAAACACATTAATCTTGTACCATTTTAAGCTTTAATTGTGCTCGACCTTTTTGTTGTTTAGGAAATGCATGCTAATAGCATATCCATTTGATGTACTCTTTTTTAAGAGTGCCTTTTACTCCTCGGTTAGGGATTTGTGTGAGGTCCTTAGTGTAGTTATTTTATTTTTTGAAAATTTATCGTTAATAGAGGCAATATTCACACCAATTATACTCTTAGACAAATGTGAATTCTAGACAATTCTTCTTTTGGCCGCAGATACCTTCTTATCGTATACACTTGTATGCTTTGATAGTTTTTTATTTTTACCAGAGTCAGACTAATGATGTTGTAGAGACTTTAGCAATTTAAGAATTTTATCTGTATCTCTTGGATTAGTAGAATGAAAAGGATATAAGAGAGTAGGATGCAAAAAATTTGTGATAGTTGGACCTATGATAAATGATGGTAGAAATAGGTTGTATAGCGATAGATGCATAGTTGTCAGAGATTGGTTAGAATATACTGCAGCAGTATAAAAACTGTGGTACATAGAATAAAAATATTGGGGTATGTGAGGTATATTATTGAAGTATGGATGATGTAAGAGTTGGTTATCAATAACATTAATGCTAACCTCTCTTGTGTCTCTTTTTTTCTCGCTATGTTGAGGTGGTCCAAATGATTATCACTTACACACGTCAATCACTCAAGAATATATGTAACAAAATTAGAAGGTGAGTTCTATGGTGACTTTATTATGGTGCCTAAATTGCCTAACTTCCCTTTTAAAGTAAAAAATAAAATGTTTAAAGTAAAAAATAAATCATATAAAATTTATTAAATATTATTTATTTACCTTTTTTAGTAACTTAGGTATAAAATAATAGGCACCATAGCATTTACCAAATTAGAATAATATGGTAAATATAATTTGCTAATAATATGTTGAGCAGTGTCTTTATACATAGAATAAAAGTTTGTTTGCTCGTTCTTTATTTCTGAAAAGATTTTATTATTTTATATTTATATCATATAATATAATTACAAGGTATGTGCATCTTTTATGATTGTAATTTAAAAAGATTTACTATTCAAAGTAGATATTATTTTTATTTAAAAATTATTTAAAATAGATATTATTATTTATTTTGATATAAAAATTCATAGTATATATAGTTATTCAAATTTATTATTCCACGTCATAATAAATACATAATATTTAATAATAAAGATATAATTTTTTAATCATATATTATTGTAAACTTATTATTTTTATTTCAAAATTATTCATAATAGATATATATTACTATTTAAATTTATTATTCCACGTGATAATAAATATATAATTTTTTTAAATCATATATAATTGGAAACTTATTATTTTTATTTAGAAATGATACAAATAGATATTATTATTCTAACTTATTCTAACTTATTACTCTACGTAATATTAGCCTTCAAACTTGTAATTTTTACATATAATATTTTATTATGACTGAATATATGATTTACTTATAAATAATAAAATTTGTGTTATTCATGTTGATTACAATACTAATTAGATTGTCAATATTTAGATTGAATTCATATTTAATACAGATTTACTTTAAATTGATATATAATAATAACTCTCTTTTATCATTATTATATATTTTTCTCAAACACATAATATTACAAGCTAATTATAATGGTAAAAACGCGTAGAAATAATTGGACTGATTCTGTTAAGACAAATTCTATTCCTAACATGAAGATCCGTCAAGAACAAATTGAAATTTTGAACAAATACGTACTAATTTTTTTATTATTCTTGTTTCATAAACTTATTCTCAATGTTCTTCTATTATTTTCTCATAAAGAGTCTATTTAGTCACATCTTCAATTAAAAAAATAAGATATGTATTATGTTGCAATATTTTTTAATTTAGAGTTATAAAAAACTATTTTAAAGAAAAGAAAGACGAGAGAATAGCTTTAGGGTTTAGAATTTCGTCACTCATTTGTCTCTCACTCCCCACTGTGTGACGCGGAGGAACAGAATCAGAGTGCGGTGGAATGGGGAGAGCGTGGAGTTTGGATTCGACAAAGAGGGAGCGCATGATGGAGATGGTTATTGATGTCGCGAGAAGGTAGGAAGAGAGAATGAGAGAGGTTTGTGTGCTTGCGGCGAAGAGGACGAGGGTGAGAAGGAAGAGAAGCGTGGCAATGCCAAGTCTAAAAACGACGATGTGTCTTCGTTGTTGCCGTGGTCACAGTGGATGTGCCAGTTGGTGCTTTGGTTTCATCATTTTCTCTGTTCTTGTGTTTTGTATTTGTCCTATCCTCAGTCGTCTGCCCTATTGCGCACACAGTCGCACACATCTCTAGGTTTATTCCAAGGGGATGACAATGACATATCTCTTATATCTGATTATAGGGAATTTGGATTTGTAATTTGATGAATGATCTATTATGTTCTGGATTTAGTTGTTTATTGTATATTTCAATTTGTCACTTGATTAATATCTCGTTATTATCTTTATTTTAACATCCTTATTAACTCTTTTTTAATGTTATAGTGAACACGATCCATCATTGAAGGACAAAGTGACTTTAGACTCATTAACTAATTCTGTTGAACAATTGACTCAACTAATCCAATCTTTTGTTCAACGGTTGAAAAATAATGTCAGCTCCCCCTATAAGGTGATTAAGGTCTTTGGTTCCAATTCTAAGACTCTTAATCAACAAAGTCGTACGTTGAATAATCCATTGTTGTTATGTTCTATTGAGAAGGGAAGGACGGATTTGTCCATTGCTAAAAAAAGGAGAAGAGACTCACTTGCTCCAATTATAGGTGAGTACTAAGTAATAAGTGGTTTAGTTTTATTATTATTATTATTATTATTATTATTATTATTATTATTATTATTATTATTATTATTAT
>NC_029781.3:9528181-9534529 GCF_000817695.3 Arachis duranensis | reverse complement strand
TCTTTATATATATATATATATATATATATGTATATATATTGTTTTTATTTATTTATTTTAAATTACATGTTTTTGCCTTTTTCTGTTTGGGCATTGTTGGCATCCTATGATGATAAATACTAAAGTGATTTGGGAGCCTGTTTTTCAACTTGTAAGATGCATTAGATGCTGAGAACCTTTGCATGATTTGGTTTTTTTTATGTTGGGTCATCATGATTTGGTTGTTTTACGTTATATGATATGATACTTTAACATCCTTTGCCTCGTTAGGTTAACTTTGTAGTATTGTTTTATATTATGAGCTATTTGTTTATATTGCTTGAATTTTATTTGCTTTTGACAGGAGGCAAGCAAATACATGGAAGGACAACATCATGTAAAGAAAGCTGCACTTAAAGTTCGTGCATATGCATTGAATTTTCTAAAGGATAATAGATCTCATGGAAGATCCTCTCAAGCTGAAGCACCCACAACACCTGAGAAGATATCTGACTCTGGGACTGTGGACATGTCATGGGAGGATAATCTTTCAGAAGTATGGGCACACTTAACCTATACTTATTTGATTAGCTATTTAATTTTGGGTTTAATTTTGAATGTCGGTTACTGGCCCCCCTCTTTCTCTCTCTATTTAGCAACATGTTAGTTAAATTTATTCCTTTTTTTATTTACTTTTTAAAATTATTATTTAATGAAGTCCAGTGATTGTGGCTGTTTGAATAAGATTCATGCACTTTACTTTTTCTAATTGACTTCACTAGAGTAAGAAAACTGTTGAGATATATTTCCTGGATATTCTAAACAGATGACACTTCTCACTTGCTGTGTTTGTAATTTCCAGGAAAGTCTTTTCTACACGGTTCCTCCATCTGCCATGGAATCATATAGAAAATCTGTTGAATCTCACTTTCTACAATGCGAGGTACATTTATGTTCATATATACTTTCTTACCATCTCAAGGCTCATGGATGGTTTGCTATTTCAGGAAGAGCATTCAAGTCATTAGTTTATGATATTGGTTGACAGCTTGATTCTCTTATATTATTCTGATATATGGGTACTAATAAAATGAAACTTTTCAGAAAACTGGTAGTAGCATTCAGGAGGAGGTTGAAACATCTATGTATGACACCCCAGCAGGTACTACTGAGAATATTCAGATTATTTGATTTACAGGTGCATTGGTACATTTTTCTGAAATGCATGACACTTTAAATTTTTTTTTTAAATTTAAATGTAGATTTTGGATCTGAAGAGATTGCATATGATGAGGATGAAGCAGAAACCAGTACTTACTATTTGGCTGCTGCTTATGATGGTAGCAGACCACCGAAATCTTTACAGAAACGGCATAAAAACAGGATAAAGTCTTACACTAATAGGTCCAGTGAAGTTGGAGCTGATTTGCCTTATGCACGCTATACAACTGGAACTCAGCCATCCACGCTGTTCGGAAAAAGGCCTGGTAGTTTACATGTTGGCCCAATACCAATAAAACGCATGCGTACAGCTTCTAGGCAGAGAGTTGTGAGTCCTTTCTCGGGGGTCAGCGGGACAGCACAGGCTCAAGCTAAGACAGATGCTTCGAGTGGAGATACCAGTTCCTTTCAGGATGAACAGAGTACTTTACATGGATCACAAATCCAGAAAAGTGTGGAGGTGGAGTCAGCTGGAGAATTTGAGAAGCCATTGCCTTTTGATTGTGCAGAAACATCTGTTAAAACAAAGAAGAAAAAGCTAAAAAATTCGGTAATAAAAACCTTTATTTTTGTTTAATTAATTCAAAGTCTGTATAGTACTTCATGCTGGATGACATGAGCAGCTTGTTTCACTTTATTTTTTAAAGCTATACTTAAGCTGTATTTGCTTAATAATTATTTCTCAGGGTTCTACATATGATCCGGCATGGCAATTGGATTCTGTTGCTCTAAATGAACAGGTAATTCTATTTTAATTTGATTCCATTCCAATTGTTCTACATGCTGAAAATAATCTTTTTGCGTCAATTTAATATGAGAGCAAATCAAAGCAGGAAAACTAAAATAGAACTTAAAACATAGTTATCATTATCAATATGGAATACTATTGATCCTCCATTATTGGTAAATGTTATATTTCACAGGCTTTTACTTTTCTTAAAATGGTGATATTCATGCATGCACCAAAGCATACGCAACAAATATTAATAGGATAACTATCTAATGGATGCTAATATTGGGTGAAAAAGATGAAAGCTTCCTCATTCTAAAATCTAGTATGGGAGAGGGGAGAGTAATTGTACAAATTTGTAATATAGATTATTACAGAAGTGTAATTGGGCAGAGTAATCTAGTATGCTCCCAGTTATTCAAATTTTGGTCATAATCAATGATGCAAATTTTCTAATATGTTTTACTTTGTTTATTCTAAATGGTAACATAATGTCTCTGATTCTATCGGGAAACGTTGTTCTGCACCTATAATTCATAGCTTTTGATATGCTGGTTTCCTTTTAGAAAGGGGATGTATCGCTGCTGAAATGGTGTAATGAAAAGGGGGTAGGAGAGGTTGAGTAGGGAGCTGATCGTGGGAAGGTTACATTGTTTTTTATTTAGTAAAGTTCGTATCAAATATTAAGCTTTTCTCAAAATACCTTCGTTTCAATTTCTGTATATTACCATAAAGAGATAAAATCAAAGTTAATTTTCCAATAAAATAGTGAAAGAAATGTGGATTGATAGAATCACTAATTACTAATAGAATAACCCTTTTTTGCTCTACGCTACAGAGGGATCATTCAAAGAATATATTGGATAGCCATCACTTTAAATCCAATGGTAGTGGTAAAAAAGCTTGTTATCTGATTATATTTTATTGTATTGCTTACACGTGTATTTTATGTTTTCATGCTTTGCATATTCAACTTCATGTTCTGAAGGTTTATATGGGCAACATAATGAGCAGAAGCCAAAGACGATGAAGCAAACTTGATAACAATTTTGACAATATTGCTCAGTGACTAATTCTATTCCTTCCCCAGCTGCTTCACAAATGAGCAACATGTCCAACCCAAGTAAATTTATTAGGATAATTAGCAGACTTGACAGGGGCAGGTAATTCAAAGCACTGAAGGTAACTTTCGTTTGAATTTTGGTCTTGTGGTAAAGAATTTGTTCTATTATCTTATTATTATTATTATTATTATTATTATTATTATTATTATTATTATTATTATTATTATTATAGTAACATTTTTTTTATGTAGTGAGTGCAAGTGTCTTTTAGACCAATAGTTTCGATGGGTTGGGATGATACTAAACTTGCAATTGTAGCATACTTGTATGGTAATATATTGGTAGATAAGTAAGTAAACTCAATAAGAATATTATTTTTTAACGGTGTTGTAGATTTGTTTAGCTATTTTTATTTATGTTAATTTCTCTTTGGCAGCTATGAGAAGGATATAGTATTTTTATGGGTTACAACTCGTAGAGATGTATTCAGGAGTTTGATGCCAAGCAAGCTAATTGATTCTCTTGTGCTATTCTTAGTAGCAGATATGATGAAGACAGGGTTGACCAGAGAATTGGTTTTTACTTTCAGCTTTTGCGGTAAGTATATAGGAGTGTATATTAAAATAATATTGATATTTGTTATTGTATTGCGCATATAAACAAGTGGCAAAAATAATGTAGATGATAGAGAAGACAAAAATGGATCCCAACTGTTTGGAGTCTTGTATCACAGATGTTTATTTGGGTAAAGTTGACTGCTTAAAAAGTGTAAAAATTGTTGCATACATCATATAACATAACATAATGCATTTATGTTTAATATACATAAAATTTGTTTTCGTATAAAAAAAAGTGTCATATAAAATCATATGCTTGTTATTCAAGTAAGTATATATCATTTTTAAATTCAAATTAGCAAATATTGGTATAAAATAAATTTAATAACTAAAATGACTTTCTCTTGATTAGGTGTTTATCCCTGTATCTGAAGCTATTAACGAAGGTCATGAACACTGGTACTTCGTAGTGATCGATTATGTTAAAGGACAAATCATTTTGCTAGATCCATTTCCCATTGAGAAATAGTTTAGGAAAAAGAGGACAGCCTTGAAATTAGTAAATATATTTTCTGTTTTTTTTGTTAATTATCTAGATATATGAATAAAAAAGCAAACTCTGACATAGACATAAACAGGCCATTTTTTTAGACGAAGTGTTGGAAAACTCTACTATTGTACGACTTTGAAGAACTCTTTAAATTGTAAAGAAATCAGATTTGGAGTGGTCTCAAAGTCATAGAATGAACAATCTTCCAAATCTTCATCTAAAAAACTGGCATGTTTATGTCTATGTCATTATTTTCTTTTTTAGTCATATATCTAGATAATTAACAAAAAAATAGAAACTATATTTATTAATTTCAAGGTTGTCCTCTTTTTCTTGAACTATTTCTCATTCGGAAATGGGTCTAGCAAAATAATTTGTCCTTTAACACAATCGATCACTACGAGGTAACAGTGTTCATGACCTTCGTCAATAGCTTCAGATACAAGGATAAACACCTAATCAATAGAAAGTCATTTTAGTTATTAAATTTATTTTATACCAAGATTTACTAATTTGAATTTAAAAATGATATAAACTTACTTGAATAACAAGCATATGATTTTATACGACAAACTTTTTTTATACGAAAACAAATTTTATGTATATTAAACATAAATGCATTGTTATGTTATATGATGTATGCAACAATTTTTACGCTTTTTAAGCAGTCAACTTTTCTCAAATAAACATCTGTGATACAAGACTCCAAACAGTTGGGATCCATTTTTGTCTTCTCTATCATCTACGTTATTTTTGCCACTTGTTTATATGCGCAATACAATAATACCAGTATTATTTTAATATACACTCCTATATACTTACCACAAAAGTTGAAGGTAAAAACAAATTCTCTGGTCAACTCTGTCTTCATCATATCTGCTACTAAGAATAGCACAAGAGAATCAATTGGCTTGCTTGGCATCAAACTCCTGAATACATCTCTACGAGCTGTAACCCCTAAAAATATTATATCATCCTCATAGCTGCCAAAGATAAATTAACATAAATAAAAATAGCTAAACAAAACCACAACACCATTAAAAAACAACATTTTTATTGAGTTTACTTTCTTATCCACCAATATATTACCATACAAGTATGTTGCAATTGCAAGTTTAGTATTGTCTAAACCCTTCGAAGCTATTGGTCTAAAAGACACTTGCACCCACTAAATATAAAAAAATGTTACTGTTGAAATAATAATAATAAAACTAAACTATTTATTACTAAGGGTGTGTTTGGGGTTCACGTTGGGAAATAAAAAAGCCCGTTTGAGCGTCTTGAACGTTCCATTGTTACATTTGACAACTTTTTGTAACCTAACCCATAAGTGCTTTCACCTCTGAACGTACATTCACGTGAAGCTAAAAATTCTAGCTTCTACGTTCACGTTGGAAAGATTAATTACTGTTGGAGGAATTAGGTAAGAAATTTATTTCGTATCTACCAACTGTACCCTTCATTTCTTCTATCAAAAGGATGCACATAACCACATAATTTTACAGTAGTATCCTGTATGTTCTTCGTTACAGATTTTTTTTTCATCAAATTCTTTCAGATTTGTTTCCATCACTGCCAAGGTAAAGATTTTAATTTTTTTATTATTTTTACTTCTTTCTTTTATATTTTGATTTTTATATTTTTATTGTATTTTTTATTTATATGATAAATATTTTTCATATTATTTTTTTAGTGTTCTGATGTTATTTTTTATTTTCTATTCTTATATTTTTATTGTATTTTTTTATTTATATGACAACTATTGTTGATATAAATTTTATTTTTATTAATTTTTATGATATTTTTATTATTTTTTATTTATATAGATTATTTTTTTCTATCCTTTATTGTACTATATTTATGTTATGTATAAAATTTTTTATTTTTTTATTTGATTTTATTCATATAAATTTTATTTACTTTGTATTATAATTTTTTTGTTCATATGATATATATTGTTGGTTGTAATTATTATATACTATGTTTGTATGAATTTTTTTGTTTTTGTTTTTTATTTTTATTGTACTTCTTACGGTATTTTATTTTTATTTTTATTATATACTAATTATAAGTAACAAAAGAGTCATAAATAATAAAAATTTATAGTCCAAAATGATACTAAATTAAAGAGCACTGACAATACTAAAAAAATTATAAAATATTTTTTTTTGTTTGACATTATAAAATTTATAGTACTCTCTTTGATATTTTTATTTTTTATTATATTTATTTTATCTATATGATAAA
>NC_029781.3:9523374-9527454 GCF_000817695.3 Arachis duranensis | reverse complement strand
AGTCTGGTAACAAAAGACAATTCAAAATACATACCAATATCCAACAACTGAAAAAGTAAAGAATCCTCTAGTCATTTTTTGTATTGTCATCATCAATTAAAAAGTTCACCACTAAGGGTGTGTTTGGGGTTTATGTTGGAGAATAAAAAAACTCGTTTGAACGTCTTGAACGCCACATTGTTATGTTTGGCAATTTTTTGAAACTCCTAACTCAGAATTGCTTTCACCTGTGAACGTACGTTCACGAGAAGCTAAAAATTCAAGCTTCTGCGTTCACGTTTGGAAAATTAATGACCGTTGGAAGAGTTAGGTAACAAATTTATTTCATATCTACCAACTGTACCCTTCCTTTCTTCTATAAAAAGGATGCCCATAACCACATAATTTCACACAGTAGTAGTTCTTTCTATGTTCTTCGTTACAAAATTTTTTTTTATCAAACTCTTTCAGATTTGTTTCCATCATTGCCAAGGTAAAGATTTTAATTTTCTTTTTAATATTTTTAGTTCTTTCTTTCATATTTTAATTTTTATGTTTTTTATTGTATTTGTTATTTATATGATAAATATTTTTCATATTATTTTTTTAGTGTTCTGATGTTATTTTTTTAATTTTCTATTGTTATATTTTTATTTTTTTATTTATATGACAACTATTGTTGATATAAATTTTATTTTTATTAATTTTTATGATATTTTTATTATTTTTTATTTATATAGATTATTTTTTTCTATCCTTTATTGTACTATATTTATGTTATGTATAAAATTTTTTATTTTTTTATTTGATTTTATTCATATAAATTTTATTTACTTTTTATTATAATTTTTTTATTCATATGATATATATTGTTGGTTATAATTATTATATACTATATTTGTATGATTTTTTATTTTTATTTTTTATTTTTATTGTACTTCTTACTGTATTTTATTTTTATTTTTATTATATACTAATTATAAGTAACAAAAGAGTCATAAATAATAAAAATTTATAGTCCAAAATGATACTAAATTAAAGAGTACTAACGGCACTAAAATAAATTATAAAATATTTTTTTTTGTTTGATATTATAAAATGTATAGTACTCTCTTTTATATTTTTATTTCTTATTATTATTTAGTTCATATGAATTTTTTTTATCATTTACTATTCTTTATGTTTAATATGTAAGGTGTCTTTTTTATTTTTATTTGACTTTATTTTTTTTTATTTTTTATTTATTTTCATCATTGACCTTTTTTATATTATTTTTCAGTGTTCTAATCTCTCATCTCTCATGTATGTTATTACTTTTTTTTATGGTATTCTTATTATTTCTTGTTTATATGAATTTTATTTTTCTTCTCTTTTATGCACTGTATTTATATTGTTGGTTTTATATCTCTTTTATGCACGATGTTTATATCTTATACGAAGTTTATTTTATTTTTTTTTATTTGATATAGTTCATATGATTTTTTAATCTTTTATTATATTTTTTTATTCATATGAAATATATTGTTGGTTTTATAAAATTTTTATCATTTTTTATTTATATGAGTTCTCGTTTTATATTTTATTATATTTTATTTTAGTTTTGGCTGAAATTTTTTATTTTTTATTCGACTATATAAAATTTATAATTATAATTCTCATATATTTTATTGCAAATTTTTTTATAATATAAATTAATTGATCCCAATAGAAAAAGACAAACTAAATAAAAAATTATTCATAACTATTAATAAAACTATGAATGTTGGATGCTAAAAAAGTCTTGTAAGAATAAAATTATTGAGAGTACGGTATAAAAAGATGATATATTTGATTAAATATTCTTATATATATATCTAAAATTTATATTTTTTAATAGAATAATGAGTAACAATGAATCTCTAAAGACAAAAGTAGCATGGAACATGGGGACTACTAGACAATTTATCCAAGCATATTTAGATCAAGTTGCTAAAGAGCAACGTAATGAAACCACTCTAATAAAAAAAGGTTAGAAGGATGCTTTATCTCAATTTAATAAAAAAAAGTAAAAAACTGAAAAACAATATAATAAGATTCAATTAAAAAATAAGTAGGATAATTTTAAGAAGAAATGGTCAATATGGTACAAATTTTTTGGCAAAGAAGTGGGTTTAGAATGGGATTATACTAAACATACCGTTAATGCACCAAATGAATGGTGGGAGAGAAAATAATTGGTACGTAGTAACTTATTATTAAAGTAAAAATCTGAACTTTAATTTTGATAATAAGTCTTGTGTTGATTAGTTGTACACATGCAGGAAAATTCCTTATATGAAAAATTCAGGAATAAAGGACTTCCTTTTAAAGATGAGTTAAGTATATTATTTAAAGATGTTATGGCCGATGTCAAATTTGCTTGGGCTCCCTCATATGGGATGTTACCTAGTGGCATAGAAAAAGATGGTGATGGATATCGACCATATTTTGAGGAAGGTCATGTTGATATAGAAGAAAGTTCTGGAGATAGTGAAGAAGGTATAGGTGCTAGTGTGGGAGTTAGTTTTGAATTTTAACACATAAATCTTAACTCTTCTAAAAAAATAGTACTCAAAAGAGTACGACAAAAAGAAAGAAAGATGTGGTTTGTGAAACAACAAAAAAAATTTTTTAAGTCCCTACCTTTGTAGATGCAATAAGTAGAATTTCCTCTGCATCTGAATCACGTTCAACTATTGTGTCCACATTTCTAGTATCCGATGCATCTATTGCGGAAGTAATGACTGAGATTCAAAAGATGAAAATGATTACTAGTGATTTCGATTTTCATAGTCGTTGATGTAAACTAATGATGTTTAAACCTACTAGAGAAATGTTTGTACCCTTAAAAGGATATGAGCAAAGATTGTTGGATTGGCTTAAACATACAGCATATAATCCACTATCATTCATGCAAAATTAATTTTTTTTGTGATTTTCATGCAAAACTAATTAAGTTATTATTGTACTCCATTTTAATTTGTCCATGAATTTTTTTATGCTAGGATAAGACAATAGAAAAATTTATGTGTTGCTTATTTATCATTTTATAATATAATGTTTGTGGTACTTAATTATTGTTCTTATTATATATAATTTATTTCTTAGCTTAGTATTGATAAAATTTTATTTATATTTTTATGTAGGACTTAATTTTTGTAAATTAATTTGGAATGAAAATGGAGTATTTGCTCGAAGAGTATGAAAAAGAATAACATAAGGAATCAAAATTACTTTCTATTATAGAAGAAGAAACAAATAAAATTGAAAATATTTATGTATTAATTGGTCAATATGCAGTCAATTATCTATGCAAAAAATCATGTAGAACTAGTGAACAAACAGGTTATTTATGGGTGCAAGAAATTTTATGTGGCCATAGCATTCATTGTTATGAAATGTTTTGGATGGAAAAACATTTTTTTTTCAATTTTGTGATGAATTAGTTGAACAAGGATTAAAATGTACAAGACAAATGGGAGTTCAGGAAATGGTTGCAATGTTCTTAGATACGATTGGTCATGGAGTAGGTAATAGGATGATACAAGAAAGGTTTCAATATTCTGGAGAGACATTAAGTAAACATTTTCATTAGGTATTGGTTGCTTGTTTGAGATTATCTATTAAATATATTAAGTCATCGGATCCTAAGTTTCAGAATGTTCATAGCAAAATAAAAAATGACCTACGATATTGGCCATTTTTTAAAAATGCTACAGGAGTAATTGATGGTACTCATATCCCATGTGTGGTTAGCCCAAGTGATCAACTCAAATTTATTGGAAGAAAAGGATATCCAACACAAAATATAATGGCTGTATATGATTGGGACATGTGCTTTATTTTTGCTATACCTGAATGGGAAGGTACTGCGCATGATGCTCGTATATTTGATAATGCTATTACAACTCCTACCATGAATTTTCCACATCCTCCTCCAGGTTAATTTTTATCATTTTCTTACAAATAAGCTATATTTACTTGATTATCATGTAACTAATATTATTCCTCATTAGGTAAATATTATTTGGTAGATGTCGGTTATCCAACATCGAAAGGATATATTGGTCCATATAAATGTGA
>NC_029781.3:9516418-9521660 GCF_000817695.3 Arachis duranensis | reverse complement strand
GCGGTTTTTGTTTACCCCTTTTTCTACAAAGGCTCCTAGTTATAATCAATCATTCATACTACTATACGTACTAAATTTTTATTTTAGAGGCCGTAATACCTTGCCATCTCTGAATTATGACTTAAGCATAAGACTCTGTATGGTAGGGTGTTACAATATCTTATATGAAATTTATTTTATTTTTTTTATTTGATATAGTTCATATGATTTTTTAATCTTTTATTATATTTTTTTATTCATATGAAATATATTGTTGGTTTTATAAAATTTTTATCATTTTTTATTTATATGAGTTCTCGTTTTATATTTTATTATATTTTATTTTAGTTTTGGCTGAAATTTTTTATTTTTTATTCGACTATATAAAATTTATAATTATAATTCTCATATATTTTATTGCAAATTTTTTTATAATATAAATTAATTGATCCCAATAGAAAAAGACAAACTAAATAAAAAATTATTCATAACTATTAATAAAACTATGAATGTTGGATGCTAAAAAAGTCTTGTAAGAATAAAATTATTGAGAGTACGGTATAAAAAGATGATATATTTGATTAAATATTCTTATATATATATCTAAAATTTATATTTTTTAATAGAATAATGAGTAACAATGAATCTCTAAAGACAAAAGTAGCATGGAACATGGGGACTACTAGACAATTTATCCAAGCATATTTAGATCAAGTTGCTAAAGAGCAACGTAATGAAACCACTCTAATAAAAAAAGGTTAGAAGGATGCTTTATCTCAATTTAATAAAAAAAAGTAAAAAACTGAAAAACAATATAATAAGATTCAATTAAAAAATAAGTAGGATAATTTTAAGAAGAAATGGTCAATATGGTACAAATTTTTTGGCAAAGAAGTGGGTTTAGAATGGGATTATACTAAACATACCGTTAATGCACCAAATGAATGGTGGGAGAGAAAATAATTGGTACGTAGTAACTTATTATTAAAGTAAAAATCTGAACTTTAATTTTGATAATAAGTCTTGTGTTGATTAGTTGTACACATGCAGGAAAATTCCTTATATGAAAAATTCAGGAATAAAGGACTTCCTTTTAAAGATGAGTTAAGTATATTATTTAAAGATGTTATGGCCGATGTCAAATTTGCTTGGGCTCCCTCATATGGGATGTTACCTAGTGGCATAGAAAAAGATGGTGATGGATATCGACCATATTTTGAGGAAGGTCATGTTGATATAGAAGAAAGTTCTGGAGATAGTGAAGAAGGTATAGGTGCTAGTGTGGGAGTTAGTTTTGAATTTTAACACATAAATCTTAACTCTTCTAAAAAAATAGTACTCAAAAGAGTACGACAAAAAGAAAGAAAGATGTGGTTTGTGAAACAACAAAAAAAATTTTTTAAGTCCCTACCTTTGTAGATGCAATAAGTAGAATTTCCTCTGCATCTGAATCACGTTCAACTATTGTGTCCACATTTCTAGTATCCGATGCATCTATTGCGGAAGTAATGACTGAGATTCAAAAGATGAAAATGATTACTAGTGATTTCGATTTTCATAGTCGTTGATGTAAACTAATGATGTTTAAACCTACTAGAGAAATGTTTGTACCCTTAAAAGGATATGAGCAAAGATTGTTGGATTGGCTTAAACATACAGCATATAATCCACTATCATTCATGCAAAATTAATTTTTTTTGTGATTTTCATGCAAAACTAATTAAGTTATTATTGTACTCCATTTTAATTTGTCCATGAATTTTTTTATGCTAGGATAAGACAATAGAAAAATTTATGTGTTGCTTATTTATCATTTTATAATATAATGTTTGTGGTACTTAATTATTGTTCTTATTATATATAATTTATTTCTTAGCTTAGTATTGATAAAATTTTATTTATATTTTTATGTAGGACTTAATTTTTGTAAATTAATTTGGAATGAAAATGGAGTATTTGCTCGAAGAGTATGAAAAAGAATAACATAAGGAATCAAAATTACTTTCTATTATAGAAGAAGAAACAAATAAAATTGAAAATATTTATGTATTAATTGGTCAATATGCAGTCAATTATCTATGCAAAAAATCATGTAGAACTAGTGAACAAACAGGTTATTTATGGGTGCAAGAAATTTTATGTGGCCATAGCATTCATTGTTATGAAATGTTTTGGATGGAAAAACATTTTTTTTTCAATTTTGTGATGAATTAGTTGAACAAGGATTAAAATGTACAAGACAAATGGGAGTTCAGAAAATGGTTGCAATGTTCTTAGATACGGTTGGTCATGGAGTAGGTAATAGGATGATACAAGAAAGGTTTCAATATTCTGGAGAGACATTAAGTAAACATTTTCATTAGGTATTGGTTGCTTGTTTGAGATTATCTATTAAATATATTAAGTCATCGGATCCTAAGTTTCAGAATGTTCATAGCAAAATAAAAAATGACCTACGATATTGGCCATTTTTTAAAAATGCTACAGGAGTAATTGATGGTACTCATATCCCATGTGTGGTTAGCCCAAGTGATCAACTCAAATTTATTGGAAGAAAAGGATATCCAACACAAAATATAATGGCTGTATATGATTGGGACATGTGCTTTATTTTTGCTATACCTGAATGGGAAGGTACTGCGCATGATGCTCGTATATTTGATAATGCTATTACAACTCCTACCATGAATTTTCCACATCCTCCTCCAGGTTAATTTTTATCATTTTCTTACAAATAAGCTATATTTACTTGATTATCATGTAACTAATATTATTCCTCATTAGGTAAATATTATTTGGTAGATGTCGGTTATCCAACATCGAAAGGATATATTGGTCCATATAAATGTGAGCGCTATCATCTTGCAAAATTTAGGCATTCTTCTGGATTTACAAATCATAATGAAGTATTTAATTATTATCACTCAAGCTTAAGATTCACAATAGAAAGGACTTTTAGAGTGTGAAAAAATAGATTTGCTATCTTGCGACACATGCCCAAGTTCAAAATTGAAACTCAAGTGCAGATAGTGTGTGCAATAATGGTTATTCATAATTTTATTAAAAGACATTCTGAAACAGATACTGAGTTTAATCAATATGAACATGCAAATATTCTTGATAGAGAAGATAATAGTTATGTTGGTGAAAGCTCAGATCAAACTCTAACCATTAGCTCTTTTGCAGAAATGGACCGTGTTCGAGACTCGATTAGAGATCAAATTATTAATCGCATGCTGTAGAAATAATAGTGTTCTTATGTACTAATTTTGTATAAGATATTATTTCTGATGTATTTCATTAGTGTTTTATCTTTTAATTTAATATTTATTAGTGTTTTTATGTATTAAAATATATTTTGTATTAAAATATATTATTTGTAAAATAATAGAATAATACAAAAAATTATTTTAATTGATGTCTCTTTTAGTAATTTTTCATCTAAAAGTGATTTTGAGTAGTATAATCCAAAAAATATTTATTTTACTATAATCCATTTTGATATAAAGATTGCCAAACATAAATCACATTAACACAAACTTACTTTTCATCAAAATTAAGTTTGCAAAATTACTTTTATGCAAACTCCTGTTTGCAAATTAAACTGTAATCCAAACACACACTTAGTACTCACAATAGGTAGCTCTAATCCAAGAACATTAATTGGAGCAAGTGAGCTCTTCTTTTTTTAGCAATGGACAAATCCGTCCTTGCATTCTCAATAGAGCATAGCAATAATGGATTATTCAACGCACTACTTTGTTGATTAAGAGTCTTAGAATTGGAATCAAAGACCTTAAACACCTTAGAGGGGGAGCTGACACTATTTTCCAACCGTTGAACAAGAGATTGGACTAGTTGAGTTAATTGTTCAACAAAATTAGCTAATGAATCTAAAGTCACATTGTCCTTCAATGATGGATCGTGTTCACTGTAACATTAAAAAAAAGTTAACAAGGATGTTAAAATAAAGATAATAATGAGATATTAATCAAACGACAAATTAAAATATACAATAAACAACTAAATCTAAAGCATAACAGATCATTCATCAAATTACAAATCCAAATTTACTGTAACCAGCTATAAGAGATATGTCGTTGTCACCCCCTGGAACAAACCTAGGGACGTGTGCGACTGTGTGCGCAATAGGGAAGACGACTGAGGACACGACAAACGCAAAACACACAAACAGAGAAAAAGAAGAAACCAAAGCACCACCTAGCACATCCACCGTCACCACGGCAATAATGAAGACACATCATCATTTTCAGACTTGGCATTACCACACTTCTCTTCCTTCTCACCCTCATCCTCTTTGCCGCAACCATACTAACCTCTCCCATTCTCTCTTCCTACCTTCTCCCGACATCAATAACCGTCTCCATCATGTGCTCCCTCTTTGTCGAATCCAAACTCCACGCTCTCTCCATTCCACCGCTCTCCGATTCTGCTCCTCTGCATCACATGGCGGGGAGTGAGAGACGAACGAGTGACGAAACCCTAAACCCTAAGGCTATTCTCTCCTCTTTCTTTTCTTAGGCCAAAACGAGCACGTTTTCTTTAAGATAGTTTTTTTATAATTAATTCTAAATTAAAAAAATATTGCAACATAATTCGTATCTTATTTTTTAATCGAAGATGTGAAAAATAAACTCGTTATGAAAAAATAATAAAAGAACATTGAGAATAAGTTTATGAAACAAGAACAATAAAAAAAATAATTAGTACGTTCTTGTTCAAAATTTCAGTTGTTTTTTGACGAATCTTCATGTTAAGAATAGAATTTGCCTCAACAGAAGCAACCCGATTATTTCTACGCGTTTTTACCATTGTAATTAGCTTGTAATGTTTTGTGTTTGAGAAAAAATACATAACAATGATAAAAGAGAGTTGTTATTATATATCAATTTAAGGTAAATCTGTATTAAATATAAATTCAATCTAATTATTGACAATCTAATTAGTGTTATAATAAACATGAATCACACAAATTTTATTATTTATAAGTAAATCATATATTCAGCCATAATCAATATTATGTGTAAAAATTACAAGTTTGAAAGCTAATATTACGCAGAGTAATAAGTTAGAATAATAATATCTATTTTGAATCATTTCTAAATGAAAATAATAAGTTTCCAGTTATATATGAATTTAAAAAAGTATATATTTATTATTAAATATTATATATTTATTATCATGTGGAATAATAAATTTAAATAATAATATCTATTATGAGTAATTTTAAAATAAAAATAAA
>NC_029781.3:9511143-9516406 GCF_000817695.3 Arachis duranensis | reverse complement strand
TGAATAGTAAATCTTTTTAAAATATAATCATAAAAGATGCACATACCTTGCAATTATATCATATGATATAAATATAAAATAATGAAAATCTTTTTAAAAGATAATTTTTCAAAAATAAAGAATGAACAAACAATATTTTATTCTATATATAAAGATACTGCTCAACATGTTATTAGCAAACTATATTCACCATATTATTCTAATTGTGTTACATATATTCTTGGGTGATTGACATGTGTAAGCAACAATCATCCGGACCGCTTCAACATAGCGAGAAAAAAAGAGATACAAGAGAGGTTAGCATTAATGTTATTGGTAACCAACTATTACATAATCCATATTTCAACCATATACCTCACATACTCCAATATTTATATTCTATGTACTACAGTTTTTATACTGCTATAATATATTCTAACCAGTCTCCGACAACCATGCATCCATCGCTATACAACCTATTTTCACCATCATTTATCGTAGGTTCAACCGTCACAAAGTTTTTGGCATACTACTCTCTTATGTCCTTTTCAATCTAATAATCCGAAAGATACAGATGAAATTCTTAAACTGCTAAAGTCTCTACAACATTATCAGTCTGACTCTAGTAAAAATAAGAAACCATCAAAGCATACAAGTGTATACGATAAGAAGGTATCTGCGGTCAAGAGAAAAATTGTCTGGAATCCACATTTGTCTGAGAGTACGATTGGTGTGAATACTGTTTCCATTAGAGACAAATTTTCAAGAAATAAAATAATTATACTGAGGACCTCACATAAATCCTAACCAACAAGCAAAAGGCACTCTTAAAAAAGAGTACACCAAATGGATATTCTATTAGCATGCATTCCCTAAACAACAAAAAGGCCGAGCACAATAAACGAAAAATTGAATGGCCATCCATAAGTTTGCATATCACAAGAATTCGCATCGATCATCTAAAGTTACATAACTTAGTAATCAAGCAATTTTATTTTTGCAGTGGATCCCGATTTTATTTAAGTCTCTTGCATACATGGATTTGGATAACCTGGATATTAAAATGGCAACCTATGTATTTACACCAAATAAAAGAAGGTTATATATCCCATTATCTATCTATCTATCTATCTATCTATTAAAGCTTAAAAAATGGTACACGATTAATGTGTTTCATATTTGTAGTGATGAGGAATTGGCAGAGTTAAACCCCAAAATAGTCTTGTGATTGGCATCGTGCACTAAAATCGTCCCTAAGATTCCAATTGCACCAATTATGTCCTTGAGATTGACAAAAGTGTATCACATTAGTCCCTGACCCATTTTTCATTAACAACGTGATGACATAACTGGATGATGTGGGCTGTTAGTGCCACGTGTCACTTCATGGTTTAACTATATGTAATGGTACGATGATGTGGTGACCAGTGACACGTGGCATGCTGATATGGATGGTTGTGCCACGTGTCACAATGCTATTTGGCCACGTGTCCGTTTGTGCCACGTGTCGCAACAGTATCGGTCCATGTTTTGTCCATTATGTCATCATTATAGATGCACCAAATTACACTCCAAGAAAATAGAGTATTTGTAACAAAAAAATTGTATCAAAATTAAAATTGTTACAAATTATGGTTTTTTTTATAACAATATTTAGTTATTGTTACAAAATAAGAATATTTTATAACAACAAAAAAATTTATTACAAAACATTTCAATATTTTGTAACGACATGATTTTTTTTGTTACAAATTATGTTTGCTTTCGTATCGAATTGTTGTTTGGTTGCAAAATATTATAATGTTTTGTAACAAAAAATTATATTGTTACAAAAATTCAAAATTTTTGTAACAAAATATATATTTATTTCAAAAATTCTAAATATTTTGTAACAAAAAATTAATTTGTCACAAAATATAATATTTTTGTAACAAGTTATTTATTTGTCACAAAATTCAAAGATTTTTTGTAACTAATCAAAAATTTTATTTCAACATATTAAATATAAGAATTCAAATTTTTGAAAATTAACATAATGAATAATTCATAATTTATTATATTTATTTAAGATTTTATATTCAAAAATTTATTTTACTAAAAATATTTAAGTCAAATTAATGATACTTTAAATTTAAAATTATTTTAAAAATTAAATAATAAGTCATTTATGATGTCTCTTTGTTGTTCTAGCATGAAGGTACGGAGAGCTTCATCAAATGAAGGAGATGGAGGAAGATAACTAATGTTTATATACAATTTTTATCACAATTAATTGTTTTATACAAAAAGAAGTTACAGTTTTGGTAATAGAAAGATAATGAAAAATTATATCACATAATCTGAATAATTGATATTCTTGGATTTAAACCATATTTTATAAAATATGATTAGTATGTTTACTTTATAATTTAAATTAAAAATAATTATTTGAATACATTGATTTATTGATAAATAAAATTTTATACTTTTTAAAAATAATCTTTACAATATCATATTTAAATTTTAAATTATTATTTTATTTTAAATATTTTATAAAATTATTATGAAAATTTCTAATTCTAACCCTAATACACAAAATTCTTAACTGGTTCCTAAATCCACTAACACACGCACACTCAGAGACAGAGAGGGAGAAGGGGGAAATTAGAAGAACGGAGAAGAGGAAGGAAGAGAGGGGAAAGAGCGCGAGGGAAACGAGGGAGGAAGGGGGCCACCTCCGTCGCAGCCAAGCCAGCGTGGTTGAGGTCGCCGCCGTCTCTGTTGAGTTCCACCATGGATAAGGCAACGGTGCACGAGAGAGAGAGAGAGAGAGATAGAGGATGTAACACCCTACCACACAGAGCCTTACGCTTAAGTCGTAAAGCAGAGGTGGCAAGGTATTATGACTTCTAAAAAAAATAAAATACATACTTATAGTAGTAGAAAGAAGATAATAGACTAGGATTTGATTAAATTCAAATTATTATAAAATTAGTTCAATTACTGATAATAAAAATAATTTTCTAAAAATAAAGAATTCTAATTTTATAAAATAAATTATAACTTATTTATATTTATATTTTTAAACTCATTTATATTTATATTTTTAAATTTGAGGGTCGCTACATTCTACCCACTTTACAAAAATTTTTGCTCTCGAAAATTGATATAAAATTAGAAAAGATTCATACTAACGTAACTTCCCTTCTTAAACATGTCAAAGAAAAACAGAAAGATTTGACATGCTTAGTTTGCAAATCCAGGATATTCTTATAGCTTAAAAGTCTACGCAAAGCGGAAGATACAAGATAGATTCGATGCATAAAGGTTATAAGGCAGGTTGGTATTAGAACGACGGGTTTATCGTTTTTAATATTCGCGTCATCTAGCTCTTAAGTTCTGCTGATTCTAATGGTGTCATCATACGTAATACTATCAAAATTGGTTCAGCCTCTAACACTAAATCTATCACAACTTACTTTTTCTCTCGACACCTAACTGGTTATTAAAGAGATATTTCTATCGGCCTAAATTCCTAGTCCGTGTCCAAGTCCAAAACTACGTCCAGTCTTTCAAGTCCTAAACTTCCATATCCGGTTATGTAACCTAATCGAAAATGAGGTCCTAGCTCTACACAGAATAAATCTGTCCTACGCATTCTGTATCATACTTACCTCGATCCTGTCATGGCCAACCCGCATTTGCGGCTCTTCCATGCGGACAATCCATAGACATGTGTCCTGGTGCTCTATATCGAAAGCATATTCTCAGTTCGGCCCTGTGCGGCTCCTCTGGAGCAGTCTCACCAAAGCTTTCCTGTAGCAGTGTCCACTTCAAGCAGCGATCCTCTACGAGCTGGCTCTTCTTAACTAACTCAGTGAAATTTGTTAGCTCTTGTGGATACACGTGATTAAAGATATCTCTCCTTAGTCCTTTCTCATACTGAGCACACTTCCATTTCTCATAATCAGCTGGATTTCCTTGACAAGTTTTTGAGAAACGGCACAGGTTGTCAAATTCACGGGTATAGTCAGCAACGGACATATCCTTTTGCTTCAGCTGCATTAACTCCAATTCTTTTGCAATACGAAACGCATGCAAGAAATATCTCCCGTAAAACTCTGTCTTGAATCTATGCCAAGGGACATCCGTTAACTCCAGCTGCAAGGTATGACACAACTCTTGCCACCAATTATGAGCATCTCCCTCCAACACATGAGTCACTATCTCCATTGACTGTACTTCAGGAACATGTTGAGTGTACAAAAACCTCTCCACTTCTCGAAACCATTGATCAGCCTCCAGGGCATTGGCGTTTCCATTAAACCGAGGTGGACCATTCTTGAGGAAATCAGTAAGGGTCATTGACCTATAGTATCGACTTATATTACTCGTACTAGCACTAAGGTTTCCACCTCGACATCCTTGCACTGGTTCAACCTCGGGATTTCCTCTCCGTATGTCTCGTTCGGATCCACGAGACGACATTTGGTCCCTGTTCACACCAAACAAGTGATATTAAGTTGATCAGTCTCAATATCGCAAGTTTAATGCTTCAAGTTCCAAATGCAGGCTCATGAACATTTATGCCACATATATCAATCAGATATCCTAATAGCACATACACACACCCAGAGTATGCCCAGAAGCATAATCAGTCCATCCCTCAGGCTCTATAGGAACGAACTGCTCTGATACCATAATGTAATACCGTACCACACAGAGCCTTACGCTTAAGTCGTAAAGCAGAGGTGGCGAGGTATTACGACTTCTAAAAAAAATAAAATACATACTTATAGTAGTAGAAAGAAGATAATAGACTAGGAGCCTTGAAAAATGGGTAAAACAAAATCGCAAAATGAAAAGCGCCACGCTCCGGAAACGGAACAACTTGCGTGTGAGTCAAACTATAACTATCAAACGTAAGATAATAAAAGTATGAATAGAAAGCCAAAGATACAAAATAACAAGCTCCTCACTCAGTCCGCGAAGTCAAGGCTGGCCAGAGAGTATCTACATATATATATACATATCCAAAACCCAAAATGTAAATAAACAAAATCCTGCCTCTCCGTAAACCTCTAGGAGGATAAAAAAGAATAAGTTATGCGGAGAGAAAGCTAAGTACGTGTATATACATCACTACACACCAAAATAACCCAATAACCACTTCGCTTCAGGTGTCCAGACGCCTAATGAGATACCTTTCGACCTGCATCTGAAAAACAACAATATAGTATGGAATGAGAACCGGAGGTTCTCAGTATGGTAAAAGTGCCCGCATAGTTAATATAAAAGGTCTCGG
>NC_029781.3:9488303-9511080 GCF_000817695.3 Arachis duranensis | reverse complement strand
CAGAGGCATTCCTAGAACTCCGACACTTAAAATCATTCTTAAATAAAATAAACTAAACCAAAAGTTAGGTAAGCTATCTAAGGTATTCTAGTTCTGAATCTAACTTTAACTTAATACTTCACTTTCTGACTCCTCCAATCCTCCGAGACATTGGTAGAACAACCCTCTCTCCTCACACCTTCGTCAAGAGGAATTTCTAAGAAAACATACACATACAGTTCAAACAAGGAAAACACAGATAGAGAAGCATTTACAGCAAGTAGAACAAGTAGCGGATAAGCAGAATTAAACAGTTAAGCAAACCAAAACAATGCACACTCAAGCAAACAAACAAATGCATATGATGTATGCCTGTCCTATGGCTGATGAGTCTCATCTGTCGGTTAAACAGCCAACCCGACAAGTCCTGGTAGTTAACCATTGAACAGTCCCTTTGTGCGCGCATCCCCAAGCTCAATAATATTCCATGGAGTCAAACTCCAAGCTCAAATATAATATTCCATGGAATCACACTCCAAGCTCAATAATGTAGTATTCCATGGAGTTAAACTCCAAGCTCAATAATATAGCATTCCATGGAGTTAAACTCCAAGCTCAATAATATTCAATATTCATATTTATATGCATGCCCATGGGGGAATCCGGGGAGTTAAAGTGCCCGGTCACATTTTGGGACAGAGGGTCAACAAATAGTCTCAAATACACAAGCCACATAATAATCTTTTTCCCTTTTAAAATATTACCTCAAATCAAAACTCCAATTCTTAAAGAAATTTTGGCAATATCTCCTCTAAGACTCAAATTTCTGCCACCCTTCAAGGGTCCCAACTATCAAACCAAACACCTCTCAGTCACTCAAATCATTTCCAGTAACAAATTATTTCATAATCAAACAAATACTAATATTAAATCTTTTTTCAAACTGACCAACTTCAACAGCAAATTATTGACAATAGCTAAACCTCACATTTTATACCATATACACAATCCATCAATTATTCACTCAGTTCATTCCTATCATAAGGTCTTCTAGCCTAAGTTTTCAGGTGACATTAAACATTAACTACGAGAAACCAAAACCATACCTTCGTACGGAATCAAAATATTCAAAGCTCTGGAGAAGCTTTCTGACCGAGCTATCGAAGAAGAAAACGTCCAGAATCGTCTTTGCCTCCTAAAACTCTCATTGGCCAAATCTAAAGGAAAGAGGAGCTACGTCATTGTCAACTTCCACCAATCAAAAATGGTGCCAATGTGTAAAGGAGGAGGTTACAAATACTTTTATCGGATTAGATTTTTTATTGGAGTTACGGATTGCAAGAAATCAAAACCGAAAATTCAAAGGAATTTACGTTATTTCTTTTTTTCTCTTCGTTACGTTATTTTCTCTCTTTTTTTTCTTCTTACAATGCTCATCTATTATATAGACTTATAAAGGCTTATAAGCCGCCTTAGCTTTCCTTATTATTATTATTATATATTTATATGTATGTATATATGCATAATAATAGTGATAATATATATATGTAACTTAATCCAAAATGTAAACCGTCTTTGATTTTCATCCTTTATAATTAATAATAGTAATAATAGTACTAGCAATAGCAATGATGATCATGTAATAATAATAATAATAATAATAATAATAATAATAATAATAATAATAATAAAAAGAATTTTAATTTTATAAAATAAATTATAACTTATTTATATTTATATTTTTAAATTTGAGGGTCGCTACAGAGAAAGGAGACACAACGAGGAGAGGAGGAAAAGGCCATTTCGTTTGCCACTGAAGCCTCCAACGCTGCCGCTGCCACCGTAGACCTCGTCCCAGCCGCGAAGAAGAGGAGGAGGGGTGTTCTTTGTGCCTTCGCCGCTGCTCCGCATTGTCACTGTCGAGAAGTAGAACGAGAAAGAGAGAGACGCGAAGAAGAATGACGGAGGCCACCACCGCTGCTACTGTCGTTGCTGGGCTCGCCGGAAGCTGCCGTGACCACTACTGAGCTCTGCGCCGTCTATGGAGTCACTGATGGAGGTGTCTTTGCTGCCTCTTTGGTTTAGGTCCTTCGCTCCTTTAACTTGTTCTAATTCCACTTTTACTCTACTGTTATCCTATTTCTGCAACCTTATTTCCATTCCATTCTTTGTCAGTTATCGAAACTGCGATTACTGTTGCTGCTAGAGAGGGCTGCCGGGGTTGCTATTCGGGTTCCGTACAACTCGCTCTGTCTCCATTTTTTTCCGCCCGTTGCTTAGCCATCACCAAATCCCACTACCGCCAAGAGCAAATACTAGTGTTTTGTATATATCCTTCTCAATAGTGCCTGTTTTTGGGATAAATAATTTGATTATGGTGTTAAGATCTGAACTTCTGATTCTAAATTTAATTGTTTATGGTTTCAGTCATTGAATTCATTTAATGTTATCATAGTTTCAATTGGTGTAATATGTTGTTGGAAATGACATAAATACCTTTTGAATAGTTACTTGTATTTATAGTGATTGCATTGTGTGTGCGTTTGTTGTTGAATAATTTGAAGCTCTATTTGCTTTTTGTCTGGTTTTATGACTTTTCAAGTTCAAATTTCTAATAAAAAAAAGGAGATATATCGTTTTCCCTTGTTACCTTTTCACTTTGAAGTCTTGTTCTCCTTTGTTCAAACCTTATGATACTGAGAAGTTGCGGTGTGGTGCTATCCCTCAACAGCATTTGTTTTTGCTGATTATCATCTATTCTCTTAAAATAGAGGGATATGATTCAACAGTTGTAATGATAATGAAAGGGAATAAATGACACATCATAAATAGGAGAGTGGCCAAGGGAAATGGACAATAACAAAATTACCCAATCCATACTAGTGTTTATAATTTTTGTTTTCATTCTACAAAATATCAAGGTTGCTCACCTAGCCATGGCTAGTTTATGTTAGCTGCCTGTGTCTAATCTCTGAACTAGTATTTTCTTAGTCATTGTTTTTTTAGTAATGTGTTATAATTTTATGTGACTTTTGTAGTGTTGAATGTTGGCAGAACTTAGTTTATGCATTACCCATGGTTCTATTTATTACATTTTACTTGTGTCATAGTTGATAAATGACAAATGTCTTATTATTTGGTTTGATAAATTTGGTTGTTTTTGTTGGAACTTTAGACGGTGGAAATATCCAAGTTTTAGGGGAGGTTCTGTCCAAATTTTTCTAAACATTTTGGATTAAACTTAATGGAAAAAATTATAATTAGTGTTATATCTTGTTTCTAATTTTTTGTTTCGGTTTTTCTTATTTACAGGAGTGTTGAAATGGTGACCACATGCTACCTTGAGGGCTCAAGAATATTTTGATTCATAGAGACACTAATCTACGTTAGAATTTTTAACTTTTGATTAAACTTGTGCAAGACATATAACTTGTAGAACTAATCAATGTACTCACTAATGTTATTTTGTTTTAAAACAATTTTAGCTAAATGAGGCATGTTTGAATTATGTATGTTTTTTTACATATTATATAAATGTAGACTTGCTTAGTAAAATAGTTAATATATTAGTTAATTAAAAAAATAATTTAGTAAATTATGCATGCAATTTGTATTAAAAAAATTGTTACAAAATAATTATTTTACTTTTGTAATTAAAGAAGAAAAGGCTGATTTTTTTGCTTATGGAAAGAAGTCATGTGTATCACCATGAAATGGAAGGAATGCAAAATATTCCACTTCTATGGGTCAGAGACAAAACGTGACTTACGTTATATATTTGTTAAATATTTTTTAATTTTGAAATAAAATAAACGTAGCTTATGTTTTGGCTTTTTAAATTTTTTTAATTTCTTTTTAGTTGGCTTTTAAAAAAACGCACCTTGCGTTTTTGCACCTGAAAAGGCTGAATTTTTTTTTGAAACCCACAAAATGCAGGTTGCGTTTTGTTAGTGTCAGAAACTTTTTCTTGGAAGTCCAAAAACACAGCCTGCGTTTTGTGCACATAATAATATTTAAATCCACAAGTTTGCCTATAAATACGAAGTCCGGTTTTGTTTTTCTTCATCTTCACTTCTCCTCTTGGTTTTTCTTTCATAAAGTCCTCAATAGGGTATTTTTTTGGCAGATAACTGTGTCAAAAAAATAGAGTTAGTTGAGGCTAAAATTATGGAAGGTGTTGCAAACTTGCGAGTATATTATAAGGGTGAGGTTATAACAAACACACATGAAGGAGTGACCTTTATTTGTGAATGTCCATTGTCATTTGCCATTCTATGTACCATGAGTTTTGTCGAGTTGCAAAATGGTCTTTGTAATAACATTCAAAGCCACATTTTGAATAGGGTGAGCAATCTTTTATACAGAAGTCCTGTGCAAGTATTTGGTGGGTTAATATAGTTTCAAATAATGCTCATCACTGACGATGCCAGTATGCAGCAAATGTTTTATATTTATCAACAAACCCAATCTCAAGTGCCGATGATAGAGTTGTACGTTGAGTTTAAACAGCAGTCGGGGATGAGTACGGTCGGCGAGGAGGTCAATGTTGATGAGCTCGGGGATATAGATTGGGAAGAAGATAATAATGATAGTGAAGAGGAATTCGAAGCTAACTATGAAGTCGATAACGAAAACGATGACGGAGACTTGGCAGGCAATCCGGTGGTGCAAAGTGAAGCGAATGCCGTTGTAAGCCAACACCCGTTTGGTGTTCCGTCTTTTATGCGGACTCTAGATCTTGAAGCCATGCATGCCCCGGAATTTTCTGAGTATGTGAATATGGTATGTTATGATTATTAACTCAAGTTTCCTGTAGTGCTTAAATAATTTGCCTTGTCTGAAACTGATGCTGGTGCGCACGTCGTAGGTGAAGGCAACGTTGCGGCGGAAGATGGCGAGTTTAGTGTCAGAATGGAATTTGGTTCAAGAGAGTCAGTGATATCTGTAATTAA
Source organism: Arachis duranensis (assembly GCF_000817695.3). Taxonomy (NCBI): domain Eukaryota; kingdom Viridiplantae; phylum Streptophyta; class Magnoliopsida; order Fabales; family Fabaceae; genus Arachis; species Arachis duranensis. Next base: position 9,506,149 of record NC_029781.3, on the reverse strand, counting down.
AAGCTACACCATCTCTAGAGGAGTTGATTACACTGTGTATGAGTCTGAGCCGCAGACATTCTATGCGAAATGCAAGGGGTATGGTGCAGGGTGCGACTGGCTTATCCGATACCCTGCAACAAGAAAATTTATAGCTATTAAAATTCTAAATAATATCAGTTAATAATTTATTCAAAAAAAGAGTTAGCAATAATAATTATTAAGTATTATTATTACTATCTTAAAAAATAATAATAAATTATTAAAAATTCATAAATATTAATTACTCATAAATAACCAGTATTATAAACAAATAATAATAAACTAATCATAATAATAACAACAAATCACTAAAAAATAATAATAACTTAATACACTACACAGTATTACCACAAATAATAAACAGTATCCTGTTATTAAATAATATTATTTATTATTACAATACACTACCTAACTATTAAAATTAGTAAAAAAAAATTCCAAACAGTGTTAAAAAAACCTTTTATTAAACAGTAGTATTATAAGTTATTCTCACTATCATAACCAGTATTATAAACAAATAATAATATACCAATCATAATAATAATTACTCAAATATAACAATAATAACGATAACAATAACTATTTATTATATTGATTTTTTTAATGACAATAACAATAACAATTAATAATTTTTTTTAATTAAACAAATATTGTTAAAAAAAACCGTTGGAGTACAACATTATTATCATTATCATGAAAAATAACAACAAATCACTAACAAATAATAATAACTTAGTACACTAACATAACAAACCAGCATTATAAACAAATAATAATATACCAATCATAATAATAATTACTCAAATATAACAATAATAACCATAACAATAACTATTTATTATATTGATTTTTTTAATATCAATAACAATAACAATTAATATTTTTTTTAATTAAACAAACATCGTTTAAAAAAACCGTTGAGTACGGCATTATTATCATTATCATGAAAAATAACAACAAATCACTAACAAATAATAATAACTTAGTACACTATCTGATTTATTATTAAAAAATATTATTAAATTATTCTCATTGTCATACCCACTATTATAAACAAATAATAATGTAATATTAATAATAATAATAACAATAATAATAATAACATAATAATAACACTACCAAAAAAAATTAAACGGTTATGAGAAATAAATAATAACATAATATTAGTAATAGTAATATTACTAACCACAGTACTAAATACAAACAAAATTTAAATAAATATATATTAAAATAAAAAATTTACTTACCCATTAAGGATGATCCAAATATTCAATAATGTGATCTTTAGGTTTAGTAAAATCACGAACCATTTTTCAAATGATGGTCTTCACTCTAACCAGCCCCGTTTTGCTCTTCTTCTTCCTCACTAAACCACTCAGCAAGCCTCAAAGGGTACCCCTCACCAATGCCTCTCTCTCTCAACAAGCCTTTCACTTTACAAAATTTTCTTCCTGCGTTTTACATCGCACTCGCGTTTATAGCCCCTGGAACTGATGTCCTGAACACGTGTCGTGCATGCAGCAGGGGAGCCTTCAAAACGCAACCTGCGTTTTTCCCTGACAGCTTCAAAACGCATCTTCCGTTTTGCTTCTCCAATGCGGTCAAAAAAGCAGTCTTGGTCTGCATGCAGGGAGCACAGGGACATGTTTTGCTTGTTGGAGCTACTCCCCTTCAAAACGCATCCTACATTTTGCAGCATGCTAATAGCTTTCAGAATTTCTCATGCAGGCAAAACGTTTACTGCGTTTTGCTTTTCCTGCCACTTGCAGATCCACATTCCAGTATTACACGCCATGCAACAATATACTTGAACATCACCATTTTTTCCCCATTCATTAATTAATTTCTGAGAAAAAAATATTACAAAATCAAGTTACATTTTGTAACAAAATTTTATAATAGGAAAAAATAGATTGTTACCAAAAATTACCTTGAAGATCAAAATTTGTTACCACTTTTGTAACGACTTCTGGTTTTTTGTATCAGAAAAATTTGTTACAAAATATCACTTTGAATTGTAACAGTTCCTTTTTTGTTACAAAAACTTTTTGTAACGGGACATACTGCAACGACCATTTTTTTGTTACAAAATCCTTTTGTTTCAAAATTTCGATTTTTTGTAACAAATTTTTTTGCTACACATATTGCTTTTTCTTGTAGTGTCCCTCACTTTGCATCAAGTGACTCATTTTAGTCCCTGAAATTGAATGTCGTGCACCAAACTAGTCCATTCACAAGTTTTTTCTCATTTTTTCTATAAATTCAAAATTCTCAATATCTTTGAATGTAATAATTTCAAGAGTAATACCCCAAATAGGTCCCCAAGGAATTGGCCGTACGACAGATTTGTCCCCCAGGAAAATTAACTAAGTCCCCAGTCCCCAAAATTATTAAATATGTGCCATATACGTCCCTGCTCCAGGTTTAGCCGGTTAACTGAACACTCTCTCTCCTACGTGGAGGTGATGAGTGTGACGTGTCAGGTTAAAGGCTTTCAGGACATGTTGGTCCCTGTACACGTGGTCAAAACGACGTCGTTTAAGGCCTTATCAAAACGACGTCGTTTTTAATTGGACAGATTAGTCCCCAACCTTTATGATAAGAATGTGTGAAAACGCAGCGTTTGAACAGGGACCTTGGATAAAAACGCATGTCCCTCTCCCTTGGCTCTGTTAAATGACTTGAAACCCCAAACCCTTACCCAAATTTTACAAGGCTACCCTTCATCTTCCTCAACTCTGTTGACATTGACTGTAGTCTGTAACAGTCGTTTGACGAGGCTAACGGCGAATGTGTGGTGGCGGTGGACTGTGGTGCATATCGCCATTGTTGGAGGTAAGTCTTCTAATTTCTTTTCTGAATTAATTCAGAGGCGAAGATTCATGTATGATGAACATGCATGTCATGTGTAGGGTAGATTAAAGATATTGTTTTGCTAGTGTTGGTTAAGTCAAAGTTCTAAATTGATTTAGTCTGTGACGTTTCATAGTAACATTATCGATGTCGGTGTTAAAAAATTGAATTCTGTTTTAATGTTCTTGTAATGGCTTCGTTGCTTGTTTAAGTTGTGATAGATTTTTATTTTGTTAGTTTAGATGAGTGAAGACGTGATACCCGTATTTCACTACGGTGGAAGCTTTGTGAGAGACAACAAGGGAGTACTTGTGTACATCAATGGAGAAGTCTAGAAGTTTCCCCCAATGGACATTGATCTGATATGTTTCTTTGACCTGAAGAAACTTTTTTTGGACTTGGGTTACCATGACTATAAGGCAATGTTTTGGTATGATCCGAGTGCTACTGACCTGGAGTCTGGTGTGGAGTTGTTACCTGAGTCAGACATTGAATTTGAGTATGAGTCTGAACAATTTTTGACCCCGGAAGACTCAAGTGATGATGGAGGAAATGGGTTTGATTGGCCTCAATTTAATCCGAGTGCAGAATTTGGGGAGGTCCAATTTCAGCTGAACATGGAGTTTGAGTCACTTGAACAATTTAAGCAGGCTCTGAAGGACTTTACCATATCAGAGGGTAGAAGGATATTTTACATGAAGAATGATAAGAAAAGGGTTAGAGCTGCTTGTATACATGGAAGCTTCATGCCTGAAAAAGAAGTGCAAAAAGCCAAGGCAAAGGCAAGAAAAGCAGCTAAGGAAAAGGCAAAGGTACAGGCTGCTAAAGAAGCTAATGAAAGCGAGAAAGCTAAAGGGGTGGTGGAAATGAATGAGGCTTTTCCTGAAGGTGATAAAAACAATGAGGGACATACTACCAATGAGGTAGAAGCACAAGCTAATACAGCAGAAAATGCAAAATGTGGAAATGAAGGTGAGAAAATTGGTGAAACAGAGAAGCATGACTGTCCCTGGCTTATATACTGCGCAAAGAACTCACGATCAGGTGGATACCAAATAAAGACCTACAATCACACTCACACTTGTGGAAGAGAGTTTGGTAGCAATATGGCAGATCAACATTGGGTAGCAAGGAAACTAGAAAAGAGATTGTTGAGTCAGCCACGGTTGACACATGCAGAGGCATGGGATCACATGAAGGTTGATTACAATGTGATACTCAGTGATAAAATGCTGTACAGAGGACTTCGGATGGCCAGGGAAAAGTATGTTGGTAACGAGAAGGCGCAATATGGGAAGTTGCGTGACTATCTAAACGAGATACACCGGTATGAGGTTATTTTATTTCAAAGACTAACATTATGTTAATTCTCGTTTGATAAAAGTAACTTGCTGTGATATGAAAAAATATTAGAATATTGTTAGTGATCTTAGTGAATTATGGTGTAATTCTGGTTTACACAGGAGCAATGAAGGTTCATCTGCACTGTTGGCAGTGGAGCCTATACCTCAATCTCCTCCTTTATTTGATAAGTTGTATATTTGCTTAAATGCCTGTAAAAGGGGGTTCAAGGCTGGATGTCGCCCTTTGATAGGTTTAGATGGATGCTTCCTGAAGGGTTTTTATGGGGGACAATTATTGTCAGCTGTAGGACAAGACGCGAACAATCATTTTTATGTGATTGCGTATGCAGTAGTTAACAGTGAGATGAAGGCAAGTTGGAAATGGTTTCTGCAGTTGTTACAAGATGATCTTGGGCAATGCACTGCCGATGGTTGGAACTTCATTAGTGATCAACAGAAGGTATCCCTGAACTAGCCTTAGTGTATGTTATGTTAACTAACTAAATGCATTGTATCCTTCATGGTTTAATGACTGTTAACTATGTTTTTTGTTACCATAACAAGCATGTTAATGCATATTATTTTCTGGTCTGTCTGAACTGTAATGCAGGGTCTTCTACCAGCACTGAAGGAGGTCATGCCTAACGCCCATCACAGAAACTGCGTTAGGCACATCTGGAAGAATTTCACAAACAAATACAAGGATACACAGCTTAAGAATGTGGTGTGGGCTTGTGCCAAAAGCTCAACCGTTGCAGAGTTTAATGATAATATGCAAAGGCTGAAGAGAATGAATGAGGACGCGTGGGCTTACCTTGCAAAATTGGATCTAGGATGCTGGACTAAGTCAAAATTCAGCCACTACCCTAAATTGGACAATATCACCAATAACATGACAGAGGTGTGGAATGCCAAAATAGTACACTATAGGGGAAAACCTATACTCACAATGCTAGAGGAGCTCAAATGTTACATTATGCGAAGGATGGCATAACACAAAAAGGCCCTAAGCATGTACACTGGGGTAGTTGCTCCTGTACAACAAAAAAGGATGGAAGCAATTATGAAGGACACCAAGCACTGGACTGCTCAATGGACTGGTGATGATGCTAGACAGGTATTTGAGGTGCAAATGCACATGAAGAAGCTGAGGGTGCACTTAGGTAATAGCACATGTACATGTAACATGTGGCAACTTACAGGTATAACACTCTAAGTTATGCATTTTTAGTTATTATTCTTACAAACTGTATATCTAATTGTTTTTTATAATCACTTATAGGAATTCCATGTGTGCATGCCATGGCTGCTATTGCTAAGAGGGGAGACAGAGCAGACACATATGTGCACAAGTGGCTGAAGATGGATGCCTTCAGAGCAACATATGGTCATTCCATTAGCCCTGTCAACAGTGAAGAGTATTGGGAGAAGTCTGGAGAAATAAGCTCAATCCCTCCCAAGATTAAGAGGCCAATAGGGCGTCCAGTAAAGAGAAGGAAACGAGATCCAGTAGAAGATGGAGCAGAGGATAATAAGGCAAAAAGGACCTTCCGAGTCACATGCGGAAAATGTGGAGAGACTGGCCACAATGCTAAGACCTGCAAGGGAGCTCCTAAGGCTGGAACTAATCCTAAAGGAAAGGTCAAAGAAAATTCCAAGGAAAAGTCAACTGCAACACAAGAAGAGGTTCAGGTTTCTCAATCGGCACCAGTAACTGAGGTATACATGAATAATACTTACATTCTTCTGCTAAATGTGTTACATTGTGCAGCCTGATATGTGTGATAACATGCTTAGGATTCAAGTTTTTGACATGAAATAGTTGTTGTGCTATAGAGACCAACTTGACATATAAATTAGTATTTAGGGACCTATTTGACTTATAGTAGCATTTTTAAAGGACCTATTTGACTTATAAAATACATCGTCAAGGATTTAATTGTCCTAATAAATTTGCTTACTTATGAGGTTACCCAGCCTGAGGCACCAACAAATCATACTTTACCAGACATAGGAATGAATGTGAATGCTGCAACTGTAAGTATGCTTCATAATATGTTTCACTATTAATTCCTAAACATTACTTACTAATATCTTATTTTAGAATACTCATAATTTTTTACAATTCAATAAGGGAATACAAAATCAGCCTCAGCAGCCTAGTAGACGTCCAAAGTAGACAATAATTAGGCCCAAGAGACAGGAAAGTGTGAGTGTTGAGACAATGGCAGCTGCAAGTAGTGGCACAACCTCCAGAATATTCAAATTCATTCCAACGCCCGGACTGAACCAATCTAAGAAGAAATGATGCTTTGGAAGAAACTTATTCTGAAATGGACCTGCTAGTGTTTACTCTTGTAATACTTTTGAGCACCACTTTACCTCAGTATGTGTATAAGGAAATAGACCTTCTTTATTTTGCTAACATTTTGAAACAATTTATGAACATCCTCTATGTTGATGCTACCTGATGTTAACATTCTGATGCATGTTATTTGAATAGTCTGGTTTGGATTATATATTATTTTTGGTTTAATCCACTTTGCCAATTTACTTTGCATACTTTGAATTCGATATAGACTAGCTTCAAGTTAGCTTCATTATCAACTTCTAATATTCATTTAACTAAAATGAGCCATTCAAATACAATATTTTTTTCAACAAAGATACAATGGCAATTGCTTAAATAACCACCACATAAATACAAAACATAATCACAACTATAAGTGCACCTATTATTACACTACTAAACAAGCTTAGAACACTGTCCTTCTTAAGTTTCGAACTATCTTCATTCCTCTTTATTAACATCTCCTCCAATTGTTTCACTCTCTCCTCCAAGCAATAATCCGAACCTGCAACAAATTCTTCACCCACGCATGTCTCCACAGAGGCCAATCTACCCCTTTCAACTACATCATCCACCAAATACCCAAAGATCTCATCAAACCATACAAAAAAATCACAATATCCTTGCTTTTCCTGCAATCAGAATAACAGAACATAAATCATCACATTATCAAAACTACAGCACCACAAAAATTTACTACTCTAAAGTACCTTGAATTGAGGACAGCCAAAGAATAGCCTATTCGGGTTTTCTGCTGTGCGAGACCTGGATATTATGGCATATGTCCTGCACTTACACTTCGGATGTTCTCCTCTTCTAAGTCGCCCCCTTCGGATGCCAGTCGAACCGCTGTCAACATTGAAGACATCATCCATAGTTCTCCGACCGCGTCTCCGACTTGCAACTGACGTGCTGCCTCCACTCGCCATCATCTTCTTCGAAGCCAAAAACTCTCTCTCACATACTAACATACATGGGTTGGAAGCACAGGGAGTAAAAAGTGAAGACCTAATTTCATGTTCATCCCCTTTATAACAGCGATGTCAGGTCCCTGTTCAAACGTTGCGTTTTCACACATTCTTATCATAAAGGTTAGGGACTAATCTGTCCAATTAAAAACGACGTCGTTTTGATAAGGCCTTAAACGACGTCGTTTTGACCACGTGTACAGGGACCAACGTGTCCTGAAAGCCTTTAACCTGACACGTCACACTCATCACCTCCACGTAGGAGAGAGAGTGTTCAGTTAACCGGCTAAACCTGGAGCAGGGACGTATATGGCACATATTTAATAATTTTGGGGACTGGGGACTTAGTTAATTTTCCTGGGGGACAAATCTGTCGTACGGCCAATTCCTTGGGGACCTATTTGGGGTATTACTCTAATTTCAATTCTATTTTTTCACATGTTATGCAAATACAAGTGCTTTTATAAAATATTTTTTCTCTTGCGGATACTCCTAACCGCCATCTTAGAGTTGACGTGAAGGCATTTCAATCACCCTCACTACCATCTCCGACCTCTTTTGTCTAGACTAAAGAGGTCGGAGATGGTAGTGGGGTTGCTAGAAGTGACTTCAGTCTAGCCCATTTACACACAATGGAAACATGTATTTCATAAGAACAAAAAAATGTTTCTTTTAATTATTGATTTCTTGTTAAAAACACATGTTTTTGATGAAAAATGTGTATAATCAATCATATAATTCTTTTTTTATAATAACATATTTATATATTACAAAATTTATCAATGTTAAATTATTATAAAAAAATTTATATAATTAAAAATGAATTCTTAAATTTTTTTATGAAAGATCTTATATTTAAACGATATATGAAAAAATAGAATTGAAATTAGTGCATCCAAGATATTGAAAATTTTAAATTTAAAAAAAATGAGAAAAAAAGTGGTGAAGGGACTAGTTTGGCGCGTGACATTCAATTTCATGAACTAAAATGAGTAACTTAATGCAAAGTGAGAGACTAATTTGGTACATCTATAAAATGATGACATAATGGACGACACGTGGACGAATACTGTTGCGACACGTGGCACAAATTAACATGTGGCCAAATAGCATTATGACACGTGGCACAACCATCCATATCAGCATGCCACGTGTGACTGGTCACCACATCATTATATCATTACACGTGGCCAGACCATGGAGTGACACGTGTCACTAACAACCCACCTTATCAAGCCATGCCATCACATCGTTAATGGAAAATAGATCAAGGACTAACGTAGTGCACTTTTGTCAATCTCATGGACGTAATTGGTGCAATGGAATCCTAGGGACGATTTTAGGGTACGACGCCAATCTCATGGACCATTTTGGAATTTAACTCGGTATTGGCAATAACAAACAAGTTTAGCAGAACTTGTGACAACTTCAAGTCATTAATTTCCAAGGAATGGGTGCATGGGTATGTAAGTGCATAATTAAACTACTATCTCTAGCATACTTTCAATTCTTAATAAATTTATTAATTACCACATAAGTATTGGATTTGGTGGCTACTATGCTAACCATGCAGGAGAAAGGAATAAGATGTCAAAACACACTAGTATTTGCCAGCTGTGTTTTCAGTACGCCATGTCTTTTTCAAGTTTGTTACAATTTTTATTTATTTTATCTTATTGTATAATTGGTGTTACTGACTTAACCCTTAACTATTAAATTCAACAATTCATATTGGAATGTGATACCAAAATTGAAGTTTTTGTTGAAACATTATCAAAAAGAATTTATGGGAAAAGTTGATGAAGGTCTAAAAAGGTATATGATTAATTGTATTTACTTTTTTTCTTTGTTTAATGGCATTTATTTGTATGATCTAATCTATACTTTTTATTTTAAAATTTTTTGTATCTAATAATATTCTAATACGTGAAGGTTTGTATTAGATTTTTTTATCTGTCAACGAGAGCAACATGCATTGGTATCTAGTTGTTTTTATTTGTGCAATCATCAAACAATTCTGCTAAATTCCTTATCGATTATTTCAAATAAAGAGGAAAAGAGATCGAGTATTGTAAAGCTGGTAAATTAACTTTCCCTATTTTCAGTTTTATGACATTTTTTTAAAAGTTTTAAATAACATCCTTTATTTAATTTTTTTCTTATATGAATAGGCAAAATATCTGGAAGATATGCTTAAGTATGACTCGTTCTATAAATACAGCACTCCATTTTGGCCACAGATACTTGATTTTACATTTGTGGATATACTAGAAATAGGAGAACAAGCTCTTGGCTCGTAAGGAATATCTGTATTTGTGTTTTCCTCTTTGAAATATTTATCTGCATAAGCTAACCCTGTCTTATTTAATACAGTAATAATTGTGGGGTATGGGTGGCAACCTGGATGACAAACTACAAGAAGACATATTGTTATACAATAAATGTAATTTTTTTTTTTTGCTTAAAAAAAATAGTACCTCATTTACTAATGTGTATGGTTTTGTTGGTAACCTAAAATATTTATGTTTTTTAGGTTAATGATAGTACGAGAATGCGACTTATGTTGGATTTGATTCTAAGGCCCCACAATTTAATGCTGCATAATGTCATTAACTCTGCTTCTAAGAATTACAATAAGTATAAACAAAAAGATTCAAACAATAACTATATTTTCTATGGGCTCTTTTTGAAAATTGATGTTTCTGTCTTTTAGTTCAATTATATTTGAATTTAGATGAAGCTTAATTTTCATTCTAACATTTCTATTTCTTGAACTACTTCTGTGTTGTAAGGTAGACAAATTCTCATATTTAGAATAATATTAAAAGTTACTAGTAATATATAGGTATAAATAAATTACTAGTTATTGTATAAAGTATAAACAACAAACGGAAGCTGATATTACAGAGGTTTATTAAGAATGTGTAGTTAAATAAATTCAGTGCTGCCAATTAATTGTTGGTGAATGTAATTGAATAAACAAAAGCAGTTTCTGAATCTGTAATAAAAACCAAAAAGTTGAAACTAACTCATCAGGAAAGCTATATGTATTAACGAAGTAAATCTTAAAAAGAGTTATCTAATCTTTCTATTTAGTTATTACTGATGACGAGGAACAAGAATGTGGCTAATTATATTAAAGAAAGGTCAAGCCCAAACAAGTTTTCATTATTGATTCATATGAACCATTAAACCATTTATTCTTTCTTTTATCAATTATTATATCGTGTCCTTTTTGAACTGGAATTATATTATAGCTTTGACTAAAGAGCAAAGCTTCAAATAGATATTTATTACCAAGAAATTGAACAACATTATAAATTGCTGATGGCTTATTCTACAAACTCATTAACTGATACTCTTCCTCTCTTCCATAGCATCATTCTAAGCGATTTCCATCACTTGCCACAAAAAATATCAATTTCATTTGCATATGATATCAACTTAATGTGCCAACTCAGTTTACTATTGTCAGAGATAAATTTAGGTCTAACATGGGTCACAAATTAAAATTTGAGTAGTTATTTTTTGGTATAATGCAATTTAAAGAGCCATTTTGGTATATATCTTTAGAATGAAAGAAAAAAAAAATCTTACATAATGACATTAATAAGGATAGTAAGTTGTTTTACTTTTACAATATCAAAGAGTTACATATATGCTACAAGCTTTGTAGCAAGACAGTAGTTAATGAACATGCAGCAATTTTTACATACAAATTAACATGCAGCAATTTTTACACACAAATTAACATTAAAAAAAAATATCTAATCAAGACGGAATAAGCTGAAAGCTTCCTCAAAGTGCAGATCAATGCCCTCAGGAGCTAATGAACATTCACATATGCTTTTTACTTTGTTAATCTGCATATATTAATATAAACGGATAATATTAGTATGAAACTTGTAAAAATCACTCTTTGATAGCATTATGAAATATGGACTATAAGAGAAGAATTAAAATAACCCTATAATGAAAATTAAAAAAAAAAACTTTTTATATGGATTATAAGAGAAGAATTAAAATATCTAAGCCAAAAAAAAAATTTCCCCTTCTCCACCGTAAAAAAAATGAAAATCACAATTCACATTATGCAATAGTCAATATGCACCTCAAATTGCAATATAATAATAAGTTTGATTTTTATTTTTTTTAAAATTATGAAAAATGTTATGAAAATAAAGATTAGAGTTTGGAAAGGGAAGAAAGATAAAAGAGGATTGAGAGTATAAGGGATGACTTTATTAATGATTGGTATGTGTACAAAACTCTAAAAGGGAGCTATTTATGGTCAAGAGTCTAACTTCTAGCTGACTTAGCTAAGTTGAGTGATTCTATCTATTTGAAATTTAAAATACAGTTACAATCTAGGACATTCATAACAGATATATTTATAACACTCTCCTTGGATGTTCCTAGTGGTAATACGTTAGATAGCTGTCTCATTCAAAACCTTACCAAAAAAAATCCAGTGGGATAAAAACCATGGTTAAGGAAAAGAGTACGGTTTGTATTACTCTCCCTAATAATTACATCACTTGATATCTCTTAGTTGGCGCATCCCAGTCTTGTATACTAGCTTCTTAAATATTGAAGTAGGTAGTGCTTTAGTGAACAAATATGCTAAATTATCATTGGAACGAATTTGTTGAACGTTTATATCACCACTTTGTTGAAGATCATGAGAGTAGAAGAACTTTGGTGAGATATGTTTTGTTTTATTTCCTTTGATGTATCCCTCCTTTAGTTGATGTATGCATGTAGAGTTATCTTCGTATATGACTGTAGGTATTTTTTTCATCGGTAAACCACACATATCTTGAACATGTTGGGTGATTGACCTATGCCAAACACATTCTCGAGTTGCTTTATGAATTGCCAATATCTTGAACATGTTGGGTGATTGACCTATGCCAAACACATTCTCGAGTTGCTTTATGAATTGCCAATATTTCTACATGATTTGAGGAGGCTGCGGCTATAATTTGCTTTGTTGAGCACCAAGATATAGTTGTTCCTCCACTTGTGAATAGATAACCTGTTTGTGACCTCCTTTTATGCGAATCAGAAAGAAAACCTGCATCTGCATATCCAACTAATTACAATATTGTTTCATTAGTTAAATAAACCTTTATTAATAGATCCTTGAAGGTATCTTAATATATGTTTGACACCATTCCAATGTCTTCTAGTCGGACAAGAACTAAATCTCGATAACAAGTTTACTGAAAATGCTATATCTGGTCTTGTATTGTTAGCGAGATACATTAGCGCACCAATAGCACTAAGATAAGGTACTTCAAGACCAAAGATCTCTTCTTTACTTTCACAAAGTTGAATGGATCTTTATCCACATCTAATGATCTCACTACCATTGGAGAGTACTCAATGGGTATGCCTTATCCATAATTTTTTCAAAAATTTCTCAGTATAAGTTGACTGATGGATGAATATATCATCCTTCAAGTGTTCAATTTATAAATCAAGGAAAAATTTTGTCTTGCTAAGATATTTCATTTCAAATTCTCTTTTTAAATAATCCACAATTTTTGGAATCTCTTTGGGTGATCCAAGGATGTTTAAATTATCAACATATACTGTAATAATAATAAATTTGTATTCAAATCTCTTTATGAACACACATGGACATACACGGTCATTTTTATATCCATCTTTCAATAAGTATTTACTCAGACATTTATACCACATAAGTCCGGATTGTTTTAATCCATACAAGGATTTTTGAAGTCTTACTTAACAAATTTCTGGAGAATTATTATATGCTTCAGGCACTTTGAATTCTTCAGAGACTTTCATATAAATTTCTTTAAAAAGAAGGTGATTCAATCCCAATTTTTTCTTGTGATAGTCTTGTAATTAAAGGGTGTCAAGGGAGGTCTTATGGAAAGTTTTGGAAAGAAAGAGAGTAAGAATCGCATATATTCGTGCAATTAAAGACATGTATGATGAGGCTACAATTAGTGTGAAGACTTAAGGTGGTGTGACAGAAAAATTTTCTATTGGTATAGGATTACACCAGAGATCATCCTTAAGTCCATACCTTTTCATATTAGTCTTGGATGTACTCACAGAGCATATCTAAGAGCATGTGCCATGGTGCATACTTTTTGTCGATGGAGAGAAGCTCTAGAAGTGTATAGTCTGCGCATAAACTGTAGCAAGATGGAATCTATGAAATGTATGGCCGCCGAAGGAAAAATCCTAATATTTGATATAAAGATTGGAGAAAATATCCTACAAAAAATTAAAAGTTTTAAGTATCTTGGGTGCATCATACAGGATAATAGAGAGATTGAATATGATGATCCAAACAGGTTGGTCAAAATGGTAGAGTGCGTCTGGTTTTATATGTGACAAAAAAGTGTCTTTAAAACTTAAAGGTAAATTTAATCACACTACTATCAGACCGGCTATACTTTATGGTACAAAGTGTTGGGCGGCTAAAAATGAATACGAACATAAGTTAAGTGTGGCAGAGATGAAGATATTGATATGGATGAGCAGTATACGCGATTGGATAGAATAAGGAACGAAGATATAAAAGAGAGAGTTGGAGTAGCACCTATTGTGGAAGAGATGGTAGAATCGCGTGTCAGATAGTTTGGACATATGAGAAGAAGACCGACAGAGCATCCAGTCAAGAGGGTGGATGAGATGGAAGATGAAGAAGGGGTGAAGGCAGAGGAAGACCTAGAAAGACTATCCATGAGATGGTCAAATGAGATATACATGTAAATGATCTCTTTGTAGACATGATATATGATAGAGCTCAATGACATCGTTTGATTCATGTAGCCGACCCCACCTAATGGAACAAGACTTCGTTGTGGTTGTTGTTAATAATTGATTATATAAATTAACTGTTAAATTATATATTGGGATCACTTTGTCAAATAGAATATATATTTAGGATTTATTTTATCAAAAGAAAATATTAAAGTCTATTTTGTCAAAATCAGAATTTGTTAAATACCAAAATGGCTATTTACACGAAAAAAAAAGTAAAAATTTGAAGAAGAAAAAGGAGGAGGAAGAGAGAGAGAAATCGGATAAAAATAATTGGAGCAAAAATAAATAAAAAAAGATATGTAGAAATTAATATTTTTTCAAATCAATTTTTCATTCAAAATTTAAATTTTGAATGAAAAATAATTTAGAGATTAAACAGATCTGAAAAATAAAAAATAACAGAAAAAAAAGAAAGAAGCAAATAAAAAAAGATACGTAAAAATTAATATTTTTTCAAATCAATTTTTCATTCAAAATTTAAATTTTGAATTGCTATAATTTAGAGATTAAAGTTAAACAGATCTTAAAAATAAAAAATAACAGAAAAAAAAGAAAGACGCAAAGGAAAAGCACAAAAATTTCAAAGATTCAACCATTATGAAAAATAAAAAATAAGAGACCAAGAAGCAAAAAAATAAATGAAAAAGACAAAAATAAATTAAATCAATATATGGACATCAATGGCTATGTATGTATAAGCATAAGCTAAAGCAATAACGGCACATGATGAATGATATACACAGCATGAATAGTTGCACCATCTATCCTTCGTAAACTTTGACATGCTGAAATTTTACTAACTTAAAATCTTCTATTAGAAGAACAGTAATAAATTATACGCTGATTACTTATTTTTAGTGTACACCTAATTATTTAAACATTTAAAAAAAATAGTTTAAAATTTTTAATTCAATTCTTTTTGTTTCGAATTAAAAAAATAGTGTGAGATCAATTCTCTCAAACATTCAATTCAATTCTTTTTTATTAGAGTTTTCAAACACACTTAGTTGAAGAGAATAATTTAACTGAATTCTTCTTAAATAAAGATTTTAAATAAAATACTAAAATTAATTATTAATATTATGACGGTGACTAAAATTAATTTCTAACACAACCGTAATAAAATTTAATATAATTTAACTAAATATATCAAATTAAAATATAATTTAAATATAAATTTAACATAATTAACAAACACAAAATTTTTAACATATAAATTAAAATAATATAAAATATAAAAATTTTCATTTATTTGCAAGAGCAGATCTCCATCTCCATAAAAATTTGCAAATTGTGTTAGTCTTTCACATAAATAATTCCCACAAATACTTTTCAATGTGAGTTTTTTTGCCATTTCTTTTTATAATAATATAAAAAATAAATTCTGATAGACAAACATATCGAATAAATCTCCATAGTGGTCCCTAAGATTTACGCATTACTTAATGTGGTCTTCGAGATTCCAATTTCACTATTGTAGTTCCCTAGATAGAACTTCGGACACCATAGTAGTTCTTGAGCATCTTTCTGGCGAAGAGTCAGCTATTGCAGTGTTGACGTGGCATCACTTTGCTATGTTGAACCCAGTTTGGTCCCTCCTTCTATGAGCCACTTAGTTTTGGCACTGCTACCACTGCTAGAGTCCCATTTTTGGTGCCGCTAGGAGGGGTGTACGTGAGGAAGAAGAGGAAGAATAGTGTGTCCAGATTTAGGAGGGCGTTGCAAAGGAGCGTGCCGGAAAAGAAGCAGTTGTCGGTGGTGCTGGTGTTGAACTTCGTCGAGAGGAAGGAGGTTTAGGCTTGCGAGGGAAAGTCGGCGATGGTAGGGCAGTTAACATAGTGAGAGGAGAACAACGTGCAGTGGGCGATGGGGAAGGCCGGCGAGGACAGGGTACACGTGGTGGTGTTGGAGGACCAGGGCACCATAGTGGTCCCTGAGCATCTTTCCAGTGAAGAGTTAGTTATCACAATGCTGACGTGGCATCACTTTGCCATGCTGGACCCAATTTGGTCCCTCCTTCTCCGAGTCGCTTTGTTCTAGCGCTGCTACCACTGTGGGAGTCTCGTTCTTGGTGCCGCTGGGAGGGGTGTATGTGAGGAAGAAGAGGAAGAATGGCGTGTCGAGATTCAGGAAGGCATTTTAGAGGAGCATGCCAGAAAGGAAGCGATCGTGGATGATGTCGGTGCTGAATTTTGTCGGGAGGAAAGAAGTTCAGGCTTGAGAGAAAAAGCCGACGACGGTAGGGGCGATTGACGTAGCAAGAAAAGAGGAATGTGCAGTGGGTGCTGGGGAAGGCCGGCGAGGACAGGGTACACGTGGTGGTGTCAGACGACCAGAGCACCATAGTGGCCTAAGCATCTTTCCGGCAAAAAGTCAGCTATCGCAGCGCTGATGTGGCATCACTTTGCCACATTGGACCCAAGTTGGTCCCTTTTTCTCCGAGCCGCTTAGTTCTGGCGTTGCTACTGCTGCCGGAATCCCGTTCTTGGTGTCGCTGGGCGGGGTGTACTTGAGGAAGAATGGTGTGTCCAGATTCGAAAAGGCGTTTCAGAGGAGCGTGCTGGAAAAAAAGCGGCCATGGGTGGTGCCGATGCTAAACTTCGTCGAGAGGAAGAAAGTTCAGGCTTGCGAGGGAAAGCTGTCGACGGTAAGAGCAGTTGATGTAGCGAAAGGAGAGCAATGTGCAATAGGCGCTGGGGAAGCCAGCGAGGACAGGGTACACGTAGTAGTGTCGGAGGACCAGGGTTGGTTGTTTGTTAGGATTTACGACTGTTTCAACGACCCTGACGCCTCGGAGTTCCTGATGGAACATCTTTATCTTGCGGTCCATAACGAACTTCAGGGTTTGTTCTGGGAAGCTGAAGAAGAAAAGGATAAAAATGACAATTCAAGTGTTTCTGTTGCTGAAGTTGCTACTGAAGTGAAAACACTGAGGGAGATGCAAGTGAAGATTCGAGCTCTTACTCTACAACCGTAGCGGTTAAGAAGGTAATGTTTTAGGTGGAGGGAATGGAAAGTAGGAGGTGTGGACTGTGGAAATTTTTTGCTGAGGACCCCAAAGACAACCTTGACCTTTCTAGTTCCGATAGATTTGCATTTTTCTATGGATGATGCTCTCAGTATTAGCAATGTCAATGCTGACTCCATTGTTAGCAGAAGGTGTCTACTATTATCGAAATTGAAGCATAAAAAAGTATGGTCAAGATAGGAGATTATTGCCGTAAAAAAAGAAGAAGAATAGTGAAAAAATTCTCTAACGTGACAAAATAATGTCACATGAGCACTGTGATAACTTACTCATTGTCAAAAAAATTAAAATACCGAAAATCACATTTAATAATCTTACAAATCTCAAAAACCACTTAGAATTTACTCCAAAAATATCCAAATACTAAAAATTATGAAAAGTTGTCAAATTTCATTTCTAATATAAGTATCTAACCTAATTTAATTTGAATCTCTAATTGTATTCCACTCTTTCTCAAATCCCCCTTGCACAGT
>NC_029781.3:9459964-9488280 GCF_000817695.3 Arachis duranensis | reverse complement strand
CTTGCCCACCCCAACTTCAAAATCCCGAGAAAACAAAAACCCTCCCAAAGCTGCTGAATTTTCCTCACTTGAAAAGGAAAAGGAAAAGGAAAAGAAAAATCAAAACCCCTCACCAGGTGCAGCAAAAGAGAAAACAATCAACCATCAAAGCAGCAGTGCTCGTATCATCATTATGCTGCGTCGTGCAGTACGAAGAGCTGCTTCTTTGGCCACCCGAACCGCCTTACACCCTCGCCAGTTCGTTTCCGGTTCGGCGTCCAAACCAAGCCTGTCCATATGGAGGCGCAAGAAAGAGATGGGCAAAGAAGCCCTCATCGCCGCTAAAGAACTCAAGCGCCTTCGCTCCGATCCGCTCCGCCTCGACCGCTTCGTCGCGTCGCACGTCTCTCGCCTTCTCAAGTCCGACCTTGTCGCCGTCCTCGCCGAGTTCCAGAGACAGGACCAGGTCTTCCTCTCCATGAAGGTTTCTTCTTCTTCTTTTTTTATTTATTTTTATATGATGCAACTTCGTTACTCGTACGGTTATTAGGTTAGAACTTGATTTGATTTTCCTCCTGAATATGACGAAAGTTTGCGATTTTGCTCACCTAAAACCACGTTGGTACAGTTTCTTTGGTCTTTTAGCTTACAATTGAGAGGGAAATTCGATTCAGTATGCAGGTTATGGAGACTTTGAAACTTAAGGTAGTTAGTGAGAGTTTGAGACTGTTTCCAGTTCTTCATTTAGTTGTATTGCCATTGCTACGGATGGTTAGTTTTGTTTAGGAATTTTTGAATTCTCCTTGGATAAGTGTGGGCGTATGATATTATTAAATGTGATGATATTTCGTTTTAGAGAATTAGGGAAGATGGAGGGATAAAGAATGCAATGCCCTTTGGGTTGTCATAGAACCACTTATCCTAAAAGTTTATGCGGTTAGATAGAGGCTTATGAATGGTTATATATCTAATATGTCTCTCACACAAGATTCCATTTTGGGATTAAAGCATGAACTAGCATAGGTCCATTTTTGGAATAACAAAGATCAAGCTATAGACCTATTGTTCAATAGAATCTTTGATACCCAGAACCATTTATCGCAGAAACTTAAGTTGTTACATAGAGGCACATTAATGATTATATATTCTAATATAGGTGTCTTCAGTATTCGTAGTGATTTGGTGCAATTTGTCGGAGAGAAGTGGTAGAATCATAAGGAAATCTTCTTTGTCAACAAAGAAAGGGAATAAGTTGTAATTTGTTGTCATACTGACTTATATGGGATGTGCTGAGGTGGTCTTAGCGTAGTTTTGATTCCCGAGCCCCATTTTTTTTGGTTTAATGTGTAAAGAATGATTTATTTAAGATTTCAATAGTGTCAGAACATAATGGTATAGTATACGTTATTGTCTGCCCTAATTGGTTTGAGTGTAATTCATGCAACTTCAATGGTAGATTTTTCAGACAAGCAAGTTTTTTGGGAAAGGATTAGATGCTTAGCCTCTATTTGGTGTAAAGCTCATTATTAGACTTTCCCTCTCATATCTGGTGAGTGATTGGGAAGTGACACTTTAGAATTGACTTTTTCTTTTATTTCTTTTTTGTTTTTCTTGCTCTTGTAAGGAGGATTTCTTATCCTTCTATCTTTTTGTATTATTTTTCTTTCAGTCTAAAATCTTAATGATGCTCTTCTTTTATTAAAAAAATATTCAGTATGAAAGTATGCTCTTATATTTCAGTTCTGCAGCAATGATGTTTTTGCAATGGATTTGGCTCTATAACATTGTTTGATCATGCCTGTAAAATGTTATCTTTCCTTTACCAACAAATACTCAAATAGAGCAGTAATAATTTTGAGAAAAAAAAGAAAGAGTGCAGTAATAGTTTCTTGAGTTTGATGGAAGCTCATAGAGTGTAATGATAGTTTGCGTTTGGTGGAAACTTAATTGATGTTGGTTCTGAAAATGCAAATTCTGGCTTGCTAGTATTTGAATGAGGCAGTAATTTCTGTTAGGCCTTTTAGAAATGCTAGTGGGTTTAAGTGGTCAACATTCACCTCTTCATTTAGAAGGTATAATTAAGTTTATTATTATTATTAATTATTTAGTAGTAGTAGTAGTAAGAGAACAAGCTTTTTCAAGGGGAAAAGGATTGTTTTCTCTGCTTATTTTTTATTGCAGTTGTTTTATTGAAGGAGGTTTTCGTAGGAGGGTTTTAGGGCAGTTATGGTGTTTGCTGTTTCTTTTTTCTTGTTTTCTTTGTGTATTCTTATGGAGAGTTTTTTCTTTCAATAACTTGTTATAGTTTTCCCATATCTATGTCTATGATAGTAATTTTAAATTTTAAAAGCTATTTTACCAAACGCAATTGTTGTTGCTTGTGCTTATTGAAAGCCATTTTTAATTTATTTTATCAAATATAAATGTTACAACTTTTAAAAAGCTATCTTTTAAAAGCTAGCTTTTATAAGCTACTTTTGAAAAGTTACCAAACTAAGCCTAAGTTTGATGCTATGGCAAGTTCATTGCTACAAGATGAACTGGAAGTTTATTTATTTTGAAATTTAATTTTGGAAATTGATTGTTCAGCTTCTTCCGTATACTAATTTCTTTAAGTCATTCGGGCAATATATTTGGTTGTATTGAAATTTGTTTCATGCTCTTAAATATTGCCTGTTTAGCCTCAGTGAAACTATGAGAGCAATTTATTTACCTTTTAATACTCATTTTAATTACTGAATACATGGTGATGAACTGATGATTTAGATTTAGTTACGGTATTTATTCTGATCTTTTGATCGGCAACGGCTAATGGTTGCTCATATTGAAAGAGTTTTGTCCTTTATTATATCTGTATGCTTTTTCTGACAAATCATTCATTTCTCAGTTGTATGATATAGTGCGCAAAGAAATATGGTACCGGCCAGACATGTTCTTTTACAGGGACATGCTTATGATGCTGGCAAGAAACAAAAGGGTGGAAGAAGCAAAGAGGGTATGGCAAGATTTGGAAAGCGAGCATGTCCTCTTTGATCAGCATACATTCGGAGACATCATTAGAGCTTTTCTAGATAGCGGATTGCTGTCTGAGGCAATGGACATATATGAAAAAATGAGACAATCCCCTGAGCCCCCTCTTTCACTGCCGTTTCGCGTGATATTAAAAGGGCTTCTTCCTTATCCAGAATTGAGAGAGAAAGTAAAAGATGACTTCTTGGAGATTTTCCCAGATATGATCATCTATGACCCCCCAGAGGACTTGTTTGAAGATCAATCAGGACCAGGATATAGATAAGAATTTGTTTATTTATTTAGTTTAAACTTAGTTACCTAGATTCTCTGGCATGTTGTACATTATCCTATGATAATAACGTGAAAATAGAGACAACGATTTTTGAAGCCTATGTGATGTTAGTAATAGGAAATTATTTTTGTTCTTTCCTTTAGAAACCCAGACTTTCCCCATTAAATCATTGTACATCTCAGCTTAACTAGGAACGGATGTGGATCATACATTACTTCATAAGCATAGGTCAAAAGATGGTGGCGAGTTATTCAATGAATACACACAAGATTTATGAAATTTTATTATTTTTATTTCTTTTGTGACAATATTGTTTAGACTGCTCGTTTTTATCTTGATTTTACTATTTGGTTAGATTATCCACTAACCTCAGAGTCTCACCACGGCCAATGTTTTCAAATTGCTGGAATCACAATTGGACCAAAGTGTAAACTTTTGAACTTGGATTAGTTTCATGCACTATGAGTATAAAGATATTTTAAGCAAATTCCCTCTTGGTGGCTTCTCTATTTTATTCAACTTACATTTTTCTATAAGAATAAAACAAACTACTCTTTAGTCCATTTATAAATTTTTGGTGAATTCTACCTTAAGCTACGGTTGACTTCATATTAGTTTATATAAATTAAATTATATTTTACAAAATATTCTTTAATAGTAATTATTACATATTAGAAAAAAAAAAGTTGTCGTTTCAAATTACAATGATAATATAATAATATACTTAATTAATATATATTTCTTATAAAAGAATTATATATACATGATATAATTCATTGTTAATGTATAAAAGAAAAAAAAAAGAAAAGTAAAAATAACAAAAGAGGGAAATGATATATTGCATTTTGTGCAAGCATGTGAAGTGATAAGAAGCTAAGGAACATGAGGTCCAAATGAGCCGAAATAGCATTGTTGTGATAAGAGAAGAATCCAGAGATGACAATCTCATTGGCCCAAAATTCTCCAACTAAGCCTTACCTTCTAATATTCCAAATCCTAGTCACAATTCAACACTCAAAGAAGTTTCCACTTGAGGTTCTCATCTAGCAAGAAAGCTTTCAGGTTCTCTCATCAAATGGCAGTAACAATAGCAACAATGGCCATGGTTAATGCAAAGTTCCTTAACACAAACTCACCCAAGTTTCCAAAGCCCACATCTTCTTCTTCAAGGCCCGCTTTTTCCCTCCTTTCCCTTGAGAACCTCCCAAAGGGACTTGCCACCACAAAAAGCTCCAATCCCGTCAACCTTTCAACTTCCATGGCAGGAACTGCCATAGCTGGTGCTATCTTCTCCACCCTTGGAGCCTCCGACGCCGCCTTCGCGGCACAGCAAATCGCCGACATAGCAGACGGCGACAACCGTGGGCTTGCACTGTTGCTGCCCATAATTCCGGCAATTGCATGGGTTCTTTTCAACATCCTTAGCAATGCTGCTGATGCTGCGAGTGACAACAGGGGTCAGCTTCTACTGTTTGTTGTGGCACCTGCAATTCTTTGGGTTCTTTACAATATCTTGCAGCCTGCTTTGAACCAACTCAACAGGATGAGATCTCAGTGACTCTCACCTTTTTTGTTCATGCTTCATCGAATGCTCTTTATTGTATCAACTCGCTTGTAACTTTGTATGTAATCACTGGATGAATGGATGCTGCATATTATCAAACTTTTCTTTTCTTTTCTTTCCAGTTTGAGTGCTGGGTCTTGTTCTTAAGACAATGTATATATGAGCAATTAAAACATTAACAATAATGAGTTGATCTTTAATGAAAACACTTTGGTTATCACTGATCGCTTTATTTATATCATATTGCAAATATGTGAATCAAAACTTTGGAAACAATTTTCTAAAAAACACTACTTAGACTAATTGGTGTGACCTACTTCCTTGACCTCTTTCTCAGTCACTGTTCTAGACAGCATGTTGTTAGTGGTGTCTAATTTCACCGGAATATCTTCTAGTTCCTCCGGCGGATCTCGCGACTCTTCAAAATAATCTTGAGCTATTCCAGATGAATCTAATTTAGTCACTCTAGATTCATCTTCTAGTATGTAAATTTTCTGTTCCTTCTATTACAATGCTGTTTAGTTTATTTTACTCTTGTGAAACAGAAGGGATATTACACTTCCTAATGGTTTGCAAATGGCTCAAAACATCTTGCATCATATATCAATAAATTTGAAGTATTTTTGACAAAAGAGAGCACAGGTAATAGTGAAGAACTTCAACATCAATTTGTGTTTGGAAAGATGCTGAGAAGCAAAAAAGGAATTAAATTAAACCCAGTATCAGCAGCAACAAAAAATGGAGGCAACTAGATGCATGATCCATAAGTAAAAATAGAACACTAAAAAGGACCACAGTGCTGTGGTTAAGTGGTGTTTCTTCTGCCCTTTTCAGCTGAAACTTGAGATT
This sequence comes from Arachis duranensis, assembly GCF_000817695.3. NCBI lineage: Eukaryota > Viridiplantae > Streptophyta > Magnoliopsida > Fabales > Fabaceae > Arachis > Arachis duranensis. The sequence continues at coordinate 9,482,584 of NC_029781.3, read as the reverse complement.
ACATGTTACTCAGCAAGGCTATCTGGAACAAACTCCGGTTGGCTTTCAGATTCTTCCAACTGAGATGCAGTTATTCTGGCCTTCTTATACCTGCTCGAACTTCTGAAAACATGATCAATCGGCTTCCCTTTAATGGTTGACATGCTGCACAATGTAAAATGCTTCATAACTCAATTTGCTGATATGTTAATTATGTAACATACAAATATGCCTGATGAAACTTTAACCAAAACATCGCAAAGCCTCTGAAACACCTACGGTTTGCTGCAATGATGTAATTATGGTGAAAGAGTGGAAGTTCATAATTTCAAACTAACCATTTTTTAGCAGCATGATCTTGCCAGCTATTTCCAAATGCCCCTTATAATTCTTTGTTTCATGATTATTCAGCATCATTTGATTAATCAAATGCCTTAGATTTCAGCATTATTATACTCAAAAGTGTAGCTATGCTTTGGTAATATGATAACCATAAATCCATAATCTTCTTTGTCAACTATAAGTTCGGCTTAAAGTCGGTCAAATTTAATACTAGAGTGTCAAGATTCAAGAATCTACACAATGAAAATAATGAGAGAGAGAGAGAGAGAGAGAGAGAGAGAGAGGGAGGGGGGGGACTTTGCTGCTTATAGCCGCAGCAGAAATACAATTCAGTACCGTACCTTTCATTAAAATCATTTTGTTCACCACTTTCCAGTCTTTTCCCACCATGTGAATCTGAACAAATTTTATTCAAAAAGATAATTAGTTCCAAATTTCAGGAAAGTACTATTTCTCTGCGAGTGAAATCGGCACAAGAATCATCAAGAACACTTATTCTAATTCTATATCACCAACTTTATGCGCACACAAAAACAGATGCAACAATCAGTATGGGTGAAGATGATATAACAATTAGCAGACAGGAATTTGAAGATATTAGAACCAACATGATGTTTAGGACTAGGTGAATATAAGATAAAAACACAGCTACCTCAAGTGTCCTCGTTAGTTGAAAGAAAAATATTGTCCCCAAAATAATCTATAAGAAAGAGGATAGTTGACTATGCTAAATGGTTTCATACCTTGGACATACAATATCTCGGAATAGAAACGGACAAGTCCTAATTACAAAAATCTGAATTGAATTTATCCATGGTGGCCATCCAATCATCACAAAACACTGACTAATTAAAATCATGAGAACATAACTTAAAAATGCTCAAAATACGAGGGGAAGAAACAAGCTTTTCTTCTCAACTTCCACGGATGACATCCGCAAACAATCAACCATAATAAATGAGCACCTAGATATTTCCAGCTATTAAAAAGAACATAGTAGGACAAAATTCAATAATCAATTTCCTACATGTTCAACTTCAGAATGATAAAAAAAATTATCAGTGTCAGAAACTTCATAATCCACAAGCATTAAAAAAAAGTTTAATGCAATGTATCATCTAACATAAAGGCAGATTCTCAATTACAATATGATATTTCAGATACAATTTGATTGTGATTCCTGACCTTCGCTGATATCACCATCTGAAAAATCAGACAAGAGTGAATTTGCAGATGGACTTTTAGTGCTGGCATCAGACATATCAACTTTATCTGCATCTTTAGAAGTGTCACTGCTATCATCTTTGAAGATTGCTCCTGATAACAAACTCTTCTTCTGATTTGTTTTACCCTTTACTTCCCTGGCATTATTCACTAAAGATTTTCCTGCTTTCTTGTGAATCACTTTCTTGGAACCTTTCATCGTTGGGCTTGATATTGGAAGATGATCTGCTGAATCCATACTTTTTCCGGAAGCATTGGCTCGAGGCTTTCCTTTTTCTCTAATTGAGGATAGATCACTGTTAGACTGACTAGACAACTTTGCGTCTCTTTTTGTCTTGCGCACATTTGGTACCATCTTATCAAGGTGACTTCTGTGCTGCACTTGCTGGGATGGAGATTGTTGCTCAACATTAACCCTGTCATCTTCCAAAGATGCTTCCAAATTCTTTTCATCTTTCTCTTCACATGAAAATGTTGAATCTTTAGCAGCATCATTAGCTTCAACAGGAGCCAGGTTGTCAATTCCTTCAGCAGTATTTGATGGAAACAGGGACACATTAGGGCTAGCAAGTGTTCCAATATCAGAAGATGGTGATGGCTTCTGACTATCATTAACATCATTTGTTAGCATATTTGATGAACTCTTTGATTTAGTGCTTTGCTTCTTGTTCGATTTCTTTCTGCGTGTCTTGTCCACATGTTCAGCATTGGCAATAGTTTCAATTTGTTCCAAAGGACCAGGATTATCAGCTCCAGAAGCATCATCCTTTTCAGTAGCTGAAACAACAGTGCCTTCCATCTCTGCTAAATCCATGCTTTTTCCGGGAGCACTGGCTCGAGGCTTTCCTTTTTCTCTAATTGAGGATATATCACTGTTAGACTGACTAGACAACTTTGCGTCTCTTTTTGTCTTGCGCACATTTGGTACCATCTTATCAAGGTGACTTCTGTGCTGCACTTGCTGGGATGGAGACTGTTGCTCAACATTAACCCTGTCATCTTCCAAATATGCTTCCAAATTCTTTTCATCTTTCTCTTCACATGAAAATGTTGAATCTTTAGCAGCATCATTAGCTTCAACAGGAGCCAGGTTGTCAATTCCTTCAGCAGTATTTGATGGAAACAGGGACACATTAGGGCTAGCAAGTGTTCCAATATCAGAAGATGGCGATGGCTTCTGACTATCATTAACATCGTTTGTTAGCATATTTGATGAACTCTTTGATTTAGTGCTTTGCTTCTTGTTTGATTTCTTTCTGCGTGTCTTGTCCACATGTTCAGCATTGGCTATAGTTTCAATTTGTTCCAAGGAACCAGGATTATCAGCTCCAGAAGCATCATCCTTTTCAGTAGCTGAAACAACAGTGCCTTTCATCTCTGCCTGCTGTATAATTCCCACTTCTGTACGATTTAAAGGGTTTTCCTCTGCTCCAATATCTCCCGATGCTGGATTAACATCGTTTGTAGGAATATTTGATGAACTTTTTGATTTAGTGCTTTGCTTCTTGTTTGATTTCTTTCTGCATGTCTTGTCCACATGTTCAGCATTGGCTATAGTTTCAATTTGTTCCAAGGAACCAGGATTATCAGCTCCAGAAGCATCATCCTTTTCAGTAGCTGAAACAACAGTGCCTTTCATCTCTGCCTGCTGTATAATTCCCACTTCTGTATGATTTAAAGTGTTTTCCTCTGCTCCAATATCTCCCGATGCTGGATTAACATCGTTTGTCATCATATTTGATGAACTCTTTGATTTAGTGCTTTGCTTCTTGTTTGATTTCTTTCTGCGTGTCTTGTCCACATGTTCAGCATTGGCTATAGTTTCAATTTGCTCCAAGGAACCAGGATTATCAGCTCCAGAAGCATCATCCTTTTCAATAGCTGAAACAACAGTGCCTTTCATCTCTGCCTGCTGTATAATTCCCACTTCTGTATGATTTAAAGGGTTTTCCTCTGCTCCAATATCTCCCAATGCTGGATTACAATCAGATGATTTAAGAGACTTTACAATAACAATCTTGCTATCAGAAGCATCAGTAGGGCCAATACCTTCCCCAACTGTTGTTTCTACATCTGAATCCTTATGTTTTCTTGTCTTTCTTTTCTTCTTCTCTGATTTTTCTATTCCAAGCACAACTTTTGAAGTCACATTTAAGTCATTGACGTTTGCATCTGTGTTATTCTGTTTAGATGGTGTGCACTCTTTTCTAGATGCACTCTCATCCAAATCCATATCTTTTCTCTTCCTTCTCTTCTTTTTCTCAGATTTTACAGGTTCACCCATCTCATTCCTATCAACAGGTTTTGGAGCCACATTTGATTCTTTGATATTTGCTTCAGTGTTATTATTCTGTTCAGATGGTGTACACTCTTCCAACTGCATTGGCTTAGGATCATCTTGTAATACTTCTCTTCTTCCTTCAGTTCTATCAGTCAAACCAACCTCACTTTCATTGCACAGGTCAAGAACAATATTCAAATTATCTTCATTCAACTGCTTGGGTTCCTTTGGCTCCTTTACACCAGAAGGTTGTAATTTTGTTTCAACAACAGTACGGTTGTTTACTTTAGATGGAATGCCTTCTAAGGATGCATCAGTTCCAATCTCCATTTTTTCAAGCGTAGGTTTGCTCATGCTGATATCTACCAAGGATAAAAAAAAAATAATAAAGGATCAGTAGATTTAGCATTTATTTATTTCAATTATTAATCTTTTTTATTAAAAGAAAAAGAGAGATTCAATAAAATGAGAAGGATAATACAAATTGGGGATAAGGGTTCCTCTATACAAAATCAAAACAAAACAAAAGATCTATCTATAAATCATAGCTTTCCAACCTCGCAACACGTCTATGAGGGAAAGTCCTCCATAAGGCATAGCCTTCCAATCTCGTAACATAGCTTTTCAATTATTACAAACATACATATCAAATTCATATTAATATGACACAAGTTTACCACCCAATAAGACAAGTATAATGTCTACTTTCAACCGTTCCTTGAGTAGTATATTACCTTTAGAGACTATACCATTTTCATAAACTTCCTCTTCAACACCCCCTTGAATGTTGGAAGGATATGCTTCTGCATCTTTCCTGAATGAAGTCAAATGTGTCTCATGAGAATTTGATGATCTCTTCTTCCCTTTCTTCTGCATAACATCAGCATCATGAATCAAAGATCTTTTACTTTTCTTCTGCTTATTTGTAGCACGTACAGGTTCAGAAGCCTCTTTCATTGACTCAGTACCAATGCCAATTGTCGCGTTATTATTATTGAATTCATTGTGCTGATGCTCCTTTAGAACTTCACTTTCAATGATTACTTCTTTAGTTGCATTTAATGAAGGGTCTGCCATAACCTCAATCTCCCTTTGAAGAGTATCATTGCCTGGCCTAAAAATAGAAGCATCATATTCCAGAGTATCATCTTCTTTCCTTGTACTCTTCTGTTTTTCCTTTGCACTAGACACAGATTTTGACATTTCATCTTCGCATACAACGTTATCATCCTTAACAGCTTTATCAGATGGATTCACAAAATCATGTTCTTCTTTCTCATCATTGATCAAACCAGTCAAGGCATTATCTGAATTGCCAAGAAGTATCTTCTGGCTACGAGAACCAGAACAATCATTTTGACCACGCTCGCCTAATGGAGAAGCATCCACACAAAGAAACCAGCTCTTGTTGAAACCATAGAAGGCACTTTTTACAAACATGGAATCAGATAGGTGATAAAAGTACCCTTTGCGCTTTACCTGCAAATTAGCAAAATAATGTTATAATCAATAGGAATACAACCATACCTTGACTAGCAAAAGAGAGTCAACAGGATCTACTACGATATACCTTCATTGCATGAATCTGTATCTGCCCAAGTTTGGGAAAGCATGATGCATGTTCTGACAAAATTCGCTCTGTATATAAAAAATTCATACATATGCCATGTACACAGAATGTCAGAACTCTGAAATAATTATGTGCATATTTAAGCAAGGATTAGAAAAGTATAGCGGAGAAGACAATAGCGAGTTATAAATGCTAGGAGATTTTAAATATAACAATGATTATGAAGTATATACTAGAGAAGCCTGCCTTTATGCACTTGAGGTTTCAAAAGCAATCTTAGAAGGAAAAGTCACACAGACAATATCAAATCCACTGCAAGAGGGATAGAAACTAAGGGTTGCTTAGACACTAACGACTTGAACAATACAATACTTGAGCTGTCTCCCTCGACGCAATATTAGTCAAAGTTTGACATCTATTTCACAAGTAGAATTAACACTCTTGTCATGTACGAATACAGAGATATCACAAAAGGAGGAACTAGTGGCTTTCTTCTTGAAGAGGTTCAGCACCTTGACACGCCCTTCCAAGGTGGTTGTTGAAGTAAAATTTATAACACCTTTAACAAGATCAGCCACTAAATCCAGAACCTTCATTATGTCATCTGCATAGAAATTCAAAGTAGTGCTGATGTTCAGAGATCCACGAGCTGGAAGTGTGTCCTCATGCAATGGGGCAGTAGCCAAAAGCTTCCCACGATAATTAAGATAAGCCGTGCTGTTGTGGTAACTAAAGCTTCCATAGTTGGGGTTCTCAACCGTGAGCAATATGCCCAAGGACACGTTTATTACCTCAACCGGGAAAACAACCAAACTCGCCTCTTTAACCTTAACCGACTGCAAGGTGACGGTAGGGTCCTTCTGCTTGAAGACAGTGAAGATCAAGATCACCAGGATCACCACCAACAAAATCACAATAGCAGCAGTGACACCACAGCATATCTTCATCCTTTTGGAACACCTCATGCAGCACGCCATGACAACTCTCAAAATTGAGCGATACAGAATTTCACAAAACTACTCAATGTGCTTAATCCAAGGAACACTAAAACCAAAACATGCATTGTACTTATAGGAACAGTTCTACTCTAAATATATACAATTAGGGCTGCAAGCATTTTTCGATAAAAAAAAACTACTAAACCGGGCTTAACCATTCTTTTTTTATTATTTTTGTATTTGAAGATGAAAACAATGAACGAGACGGCTGATTATTCTTGTTTTTGCAGTTCCAAACTTCTAGACACACATTTTAGTTCGTTTCCTACACACAAAAACAAAAAGACAAAGCAAGCATCTTTGGGGACACAACCTAGAAAACGAAGCTATCTATTTTCTCAAACATTGAGAGTGCTAATGCAGAACGTCGTAACAGCTGCACAAAGTCATAAACATTCAGAGCACTGTACTGGAGAAGGAAAAAAGTCTGCATTTGAAAAATAATAAACTCCGAAGAATGAAGAAAGAGAAAGTAAAAGTGTGAAAGGAAGACCTTTGAGGTCGGAGACCGTATCGTGATCGGAAACGAGGACGGCCAAGTGAGTGTCGAGGTTGGTGTCGATGAAGACGACGTTGGCGTCGTCTTTGTTTTCAGAGAGGGGTTTAGGTTTGGACTCCGAGTCACGAATCGAAGGGTCCATTATTGAGTGGCTCGGCGGAGCTGGTTTAGTGGTGAAGGGGAAGCAATGGAAGGGAGCGCACGCAGAAACCCTGCTATGCCGGCATGTGAGGTAAGAATAATACGGAGGGTTTTTGTATTTTCCTTCCTCCTTCTCTCAAGTATTTACAAGAGAGAATACTCCAGCGGCCCTGCAATTACTTCGAAAGGATAACAAGGTCTCAAAAAAATATCTAATTTGGTTCGTGATATATTTTTGGATTGATTAGTCCCCGTACAAAATAAAAAAACAACTTAAATTTTTTGGGCACAGAAGTCTCGTTATTCTTTTGAGATAATTGTCAGAAACTAGGTTAAATTTTTTTTGTTAAAAATCTCGTTGTCTTTTAAAATAATTATCAAAGGCTATTTTAGATTTTATTCTATTTATAATTGGCTCGAGTCGAAAAAAATAAAAACAACCAGAATCATAAAAATTTAGTGTAATTACCTATCAGTCCTAAGATTTTTAAAATAAGATTTTAGTTTCTCAAATTTTAAAATAAGTAAAATATTTTCTAATATTTATTTTTGTGAGACATGAGACACAGAATACTAACTCACACATAACTATTAAATATATACATATTCAATTTAGACAAATTAATTCTCAAAATAAAGTATAAAATAATGTCTAAATAGTTTAAAAATTTCTAAAACAATTTTTGAAAATTTTTAAATAACTTTAAAACAATTCTTTCAAATTATTTATATATAATTATTTTAATTTTAATTTATAAATTTTTTTATCAATTTGTAGACATTATATTTCATAATTATTCTTTAATGATGAAGAAAAAAATTAGCCAGTGTTGTTTGAAAAGATACGAAAACTTTCATTTAACATAAAATTTTTCACATAAATAATTGAAAATATTTGTGTAAATTTTTATAAAGGCAACACTTTAAAACTTACATATAATGCGAATCAAATCATTTTTAAAGTCAAATTTGTAAGTTATGCTTAATTGCAAGGTCAACGTAGATTATTTACAAAATTTTAATTTGCAGCTTCTAATACTTTGCAATACTTAAACAAGAAATATCTTAGCAAATTCAAGTATTCTATTCATATTTTTTAAAAAATTGTATTGTTGCACAAAATAGGTTAGTAGTTAAAGTTATTTGTGCTACCACAATTAGCAATTATGTCAAAAACAAATTTCTTAACTTCAAAATATTTTCTAAGTTTATTTAGTGCCAATATATTAAAAGTTTAGGAATATAAATAATGAACTTTATAATACAATGAGCACAACTTATAAATAATGGATAGATTAACTAGGTCTGCCCACTTTCTACTGATTCGAATGGACTATTCTCTGGAAAAACTCGCACAGCTCTATATTTGAAAAATAGTCAGGTTACACGGCATACCATCCAACATTATGTCTAACAGAGACCCGAGATTCACTTTAAAAGCCATTAGGAACCCACCTATACACATGAGCACAGCTTATCAACCCCACATAATAACGGCCAGTCAGAAATAACTATTTAGACCCTAAAAAATATGACGAGGACTTGTGCATTGGACAAAAGAGAAGTTGGGATAGATATTTGCCGCTTGTAGAGTTTTCTTACAACAATAGGTTTCATGCAAATATCAGGATGGCATTGTATGAAGTACCTTACGAGCGCAAATGTCAATTTTCGCTATGTTGGTGCGAAGAAGAAGAATCTAATATTTTGGGACCGGAATTAGTTTAGGAAACGACGGAATAGATTAAAATTATTTGCGAAAAGATTCTAATGGTCCAAAGCCGGCAGAAAAACTATGTCGATAGGATAAGAAAACCTTTAGAGTTTAGTGAGAGTGACCATATTTTTCTTAAGATTACACTAACCACTGGAGTAGGTCGTAGTCTTAAGACCAAGAAGTTGAGCCTAGGTATATAGGTCATTTTCAGATTCTTAAGAGAGTAGGTTTGGTAGCTTAACAAATAGCTCTTCTTTCTTATCTATCCAATTTTCATGATGTATTTCACATCTTTCAGTTTAGAAAATATAATCATGATGAGAGTCATAACCTAGAGCCTGAGACAATACAGATACGGAATAACTTGACATTTCGAATACCACCCATCAAGATAGTCGATTGGAGTGTCAAACAACTAAGAGTTAGTGAAAGTTGCTTGGGGACAAGACTGAGTCGAAGAGTACGCATTGAAGTTAGAGACTATTATGAGGACAATTTTTCCACAATTGTTCACAGGTACTATATTTTGAGGATCAATTTTTTTTAAGGAGATTATAATGTAAGGACTCGATTTTTGGTAAACTGATTTTTCTGGATATTTTGTAATTTATTCCGCAAAACTCGTGACCACAGCCCATCAAGAACTAGCAAGGCAGTCCCAATGGTGGAAAAAATGAAAATAAATTAAAAAATAGTAATTAACAGGTTAAATTTGACTTTATGAGAGTAATTACTTCCTTTAAGTCAAATTTGACTAGTAGAAATAAATATTCACTCTCCATTGGTCCATTATTCCTCACTAAAGACTCTTTGAGCCGAAATTCACTTTTAATGATATTTTTGCACACGTTGAAAAAAAGTTATCAACAAAAAATCTATGAATCAATGATAAAAGCAATTTCTATCTTGGTAATTGTGTTCCAAGATTATTATTAGTTATTCATTCTTGATTTTATAAAGGAATAAATCTCAGCCGCTCATTATTTTATCACACGGTAAAAGTTAATCGGAAGCGAATTTTTGACTAGTATTCTGCAAATACTTTCTAGAGATCCCAAATTTTCTTGCTTGTTTCTCAAGAAACATGCTCCTCTCTCTCACTCATATGGCCAAGATTATCTCTGCTATTTACCCTTCTATACAGTGTTTTTAATCCCGAGTAATTAACTGTGGATAAATATGTCATTATGAGTCTGACTATGCTTCCTAGGAATCATGCCCCTTCTTTCATATTTTTCAGCTCATTCTTCTCTGTTTTTTCATAGCCTTTTACCATATTAAATCAAGCCAAACTTCAACATTTTATTTAAGAGAATCATTTAGCAAAATTTGATGAAAACATTAGACAAAAAGAGAGATAAATTGCCGTGTTTTAGAGAGAGGAAGAGAGGATTTTCTACTCTTTCAGTCTACATTGAAGTAGTTTTTCTATTGTTCTTCACTTATTCTTCAAGAATTCAAGTCATTCAAGCACAACTCCTTGTTCATTCTTGCTAATTCTTGCATTTTTATACAAAATTCTAACAAGGTAAGCATTTGTTCATCACCTCTTCATTTTGGTTTTTCAAGCTGAATTTAAGGTGAATTCTTACTCTTTTCTATGTCTAGAAAATCCATTTTGAAGGACATATGGAGTACGCCTAAGGAGCCAAGGAAATTCAAGCCCAAAGTGTCCAAGGGATGAATTAAACAAGAGGTAAGGATTAGGATTAGTTAGAATATTTTTGTGCTTGATTTGGTGTTCATATAAGTTATTTTGTGGTGAATTTATGTTTGTTTTGTAATTTTGAAAATTTTGTGATGTAACTATTTTTGGCTTATTATTTAAGTAAAATATGAAGTTTATTTGTCTCTGAATTTTGTATGAAACAGCAACAAATATTAGAGTACTTAAGATTTAAATTTTAAGTCTTAAACTCACTAAAAACGGGTAAAAAATACAAAATTGAACTTCTGAAAAATTCAGCCACCAAAAACACGAAAAATGTTGAGTAAAAGAATTTAAAAGAGGCTAGAAAAACAGTTTTAATCTTATGGATTGGGTGTGGTAATGTAAAAAGATGTTATGATCGTTTTCAGATAACAAGATAACAAAAAATGTAATTAATACAAGTTATGGTTAAAAGTATGATTTTAGTAATTTTAGGGGTAAAATTGTAATCATATAAATTAGTTGGGTCAAAATTATAATTAAAATAAAGTTGTGAACCTAAATAAAAGCTCTAGTATAATTAGAAGTAAAAGTGTGAAATGTGGTAACTAAATAAGTAAGCAAATTAATAAAGGGTAAAATAGTCTTTTAGATTTTTAGGGAAAAAATGGATATTAATTAAAAATATTGGAAATAATTTGGTCCTAGAAAAATTCTATGATTAATTTGGTAAAAGTTTAACACTAAATAATGCTAAAAGTAAAATTTAGAACACTTAAGGTAAAATAAAAAGTTTGGACATAAAGTAAAATATAAAAATGATCACTAATTTAATGGGAGTAAAAAAGTCTGTTAGTAAAAATAAGAGCGCAAAATGGTAAAGTAATAATATTAGGGGTAAAAGTGACGCTAAAAGTCTAAAAGAAATTGATTATAAGGAGATTAGTGTAAAAAGAGAAAAATTAAAAATATAAAAATACCAAGGATAAAATGGCAAAATATCACACAAGGCTAAAGAGATTTAAAGAGCAGAGAGCGGACACGAGTTTTATTTAAAAGAAAAGAGAAGAGAAGTCCCTTAGGTAGCGTTTGGAAGAGAGATAGAGACTGAGAGACTAAGATTGAGAGTTAGAGACTGAGAAACTAAGATTGAAATAAGTCTCAGTATTGTGTTTGGTGTAATGTGGGAGACATAGATTAAAATAAGAATGAAACTCTAATTTAATTTACACAAAAGGTAAAATTGGAATTAATTTAATTGAAATGGAAATATTTTAAGTAAAAATATTATTAAAAATTTAGTCTGTCTTCAAAAATTTCAGTCCCCTGTGTCCCTATTTTTTGGAAGTATTGAAATACTGAAATTTTAGAGACAGAGACTGAAATTTTAGTACCAGTCTCTGCGCCAACAAACATGATACTGAGTCCTAGTCTCTGTCCTAGTACCTCAAAACAAACGCACTACAAGAAAAATACCCATTCATCCACACTTTTTTTAGACTACATTTAAAAAGCGTAGCCTATTCTAGGAATAGGCTATGTTTTTCTCTATATTTCCTTTTTGTAGGAGAATAGGAAACACATTTGTGGCATCACTTGAAAAGTGTCTCCTTAGATATTATAAATATCACTTATAAAGCGTAGCCTTATCTTAAGAGCTATAGGTTCACTTTTTACACCAAAGAGTGCGCTTTTGAAGAGTAACTTATTTGTCAAGTTTCAGGTGCACTTTAAAAAAATTGCCTAATATACTTAGGTCAAATGTCCAACACTTAGTAAATTTTTTTCACTCTACACCAAATAATAATATACAAATTAAACCCCATAAAAAAAATAATATACAAATTAAACACATACAGCCAAATCAAATGAAACAAACGCGTAACCCTCACCCTTGTTAGCTGCTTTTCCCTTCTTCTTCGCGCCCCCTCATTGCCGCAAAACAGAGAAGACTCTGCACTCACCACTCCAGGAAGACTCCGCCATCACCAGTCACCACTCACGGTGTCACCACTCCAGGAAGACTCTGCACTCACTCATCTTCACCATTCACGACGCCGTCACTCGTCTTCACCGTACCGGCGCTTCTCTTCTCTGTGCGCTCACATCAGGACGACACTGCTTTCTTCATTCGGTCACCATCGTCGAAAAGGTATGCCTCCAACTTCATTTGGTTTCTGAAATTTGAGAGAGTAAAGTTCCGATTTTAGAGTTTCAATTTAGGAGTTTGGTACAATAATCTGTGAACTCATGAATTGATGAATTGCGGCTTAGGAGAACTCATTCTTGTATGTTCGTTCACCACAAACCCTAGGTCCGTTCTTCTATTGTCTTAGCTTGCGATTTTTTCAGCTACATTTCGATTCAGTTCATACTTTTCTGTGATCAACCTTATCGCCCATTTCATTTTTGGATCATTTAACGGCTTGAAAAATGATTAAAACTTAAATTTGTATCCTTTTATTTATTTTACTTGCTGATTGGGGTTGTTGTTACTTTGAAAATTCATCTGACTTTGTTGTTTTTTTTATGGTGGCCGATTTTGTGTTTTTTTTATTATATATTTTTTCTAATGGAATATTTGAATGTAGATGTTTTATGCTGAAGCAAATTGATGAGCTAAAGTAGTTAAAAAGCAGAGAGTGAAATAAAGTTTCTCTAAAAAATTTAATCATGCGAATTTTGTAGATTACATAATTGAATTCTGAATCTAACTTGCATCCATATCTACAATTACCATTTCTTGAACAATTTGGTGGATTGAGTTTAGAATTTTTTAACATGCGTTGTTGACTTCCCAGGAAGTGATTAGATGCATCCAAGTTGGTTTCAAAACTTGTTGGTTTTTTCTGATTTGAATTCTTCTTTTTTCCTTACGAGATTCATGGTTTGGATTTAAATTTTGGGCTGTGGTCAGATTTAATTAGTATAGATACTATGCGAATTTAATTTTTTTTATTCCAACTGTTTGATCATTTGCTTGTTCCTGATTTGAGCTACAATGTCAATAGGTTATTGAATTTAGAATGCTAAGTAATGCCATTCAAATAAGCTTAATGAATATCTGATATAGTTGTTTCTGAATTGTGACTTCAACTCTTTAGAATATTTTATCACTTGAGAAATTATACTATGTTATAGTTGGTGTTCTGAAGAAAAAATCAGAGTATGGACTCTATTTGGTTTGTGCATTGTTTTAAAACTTTTTGATTTTTTTTTTACTTTGGATTCTTTTTCTTCTTTCCTCGTGAGATTTATGCTTTGGATTTGAATTTTGGGCTGTTATACTATACAAGTTAAAATTTTTTTAATCCAACTGTTTAATCATTTGCTTTCCAGATTTGAGCTACAATAGTCAATAGGTTATTGAATTTAGAATGCTAAGTAATTTCATTGAAATAAGCTTAATGAATATCTCATAAAGTAGTTTCATCTTTAATTTCTCGTCTCTGAATGTCATTATTCATTACTTTTTCACCTTCATTTGGGCCTTACACACACAAAATCCCTTGCCATTTGTGGACTCCTTAATTGATCTCTTTTCCGATGCCCATGATAAGGTACAATGCATACTTTTTTTTCATTTTATTATTATGCTATTAATTCATGTGTAGCTCCAACTTGATTACTTTATTAGTTATGAAGCTGCAATTTAACTTATTATTTATATACTATAAATTCTTTGTTTTCCTTAATTTGTTTTGCTTCAGCTAGTTTCTAGTAAAATATTTAGAGAATTACTTCTGATTTTAGTTTCCATTTAGTATGAAGTTGTGTTAGTCCGTTTTTTAGTTATGTCGTTTATGGTGACTTATAGTATCCCGTGAATATGATTGTTATTTTAAAGCAAAAGACTTTGGTTTATTTAATTATTTATTCAAGCATAGTATGATTTATTTAATTATTTATTCAAGCACAGTATGATTTTTTAATTGCTCTAATGAGAGATACAATGGCTGATAAGCCTATGGATATGCCAAAAAGATTGAGTTATGCAAGTTCTAACTTGGTAAGTATGTCTTCATCCGAGATAGAGTCTGGAATCTGAAGAATAGTTTGTGCCAAATTGTGATTAAAAAGTTGAATTATTTGGTATTTTCATTGTTACTAAAATCTAAATAAGTTTTTGATTTGGGCTTTGCGACAATGATTTTTGATGGGTTTAAATTGTTTGATCCAAGAGTCTTGTATATTTTGACTTGACTTGATTGTTTTCTTACCTTCTAGCAAACTCCTCCAATCTCCTATTCCAATGTCAGTCTTTAGGAATGTACAATACATAAAATACTTACTTTGATATACTTCAAATAAAGTGAGTGCTACTTAGTTTACAATCTCTAGTTCTATTTTTTAAAGAGGGTCATATTAAATACTTTTAAATCAAAGTTCAATTCACCTTAAACTTTTGGTGTGCTAATTATCTCTCAATGAACCCACTGCATTCTTTTTTTTCATTCTCTCTTGACCCCACAAAAACTATTGGACAAGTCTACGAATTTTATCGATTAAAGTCTCGTAAAACTTAAAACAACTAAGAGTATAAATAAAGACAACAGAGTTTAAATTGTTTTAATGTTACAAGAGCAAACATGACTGGAGAGGTTATATTCCAAAAATGAGAAGATGTAATTCAATTTTTGTTAGATAAAGTTAGTGCCATAGCAAATGATAATTAATTATAAAATTATTGTTAAATGGATTGAAGGAAAAAATGACATTAGCTGGGAATTACTATTTTTGAGAAACAAAATAAAGAATAAAATCTATATTTTTTAACATACGAAAGTGGTATACAAGGAGGATAAATGGTTCCGATCATGTGAGTAGATTTCTTTAAATAAAGCTAGTAGGTGGAGAATTATGGAGTTCATGAATCAAATGATATATATAAAGGATATAGATACTTAGTAATATAAAGTGTCTTTATGTAATATATGTATGTACGTGGTTGGTGAGTCATAAAATTGTTGCAGTTTATAATGTTGGTGGGTAGGTGTTACTAAAAGAATGGAAAATATGTTGAATGTGCTGAGTTAGATTTAAGTCCATGTAATCTAAATTTTTTTTTATGGCATTATCAAAGGGGATTATTAGATTCATGTTGAATGTGCTTTGTTTCTTATTTTATGTTTTTGGTGATATGAAAAGAAGAGTAGTTTCAATTATCCTATGCAGCTCGGATATTGTATGTGTTATTAATATGTTAATTACATTTTTTTTGTTGTACTTTTTTAAATTATAATTATTTTTCTATATAATTATGCAGGATAATTCTGAAGATGCGAGTGAAGATTGAGATGCTTATCATGATGGTTTATTGACAAAGATGGAAATTGAAAGATGTATGGTTGATGATGATGTCTGTTATTAGAAGCTAAGATACATTTATATGATATAATATTTTGGTTTTTCCTAGTTTATTAGTAGTAAACTCTAAGTGCATTATATGAGTATACTTGTTCTAATTTGAGATGTATGAATACTCAAAATTATGATCATCTTAATATTTTTGGTTCATTATATAATTATATTTTGTTTCAGTATAATTTTTATTATTTAAAGATTATTGTATGGTATTATTATATATGTATTCATTTTTATTTTATAATAATTAACAAATTTAATTAAAAATACAAGATTATATATATAATTATATTCTCAAATATTAGATTTTAGATAAAAATTTGATACATTTATAAACTGATGCAATAGCCCTGAAAAGTGCATCCTATTCTTTAGAATTATGGTAACCATTAGTGCAGAAAAGCGTAGCCTTAGGTCCTGAACAACATCACTTAAAAAGTGTACCATATTCTCAAAGGCCAGAAGCGTAGCCTTTGTAAATAAGCAAAACTAGTATAGGCATCGCCTAAAAAGCGTAGCCTTTTCTTAAGACATCATTTTTTTTCATTTTTGGCTACACTTTTCAAGTGTACCTGAATGAGTGTTTTTCTTGTAGTGACGCTACCTTAGAGATAAAGTTTATTGAGATTGGTCACAGGAAAAAAAACTGTAAATCTCAAGGTGTTAGAGATACCTAGTTGAGCAGATTTCCATCTCGCCTAACCAAAGATTATATGGAGTGTTACTCACTATGAGCATATTATATTTTGGGTCATTCTTTTATTAATGTCGCGATTGTACATGATTTATCATGATGCACATGTGCATGGCTATACACATTGGAGTAGTCATATCCAGATGTTGGACCTGGAGACGTTGAATTGCGGGTAGCTAACCGACACATGAACTCATGACCTGCATAGGATCATGCATGCATCATACTTGCTGCATTTCTTTATTTGTGATTGTTTATTTGTATATGTATTTATTATTCTGTTTTATACTTGTGTTTGTACTTGTTTGGGTGTGAATTACAGTTATGACCTCACAAACATTTAGACTTAGGCTGCAGATCCATTTAGGTTTCCGTGTAGTACTGTGTTGAGAACCTTAATTTCTCACCTCCTTATTTTTTCACGTCTGTAGATGAGGACCGGCGTGATATTCTTTAAATACCCAGCATATGACAAATACGTAGATTTTGCAATGGGAGGCACGGTGTTTTGGAGTTGTCCACATACGTATATTTACTATCTTTTTAATTGTCCGTTTTCTCACACTTTGCTTAGTCTAAAGTTTGACCCTAATATACCATATGATATATTACTATCAGAGCTTTATCCTGGCGGAAGCCAATATCATTTTTTGCCTTATCTTTTGAACATGTTGGAGCCCATACCTGAGTCCCCGATAATTGATATCGTTACATAAATACTTAAAGATAATAAGAGAATTTAAATTAATATTTATGTTAGGGTTTACAATAGTTAATTTAGTCATGCAAATCTTAAAATTCACCAATTTGCATATTATCTATGAAATGTAGATAATGAATCATGAATAAAGAAATAAAAGAATCTCTCAGTAGTTAATTTTTATGGTAATTAGCTTAATCATATAATTTTAAGATTTTTCAATTGAGACAAAAGATTTATATTAAATTACAAAAACTAAAAAAATCTTTTATCATTAATGTTCGAAAAGTAAAAAGTAATCAAGTCATACATTTTTAAACAATAAAATGCGACATAATTAATGATAATATATATTAAGTTTAGTTAATCAAGATTTTTTAAAATTATACTATTATTTTTTTATATCGACAAAGAATAGTTAGTTTTCTGAATAAAAGATACAGACGCATGTACCCATATAAAAATAAAACGACAATTATAACGAAAGATGGCTTTCGTGTGTTAAGAGTATCCATACGTTGGTTATATAATTGGTCTGTTAGGTACTCTTAGCACACGAAAACTATTTTCTATGGTTACAATTATCGTTTTATTCTTATATAGGTACATTTGTCAACCTCAATATCTTTCATAAATACAAATGGTAATTTATTCTATGTTTTCAATATTCTAAAAATCGAACTAGATTAGTCGGTTGGACTGATTCAACCACGAACCGACAACATTAACGATCCAGTCAAATATGTAAAACCGTTAAAAACTAATAAAAAACTGTTGAATCAGTCAAAAACCGGTCAGTGAGATCGAACCGAAACCCGGCCGGTTTAAAAAAAAGCTCCTTCGTTTCTTTCTCCCTTTCTTCCTTTCTTCCTTTCCTTCTTCCATTCAGAAAGAAATCACACAAACCCAACCAAAAAACCCGACACTGTAAGCCTACACCACCGCCGCAAGGAGTGGCATACTGCCGCCGGCCGTCGCACTCAAAGGTCGCCATCCATCATCTAGCTTCCCTCGTGCTCCAAGTTTTTAACCGCTGTTCGCTGTCACCGATCGCGGCTGCTTCCTCGAGCTCGGCGTCCGTCGTCTTTGTCTGCTCAGGCGAGCTTCCGTCGCCGTTTGTTTGCCGTTCACGTTCGCGTCTTCGTTCGCGTTCTTCGCCGTTCACGTTCGCTCGGCGTTCACCGTTCTCGTTCACTCGCCCTTCACCGTTCGAGTTCGCATTCGCGTTCGTCTGGAAGCGACGTTGCTCTGATTCAAACTCTGCGACCAACCCGCACGCTCCACCTAGCCGTCGAACTGCTCTCTTTTGTAGCCGTGAGTTCCCTAAACCCGCCACCAGACAATACACTCACACAACACCAATACTCTTTTCAAACTCTGCAACTTCTGATTTCTATTACCATAAGTAATTATTTGATTTGGTAGTGGTTTGGATTTTTTCATAGACTGAATTAAAGTTACAATAGTTATGTTCTCTTCTCTATCACATTGAAATTAAGCTTTGAGTTCTCTTATTCCGTTTTAATTTTACCGCAATCAACATGTTTGATGAAATGCTTTAACCATATTTCTAGTTGGTTTTATAATTTCTAGCTTTTAGAAACTTAGTAAGTTGATTGCATGTGAAGTTAGAATAATTGGATCATAGTAATTAGGAAATTTTAGCTGCACAAATAGCATCTTTGCAGAAAACATATTAGCATGATGATTCCACTTGCATTAGTGTTCTTCTGGTAAAATTTAACTGTTATTGTGAACTTGTTAATTTGCTAATTTTTCTTGTGTTGTTGT
This sequence comes from Arachis duranensis, assembly GCF_000817695.3. Lineage (NCBI taxonomy): Eukaryota > Viridiplantae > Streptophyta > Magnoliopsida > Fabales > Fabaceae > Arachis > Arachis duranensis. The sequence goes on along the minus strand of NC_029781.3, from coordinate 9,463,633 downwards.
TCTGTTGTTCTTCTGTTACTTTTAATTTTTGTTGTTGTTGTGATTTTCTGTTCTTGAACTTGTTGAGTTGATAATTTGCTAAATTGTTGGGCTGCTGTTGCTTTAATTTGCCAAATTGTTAGGTTGCTGCGACTTAATTTGTTGGATTTTCTATTTAGGTCTTGTACTTGTTTATTTGCTAAATTGTTGTTGTGTATTTATTGTTGTCTTTGAGATTATTGCTGGATATTGGTGATCATTGATTTATTATATGCTTCATGTTTTCATTGTTTTGTTAATTGTCTGTTTTGTTCCAAAAATCAATTTTTTGTGATCAATGCTCGAACTCTGAATGTTGTTCTGCAGTTTTTGTTTTGTTTCAGAAATCAATTTTTTGTGATCAATGCTCAAACTCTGAATGTTGTTCTGTTTTGTTTTAAGGCTGTGTTTGGAAGAGGTGATGATTTCTGAGTGTTGTTTTGTTTTTGTTTTAAGGCTGTGTGTTGTGTTCAATTTTCATTTTGTAGGAAATTCTCTGAGGTATATAAGAATTAAGAAGGAAGACTATTTCAACGGTATTACTCTGTTGATTCTGGTCTGCTACAAGCTTGAACATAGAATTGAAGAGAGAAAAACCTTTAATTTGTCTCCTAGCTTGATGATCAAATGATGAAGATTCAATAAAAAGGTCTTTCTTCTGGTGTTGTGTAGCACTCTTTAATTTCCTCAGTGGATTAATCACTTTGCAATAGTTTGATTTGGAGGTCAGTGGTAATTCATAAGAGTTTGTTTTAAAAAGAGAGAAGATGAGAAGGTTCTAGCAGTTTCAACATGGAATTTTCATTTGAGTTGAAGTTTTTTGGTATATTTGTTTTGTTTTTCATTTAGGAAGGATCTTCAATGTTCTGTTCTTTGGCCCTTTTGTTTTCCTTTGCATGTTTAGAACAAAGATGCTAAAAAGTGCACAAAAAGAGTGAGTGACTATATGGAAAACTAGAAACAAGAAAATATTCAACAATGAATCTGTGAATATGGAGGAGATGAAAAGGCTTATTTCATTTTATAAGGAGTCTTGGAAACGAGGCAGGGAAGTCAAGATAATTGATCATTGAAGCTTTTTTGTTTCGTGCCAGTAGCTAGTGGATTTTTTGTGTTAGGAGTGATTACTAGTTACTTTGTTTTGTGATGATTGATCTGCGTTCTGTATTCTTGTTCTGGTTGTATCTTTTCATCCTGTTGCTGCTGATTGTTGTAGTTCTTTTGCTCCTCATCACCCTCTTCGGGTTTATGGATGTGACTTAGGCTTTTCTAGAGGAATATGTTCATCTCCACAAAAAAATTATTGGAATTCTGCTATATTAGTTTATTTTCCAATGGAATATTACTTTGAAAAACAGAAGAGTGATCATTGCAGCCTTTGTATTATAACCTCAATTTTCAGGATTTTTCTTTTTCTTGATTAATCTCTGGACAATTGATTATTTAAGTGAGACCTGGTCAACCGGTTCAACTAGTGACCCAGTGGTCCAACCGGTTCAATTACCAGTTCAGTTCTAATAATTATGTTTGAATGGTTTGTTTACTCCTGAGATATTTTGCTGCCTAAATAATTTGTTATGTTCATTTGAACTTATGCTTACTAAAGATAAGGGGGAAATTTCCTCTTATTATTGTAGAAAATAAAATTATAAAATAATAAGGATAAAGAATAATTTAGAAAAATAGCACAAGAAGGGAGTGACAATATCAAATTTAGGAGTAGCGACATCACTTCCCCTGCTTTGGAGGTTTGGGTAGAGATGTTAAGGAATTCAGACATTATATGCAAGGTAAAACAGGGGAATAAATTTAGTATCATTAGGGAGTTGTTTTGGGATTTTGAAGGCCTTTAAGTCAAATTTATTGACCTTATGTCTGAATTAGGAACAATTGGTTGCATGCTAATATCAGATTTCCCTGAGAAATCAACTTTTGGGTTTGGTGCCTTCCAAGAAAATTGAATCACCAATGTCTGTGTGTGATAATTACCTATATTTAGTTTTAGCTGGTTCTACTTAAAAAATCTCTTGGTTATACATTCAAAACCTTTCTTGATATATCGATCTCTAGATGTTATTTTTGCTAACAGTTAGTGTTTTCTAGTTCTGGAAGTGGGAGACACAAATGAAAAAACTTTTCATTAGCCTTCCTTTTGAGATGATTTCTTGTCTGGATAATTGTGAAAGGAGGTATAAACCTTGATCTTCAATTCATTTAGAGTAAACTTAGATTTGAGAACTACTTTTCTGAAATCAAAATGTCTTTTGAATTCATTTATAAGTGAAACTATACTTTGGACACGAAAATCAGTAAATCACTTTATTATTTGGTTTCATATCCCATGGTTCTTGTCAATACTTTGGCATTGAACTGTATTTACCAACATTACTCTTGTATGTATGTGTATGAATTGAATTAAAAATTTTATTTTAGTTTCCTATCAAACTTCTAAATTATTTTCTCTCTACAGATATTGTTTTGTCTTGCGATAATTGAACGGGAGGCCATTGAAATGGCAAGCTACTTGTGGAGAAAATATGCAGACTACTTGTACACAAAATGGGAGAAAACCTTTCTTTGGGACATGGTGGCGCCTTATAGAAGGCCCAAATCCTTTACACCTTTAGTCACAATTTATATAGCTGCTTTCTACACTGGAGTTGTTGGGGCTGCCATCACTGAACAACTCCACAAGGTTCTTCTTCTATGATATTCTTGATCTTATTCCTTTCATTTATTTGTCTTTATCTTTTCTGTTTTCTTTTCTTGTGATCATTTTTTTAATCCTTTGTTCTTTTGGGTCTCAATTACGACAGCAAGGGAATGACGGAATGAGTAGTTTTAGATAAATAGTCGTGCCAAATGATGTTCACTATTTGTGCTGTTCGATGAGTTTTTAAGGAGAAAGAATGGCAAAACATTGGTGTGTAGGACTCTAGGTTCAGTTCGGCAGATAATCTCATAGATTTGGTTGGACTAGAAGTTCTAACATTCAAATGTGTAGCATTCACCCCAAGGCTGCATTTGGTTTTGAGAATAGAACAAGATAGGACATTGAAAACAGGACACAAAAATTAGTGTTTTTATATGCTGTTCGGTGATAAACTGATATAATATAGAACAAATAATAAAAGTCCAATTTACCTTTTTTTTTTCTTCACATACAACAACAACAAACAACAACAAAGCCTTGTCCCACTAAGTGGGGTCGGCTACATGAATCAAACGACGCCATTGTGCTTTGTCATGTATCATGTCTACAGTGAGACCGTTTACATGTAGATCTCGTTTGACCACCTCATGGATGGTCTTCTTAGGTCTTCCTCTGCCTTTCGCCCTTTGTCCATCTTCCATCTCATCCACTCTCCTGACTGGATGTTCTATCGGTCTTCTTCTGACATGTCCAAACCACCTGAGACGCGATTCAACCATCTTTTCCACAATGGGTGCTACTCCAACTCTCTCCCTTATATCTTCATTCCTTATTTTATCCAATCGCGTATGACCACTCATCCATCTCAACATCTTCATCTCTGCCACACTCAGCTTATGTTCGTGCTCCCCTTTAGCCGCCCAACACTCCGTACCATAAAGCATAGCCGGTCTTATAGCGATGCGATAGAATTTACCTTTAAGTTTTAAAGGCACTTT
>NC_029781.3:9457687-9458295 GCF_000817695.3 Arachis duranensis | reverse complement strand
TATGCCTTGAACCAAACTCTCTAGATCCTCCCAAAACCTTATCATGTGTTGTTCGTCCGAACCCACTTGCGGTGCATAGGCGCTAATCACATGGAAAGCACCTCCCTCCACCACAAGTTTGATAGAGATGATCCGATCTCCCACCCTCTTGACATCAACTACGTCCTTCTTCCACTGCTTATCGACAATTATTCCAACTCCATTCCTATTCTTCACCTTTCCTGTATACCAAAGTTTGAAACCAGAAGAATCCAACTCCCTAGCCTTTGCACCAACCCATTTCGTTTCTTGTAGGCACATAATGTTAATCTTCCTCCTTGTCATGGTGTCCACCACCTCCATGGACTTTCCTGTTAGAGTGCCTATGTTCCATGTCCCGAATCTCAACCTTTTGTCGCTTCGACCTTTACCTTTTCCTTTGTGAACTAGCTTATTTACCCTCGTCCGTTCACAAAAACGCGAGAACCCTTGCTCATTTAACACTACATCCGGGCACCGATGCAGCGGCTCTTGCTTTGACACCGTATTCGAGCCATACGGCGCGTTACTTCCGGGTAACGACCTAGCTTTAGCGCAATAATGTCTTTGATTCATGTCATGGGGGTTCG
>NC_029781.3:9442251-9457602 GCF_000817695.3 Arachis duranensis | reverse complement strand
ACATAAAATTAAGAAAGAAAAATAGAATGGTAAACGATATAATTATGAAAAATTGATAGTGACGATAAAAGGAAAAAAAGAAAAAATATGTTGCGTCTTTGTCCAGTGTCTCTGCTTTTTTCCTGACGAGAAGGACACAAAATACAGGAAGGACACAAAATACCCTAGTTCAATGTCCCAAGACACAACAACTCTGTCTATGTTTTATTTGTCAAACACGATTTGTGTCTCTGTGCTTGTAAACAAACGCTGGCCAACGTCATCCACCCATTCTAGTGAAGCCTATATCTAGAGATTCGATTCAGATAGATTAACAATCATTTACCTACAAAAGCAATAATCTCGGAATCCATAATACCTTTGCCTAAAGGATATTTATGGGCTTGCAATCTACCTGCCAATTAGCAAGATGCCTAAGGGCTTCTTGAATCACTTGATTGCTGATTCCTCTTTTTTTCTTGCACGCGTCCCTTCTCTTGGGGTGTTGGATTGCCAAATTCATTAGTGCTGTGGTGACTGATCATGTTGGATGGATATCACTCAATTCATTTCTAAATATTTTTATCATGAAATTTTCCACATCTCTTGCTACATTTTAGATCACGATGGGAATTTATAGCAATAATAAGTTAATAACCTTAAATATATGTGATAAGGATCTACATTTGAAAGTCAAATTTATGTGATGGATCTTAAAATATCGCTGCAGGAAAAGTATTGGGAAGAGCATCCAGGCAGAGTTGTGCCTCTCATGGAACCAAAGTTTTATTGGGGTCCGTGGAGGATTATGCGAGGAGACGTACCATCTCCACCACCATCTCAATGAAAGGTCTGGATGCATGTTTTATGTTTGCTTCCAATTCACCACATTTTGTCATTTAAGCACAGGATGTTTGGCTTCACCAAAAGTTTGTTACTGCACCCTTATTGTGTTGTCTTTTTCTCTCAGCTGTGAAATCGAAAGGTTGGAACTTGTTCTCTTCATGGAAAGCATACTATAATATTTATAAATAGCATTAAGAATTTTTACAACAGCTTTACTTACTAGTTGAGCTTATCCCTCTTTGTAAATTTGTGCTGATTTATATGTTGTTTTTCTTTTGTTTATTGACTTGGACAGTAGGACTTGACAAAAGCAACATGAAGCTTTGTTAATTAACTTGGCTTCTGTTAGTCGGACAACACAAGTTCCATCATAAAATTTGAAAATGCAATTACATATTTGGTGTAGAATATTCAAACAGTGCATTGACTTTTAAGCATTCAAAAAAATAATGTGAATAAAAGAAGTGATAATCCCAAATATCTAGGATGCTATTTTCATGTTTGTAGTTCTTTCACTTGGGACAAATTTAGATAAACAACTTAAGTAAGATCAAATGTTGGTCGCTAGCTAATGAGTTGTTGTATGTATAAGGTGGGATTTAAATCTCCAATACTTGTTTTAATGGACGAGTGAATCAGAGTAGATTTTCTCAATTTTTTTTAACAATTGAGGGAATAAAGTGTAATCTCTCACTATTAATTTTATAAGTGGGATCAAGAAAAAACAAGAGAGTAATGAAGGGTTAAAAATTACACTTTACTCCCTTAATTTTTTTTAACAATTGAGAGGACTCATTTTCTGATTGAACTGATTATACGACTAAGCCAAGTTGGTTCCAAAGTAAAATTTTACTAACCAAGTAGATGAATAACGCAAATTAATTTTATTATGGAGAGTGGTTTAGTGTTGGACGACGTTATGGAGAGGAGAGCTTTACCTGCCTGTGGTGTCAGCCACATAGAAATTGGACCGTGCGAGAGGTAGAGTCCAAATTGGACCGTGCGAGTAGTGGCTGCAACATGGACTGTTCGAGTTGTGGAAGTCCAAGCCACGTGTCGCACGTGAGTGGCTCCCCAGTGGCGGTGCCCCTTTAATCCCACAACTCGCCTTCATTGCATGCGTACCCTCACTTTCCCTTCCTGGCTTCCTTCCCCACCCAGCATCCATACCTCCATCTTCTTCTTCCTTGAATGCTTGCTGCTTCATCCATTTGAGGGGAAAAAAAATTAAAATGTCCAAAAAATCAAAATCCAGAAATGTTGATCGTCCGGAATTTTACATTGTAAAATATCTCAACTATTCTGATTGTGTAAGTTTATTTGTTAAATTTTTTATATTTTAAAATGATTATTATTATGTTTGAAATTTATTTAAATTTATTGTTGTTTGTAGTTGATCTGAGAATGACTGAGTCTATAATTTTATTGATAGAAATTTAGAAATAAATGTTTAAAAAAAATGTAAATGTAGTTGATTCTTGTTTAGAATTATTTATAATATAATAGATTATAAATAAAAATAGACCTTTTTAAAATTTTTTGGAGTAATATTAGAAGTTATAATTAAGTAGTTATAGTTAATTGTAGAAATTTAGGAATATATGTTCAAATAATAATTAGAAATATATATGTTTAAATGTAGTTATTCTTGTTTACACTTTTTTGTAATATAATAGATTAGACTTTTTCTTGACATCTGCGAATTTATCTTCTCACAAATCACACCTTTAAGCTCTTCAAATGAAATTGTGAAGGGAATAACAACATCTAACGGATCTTCACAAACAAATTTTACTCCTTCAGACGTCTGCAACAAAATCTGACCAAAATAATACACTTTCAAAAGGACTCTATCATCTATTCCTCTCACTCATTTAAACAGAAACAGAAACTTTCTTATCAACTTTTTTTTCCCAACCCAACTAGATAGACACCAGACCATGAGAAAGAAGAGAAGTCGAAGAAGATGAAAAATATTGGATCTGATTGGTTGATTACGATTTACACATCTTCGCATGTATATATACACACACACAACTCGGATCAAGCGACTTGTTTAACCTAATTCAAAAAAAGCATATAATAATGAAAACGGACCGTCCGATTTCATTTAGGAAAAATAAAAAAAATTCTTATTCATGCACAACTCGTTGGACCCAGCGAGTTGTTGAACCTAATTCAAAAAATAAATTCATAACAAAAACGGACTATCCAATTTTATTTAGGAAAAATAAAAAAAATTAATCATGGATAAATTGCAGGTCCGACAACCTTTATATAAATTTCAAATCTTTCCTCAATTCAAAACGGACCCTCCAATTTGCTTACAAAAATTTAAAAATAATAAAATCGAATGGTCCAATTTTTTAACATCAAATCTGACCTAAAAACTATCCCACAAATTGGTCTATTATCTCCATTATTCATAATTTGGCGCAATACATTCACCTCTTCTATAACAAAAATAATCAGCCGATGAATAATAATAGTGGCTCATAGTGTCAAATATCAAGGCCTTTTTTATTAGCTTTAGAAGTTACCATATTACACATGTAAAGAGAAGTGCAATTCAGCAGCCCACACACTTGCAAATCTGGCTTTTACCAGACCAAGTCTAGTTCCACCTGCGATCTGTAACCAGACCCATTTGGATACCTTTGGTATATCTTTATAATATAACATAAATATTACTTTCAAAAAAAAAGGAGAGACAATAAGTAATCCTAAAAATTTTCTATAAACGAGAAATTGAAAATATATTATTTTGGGTGTATAAATATGAAAAATTATTGAACTTTCTGGTTCATCTTCTAGGATTTTCAATTGTTATTCAATAAAATATCTTCTATAGAAATCTTTGAAATTTGCAAATTTCTTTGAAATTAGTATCCAAGCATTATTCTCAATAATTAATTTAAATATATTAAAAACTTACATTACCTTCTAGAATTATTTCATCCAAATACGACCTTGCAAATTTGAAATCAACTTAGAAAAACTTTATATATCTTGTATACTATTTTTTAACTTCCTTTTACTCTGAAAATTAAGTCATTAAAATAGGTCAAACTCATCAGACATTTACCTATTTAAATAGGTGAGTGTTGCCTTTATAATTAAGTCCGTTTTAATTTTGGATTGAGTCCGATTAACCAAAAAATGGCTGGTTAAACAGGTTAGTCTGCGAATTAAATGGGTGGTCTGTTTTTTTTTTACATTTTTTAAAGAAAATAGTACTTTTAGTTGATATTTCTCCTGATTTGACATGAAAATTCGACCCATCAACTAAAAAAATTATTTTTTAAAGATTTTTGACTTTAAAATAATATTTTTTGTCAATATATTTTTCAAAAACTAAAATAAAAAAAATAAACAGACTGACTCGTTTAACCCATTAGAACAATCATAAATGATCTAAACTAAAAAATTATAGTCCGTAAATAAAATAAATTTAAACTATTTAGCCTATTAAACCTTTAAATTTAATGAGCCAAACTAATCCGTTTGACCGCTCTACTGAGAACTAACTTCTATTCAGCTGTAGCATATATGAGTATATGACACTTCTTAAGAATTACGCTGTGTCTAATTCTAGAAGGTAGAAGGGGAAAGTAGTTCATAGAAGATTAGAACCAACCAAAAACTTTACATTAAAAAATTTAGATATTGAGATTTTTTTCTTAATTTATTCTATGTAAAAGAAGCCAATTAGCCGAGAGATCATCTAGAAACATAAAGATGAGAAGTGGAGAAAGTGGTGGATGTAAAATATAGAAAGGAGATGATGGTTTTTCCCATTACGGATAATTTGGACAACTCATATAAATAGTTACTGGTTCTTAACAGGGAGTGAAGTTTTTTAGGGAAAAAAAAATAGATAGTGTCGATTTTTTATTTTTTATTGTTCTCTTTTTTATATTTAATTTTAATTTTAATTATAAAATTAATGGTAACAAATATTTCTTTTTTTAAGTATTAAAAAAAGAGCAATGCTAGAAAACTAAAAGGGTATTAGCCAAAAATCAATCAAATACTTTTGGGTGAATTCAAAATATGTACGAGTTAATATATATGGATGTTTCTTCTATTAAGTATCAGAATGTTTCTTTTTCATATTAAATTGATATTCTTTTATATATTTTTCGAATTTTTTTGTATTACAAATGTGAATATCTCTATTTCTTTAAGAATTTCATATATTTTTTTAAATTTTATAGATATTTAATTATTTTTACTAAAATATAATTGGATATTTCTTTTGTTAAATATTATGATATTTTTTTCATATTAAACGAATTTTTTTTATAATCCCTCTCATGGCTATCCTCCCTACGATGATGAGAAGCACGGAACTTGTAGCCATAGTCATCATATGCATAATCATCACGGTCATATCCTCCAACCCTGGCAGGTTTATCATATCCTCGATTACCATAATTTTCAATGCTGCCATAACCATCTCAAAACTTATCATATTTTGGGAACGTGTTGATATCGACTTTCCTGTAGGCATCAATCTGATTATATGGCTCATGATCAACTGAAGATCTTGAGACAATCATGTCCCATATTATACCATAATGAAACATTTCTATTTATAAAGTATAAAATAATATACATTACATATACAAATTTGTCCAAGGTTTTATATTACCGTAGTGATGATAAGCAACAAGCAGTTGCATTCACCGATAATTTGGCTCATGGACCGCACCATAACCCTCAAGAGCCTGTGGATTCAAGAGAATAAGATATGTCAGCAACAAATAATCAATCATGAGAGGAGTGTTAGGCAAATCCAGTCCTTATCCTCACTGCCCCAATAGCTAGCTTTCTTTCATGGAGCTTTCAACTGTTTCAAACGCGTTCTTGCGAGTGATGCCGCGGTTGAGGGTGGATAGTGCTTGAAAGAGGTGGTTGAGGAGGGAAGAGGAGAAGGTTTTGTCGGTGACGAAGTCGAAGGTGGACTTTGTGTTGAAACAATTGTCTTGAATGCGCTTGTTGAGGGCGTCTCGGAGAGCATGGAGGTCGCCGGTGCTTCCAGCAGTATTGGTGAGAGAGAGAGGTCTGTGTGTGTGATTGTTGGAGGTGGGTAGGTTAATGTGAGAGAGAAGATGAAAACTTTTATAGGTTTTAATTAGGTTTACTTAATTAATTTTAATTTTTTTAAATTTTGAATTCTATAAATTTAAAATTAATTATTAATATAAATTAATATGATTTTGTTTAATTTTTGGCTTATAACCTTTTTGGTTCCATAAATTTTTTCTTAAAAAAATTGGAGAAGATTCATTCCTCTCTTAACACCATTTCATTACCAGAAATGTAAGGTGAAATTACGATATAATCAAGAAAGGAGAAATTGTATATTTTCGCATGCGTCAAATCTTGGCACTGTGGCATGGCTGAATGAAAATATTTATTATGCCTTTGCATAATATAAATAATTAAATAGACATTTTAAGGCTGTGGGTGCGGGTAAGCGCGTGCGTGGCAGGTGTTCAAGAATCAGTCCGGATTCTATACATATTTTGTTGGGTTTAGATTTATTATTTTTATTTGGTGTTATTTTTATGTGGGATTTAGACCATATTTTAAAAAGTATAAATTAAGAATATAATAATATTTTTAATATAAAATTTTTAATATTTAACATTTTAATAAATATTTTAAGAATATTTGATAAGATACTTATTAATTAATATAAATTTATTATTTTCATCTATTTTAAAAATATTCGATTTCCCAAATAATTAACTTCTCACTAAATTAATAAGATAAATTTATACTGTCAATGATAATAATTTTTTTTATCTATAATTTACCTAGGCAACCTTTTCATTATTACACTATTAATTAATATAAGCATTTATTATAACTATGGTTTGAACAGTATCAAAACAAATATAAATAAATATAAGAGACAATAATAAAAATTTTGGATTTAGCTAACATATGTTTAATGATACAAGTTAAAATTATTAATCAAAAAATTATTATAAAAATTGTATAATAAAATTTTATTATAAAAATATAATTGAAATTAGTATATAAAAAAATATTGAGAATTTTAAATTTACAAAAAAAGAGAAAAAACTGGCAAAGAGACTAATTTGGTGCATAATATTCAATTTCAGGGAATAAAATGAGTTACTTGATGCAAAGTAAGAGACCAAATTGGTGCATCTGCAATGATAATATAGCGGATGACACGTGAACGAATAATATTTTGACACGTGACATAATCCAATACATGACAAAATAGTATAGTGACACGTGGCATAACCATCTATGTTAGTATGTCACGTGTTATTGACTGACATGTCATTATACCGTCATATGTGGCCAAACTATGAAGTGACACGTGTCACTAAAAGTTTACGTTATCAAATCACGTCAGTACGTTATTAACGAAAAATGGGTTAAAAACTAATATGATGTAATTTTTTCAATTTTAAAAACGTAAATTGGTGCAATTAAAATTTTAGAGACGATTTAGTATACCACGTCAATTTTAGAAACTACTTTAGTAATTTAGTTTACACATGTCTATTTAGGCTGAAAGAGTATTGGAAGAATAATAGTCTAATTGAAAAACAGGCTACTTTTTTTGTTTTGAATTATGAAAAGTCACAATGTGTGTTTGGCATTATTTAAATTTTTTTTAATTTTAAAAAAAATTAATTTACAACTTTTTGAACAAGTAAAAATATATGATTTCTTCTTTTTGATAAGTCATTCTATCATTTTTCTAAAAAAAATTGACTTTAAAACAAAATAATTTACTTTCATTTTTTGTTCTACGAAAATGTTTCCTGTTTCTATTGGAAATACTGGCTCTCCATCATCATTTTTACACAAGGTTCTATCTGGTAGAAGTACTAACCTTTCACCATTATTTTCACGCAATATTCCATCTGTTGGAAGTATTGACCCTCCACTACTATTTTTACGTAATAATTCATCTGCTGAAAATATTGTCCTTCCAACACCATTTTAAAACAATATTTCATCTGAATTACTTATTTCATATATTTCTTCCAGTTTATTTTTTTATCATTTTATCACTATTTTTATTATTAAATTTATATTTAATATTGTATGTGATATAAAATCTCTGTTTTAATTTTATTTTTTTCACATATAATTTTATTTTTATATAGTTTGCTATTATTTTTATAGTTAGTTATAACAAGTTCTTGAGTTATTTATCCAAACGCTACAACTTTAAAATAAATATTTTTATAACTAAAAATTCAAATACAAAATAACTTATTTATAAATTACTATTAATAAAAATGTTGGAATAAATTAATTTTAATATCCCAGATCATCCATATTAAATCACCAAAAATAACATAATGCGGAAGCGTACCTGAATTCATAAACATGAATTATGATTGGAAGATTTTGGATCTTGTGGTTCTTTCGATCTTCCTCAACCAAAGCCTTATGTATTCCTAGGTGGCTAAACTGTAACTCTTTTGATGGGGAAAGAGCAACACCGAAACCCTGAAGGTCTATTTATATTTGAGCATGACACCCATTAAACCCTTAAGCCTTGGGGACCGAAACCCTGAAGGTCTATTTATATTTGAGCGTGGCACCCATTAAACCCTTAAACCCAAATAAAATAGTATCTAAAGCCCAAAAGATAATATATCTAAAATCCAAAAAAATATTTATCTAAGGAACAAAAGATAATATCCAGTTTTATTCTCATTTAATTCCAAATCAAAAGTAATAATGACTTATTCAATTAGCATTTATAACAATAAATGAGATCATCATTATATAAGTCATTTAATTTGAAATAGCATCATTTGTGATTATAATTGATATATGTATTGCCCACAAATAAGTTAGGAAATTAAATAATTTCCTAACAATCTCCCACTTGGGCTATACATATATTCTTTCTTGACATAATCACATTTTATAAACTTTATGCGCGCATCTGAATGCTATTTCTTTCATTACTTTAACAATCTGGTCCGTCTCATACATTAGATATGGAACTACCGCAGCTTTTATCACATTAAATGCCGTGACTAAACCACGCCAATCACCATCCTAATATACTTAACGACATAGATCAAATTTGGATGAGTAATATGGAAATTACATGCCAAGTGATCTCATGCATGTCTATTTCCAGTTGGTCCAACTTTATTAAGATCAAACACAATACAAATATTGCAAAATGAACATTTCATATAACATGAAATAAACCATCAACTTAATTTTGCAGAAAAATAACTCAATATCTGTCATAGGACATATAGCATAAAATAAACTCCCACTAAACCAAGGCATCACTAATATTGACACCCATCCGAGCAGTGTGCTCATGAAAAACTTTAGGGTTCAATCCCTTGGTAATGGGTCTGCTAGCATATACTCTGTTTTCATATGTCCTATGAAAATCTGTTTTTCTTAAACTTTCTCCTTGACAACTAAGAAACTTGATGTCTGTATGCTTCGATTTTGTCAAGCTCTTATTGTTATTGGAGTATAGTACTTACTGACTTGTTGTCACAAAATATTTTTAATGGCCCTTTCAATGTCATCTACTATATGAAGCTTAGTGACAAAGTTTCGCAACCATATGCCATGAAATCGGAATCAGAGTACCTAATGATCTCCAAATTTTCTAATCTCCGATAAATAAGCATGTAATCCTTTGTTCCCTTTAGATAACGCATTATGCGTTTAACAGCTATCCAATGATCCATATCCGGATTGCTCAAGTATCTACCTAACACTCCCACTATAAATGATATATCAGGATGTATGTAGACTTGAGCATACATTAAATTCTCTAGTGCTAATGCATAAGGTTTATCATGCATTGCTGTCCTCTCAAGATCATTTTCAGGGCATTGTTTGAGACTGAACTTGTCTCCTTTAGTTACGGCTGTGTCCATTGGTCTACAACTTTCCATGCCATATCTACTTAAAATCTTTTCGATATAGTTCTTTTGTGATAATCCAAGAATACCTTGAGAGCAATCTCTTAGTATCTCGATTCTTAATACAAAAGAGGCATCACCAAAATCTTTCATTTCGAATTTTTCCGATAGAAATTTCTTAGTTTCATACAACAAGCCTATATCGTTACTAGTAAGTAGAATGTCATCAACATCTAAGACCAAAAGGATATATTTACTCCCACTGAACTTGCGATATACACAATTTACCTCAAAATCATATGAGGTAATGACTTGATTAAACTTGTGATACCATTTAACAGGAAGCTTGTTTGAGATCATAGATGGATTTTCTCTTTTCTCTATTGGATCTCCTTAATGACACTTATTGAGGTTGTTGAGCTTGCTGTATGGATTGGGATTGAGGAGGATTCTCATTATTTTTCTGTGCTGTAGCAGTATCTTGAGCAACAACGATATTCTCGTTGTTCTCTTGTACTGTAACTGGATCTACAGTAGGATTCTCATTGTGCTTTTGTACTATAACTGTGTCTTGAACAATAATAGGTACAAAGACCTGATCATTGTCAGTTATAGAATCCTCATCAAAAGTAACATTTCTAATATCTCCTTCCCCCCAAATTCAACATCCTTAAGAAATCTCGTATTTCCTGTTTCAAAATAGACCTTGATGCAGGATTGTAAAACTTGTACCCCCGTGAGCGCTCAGCGTAACCGACAAACTAGCAACTAATTGTTCTTGAGTCCAATTTTCTTTCATGCGGCCTATAAGGTCGCGCCTCAGCTGGACATCCCCAAATATGCAGATGCTTTATACTGGGCCTTTTTCCAGTCCAAATTTCATATGGGGTTTTGTTAACTGCTTTGCTTGGCACCCTATTAAGGATGTACACTGCGGTCTTTAATGCTTCTCCCCAGAGTGATTCAGGCAAGGAAGAATGACTAATCATACTTCTCACCATGTCCTTAAGAGTTCGGTTCCTTCGCTCTGCAACACCATTCATGCTAGGTTTGCCTAGCATGGTGTATTGCGGAACAATACCACACTCCTCTAGGAAAAGAGCAAAAGGCCCGGGACGTTGCTCACCTGAACTGTCATATCTTCCATAGTATTCACCATCACGATCAGATTTGACAGCTTTAATTTTCTTTCCAAGTTGAAGTTCAACTTCAGCTTTGAAAGACTTGAAAACATCCAAGGCTTGAGACTTTTCATGAATTAAATATAGGTACCCGTAACGAGAGTAATCATCTATGAACGTAATAAAGTACCGTTGTCCATTCCAAGAGACAGTAGGGAATGTGCCATATATATCGGTATGTATCAGTTCTAAGACATTTTTAGCTCTCTCGGCACCTAATTTCCTTTTGTTTGTTGTTTTCCCCCTTTATGCACTCAATACAGACTTCAAAATCTGCCATTTTTAGGGGTCCAAGAATTCCATCCGACACAGGCCTCTGAATTCTCTGTTTAGAGATGTGACCTAGGCGTTTGTGCCATAATGATGCCGAATTCTTATTTAGTTTTCGTTTAGTACCTGTTTGCAGTATTTCATTATTATTTGAATTTAGGTCAAGCCTATATAGATTATCCACTAAATGACCAGCGCAAATATTATTCGAATTATAAAAGAGACTGACTTTATTGTTTCCGAACGAACAAAAATAACCTAATTTGTCCAAACGAGAAACAGAAACCAAATTTCGTCTTAAATGACGGTACATAAAATGTCTCTAATAAATCCAAGTAAAATCCACTCGTGGAACATAATCTAAAGGTTCCTATAGTTTTGATTGCAACTATATTGCCGTCTGCCACATAGATGTATCTTTCAGCATCACTTGGCGATCGGCTCCACAGGCAACCCCTTCTTTACACGCCAAGTGGCATATTTGGTACAATCTTTCTTCATGTGTCCCGCCTTCTTACAGAAGAAACAGGTTGAAACTTGATCCTGTTTCTTAGTCTTTTTCTGCTGAGAAGGTATATCCGCAGTAGTATCACGCTTTCTTTTATACTGAGAAGATGAAGCCATGTGAGCACTTTCAGTCTTATCTTGCTGTAGCCTCTCTTCTTCTTGCACACAGTGAGATATAAGCTCATTTAAGGACCAAGTGTCCTTCAGAGTATTATAACTCACTTTGAATTGCCCAAAATGTGTAGGAAGGAAAATCAAAATGAAATGCACGAGTAAGTCTTCAGACAACTCTAACTTTAGTGCTTTCAACTTTGAAGCAAGATGAGACATTTCCATAATGTACTCCCTTATGTTCCCTGTACCTTTATACCTCATGGAGACAAGTTTGCTCAAAAGACTACTTGCCTCCGCTTTTTCATTCTTAGTAAAGAAATTTTCAACATCCTTTAGGAACTTTTTGGCATCTTTATCCTCAGTAATTGAGCCCCGAAACGCCTCAGGAATTGACCGTTTCATGATCATAATGCTCATTCGATTGGATCTCTCCCACTACTCTATTTTAATCTCATTGAGATTTTCCGGAGTGAAAGTGGGTTTCTCCTCTCGAAGAGCTGTATCTAGATCCATACAACCGAGGACAATCTCCACGGTATCTTTCCAAACTTTAAAGTTTGAACCATTCAGCATAGGAATACTGCTAATTTGTGCAGAAACATTGGTAGCTGAAGCCATAGTTTCTGAATTAGAACAAAAGAACATACAGTAAACATTAGTTAATTAATGGGAAAAAATCCATATTGAGATATCTAGTACAACATTAATTTTCAATCTTTGGATAGAAAAATTAACTATAAGTGATACTCTCATTGCAGTAATCAAATATTGTCAAAATTTCTGTCACGCATTAAGCCTTTCTTTGGACCGACTTAATGCGCACATGGAGACTTAAACTTCGCAACCTATTTATTACCGCATATATTTTCTATTAATTGGCCAAACAATAACCTTCCTTTGGGCCGATTATTGTCCACATAATTAATAGAAAATAAACAAAAGTGTACAATGCTTATTATTTGGCCAAACAATAAACTTCCTTTGGGCCGATTATTGTTCGCATAAATAATAAGTATTACTTTATTCTTAGTTACCCAAATATTTATTTACCATTAATATGTGCATGTAATTCGGCCAAATATAGGCCTTCCTTTGGGCCGACCAATATTCGCATAAATTGCATATCACCATATTCCTTATGTTTTGAATAAACCAATTTTCACAAAAGAGACTACTTTGGCAGCATAATATTCAATCAATTTATTCCAAAACCAAATCTTTATAAAATATGTGGGTATAATAATCCAAATTGTTACTAGTTTCCTTATGTAACAATTTAAAAAAAATAATTTTTTATTATTATTCAAATATTATTAATATATACACATAACTTGGCCAAATATAAATCTTCCTTTAGATAGATTAATATTCGCATAAGTGACATATCCATTATAATTCTTAATTTTATAAAAGGCTAAAAGAATCATATCAAGCAATTATATATATATAAAGAAATTAACGATTAATTTCATATATATACTTTTGACAACTTATATTCAACCGTTCTCTCCAAAAAAAAGAACGAATCCATGAATAATCATTATCCACACACATATGTTGTTCGATCATGTGTCAAGGCTCATTACATTCACATGTATAAAATACATTAACAAATAAATCAACATATAAAGAGGGCACTTCAATTTATAAAGTCAGTGTATACACACTAAAACAAATAATGAATTTACCGGATCCAGAAAATCGAATTCGATCCAAACAGAAAGCAACAAGCAAACATGTTTTGATCCCGTGGAAAAAAAAAAACTTAATATTTTCAATGACTCAATTATGGATGGCTCTGATACCACTTGTTGGAATAAATTAATTTTAATATCCCAGATCATCCATATTGAATTACCAAAAATATAACATAATGCGGAAGCGTACCTGAATTCATAAATATGAATTATACGATTGGAAGAGTTTGAATCTTGTGGTTCTTTCGATCTTCCTCAACCAAAACCTTCTGTATTCCTAGGCGGCTGAACTGCAACTCTTTTTGATGGGGAAAGAGCAACAAAGGCGGCTTTGGTATATTGGGGACCGAAACCTGGAGGTCTATTTATATTTGAGCATGACACCCATTAAACCCTTAAGCCCAAATAAAATAGTATCTAAAGTCCAAAAGATAATATATCTAAAATCCAAAAAAATATTTATCTAAGGAACAAAAGATAATATCCGGTTTTATTCTCATTTAATTCCAAATCAAAAGTAATAATGACTTATTCAATTAGCATTTATAACAATAAATGAGATCATCATTATATAAGTCATTTAATTTGAAATAGCATCATTTGTGATTATAATTGATATATGTATTGCCCACAAATAAGTTAGGAAATTAAATAATTTCCTAACAAAAAATTCTTAGACGTTAAACTCTTCTTCCACCAATGAAAAATACACACATATCCTAATATCTAAGCATAACTCACACTTTGTTCCAATATCCAAAAAATTCGACCTTAAGACCCACTACTACTACTACACGTACAAATAATAGTAGTAGTAGTAAATAATTACATTATTCACTAATAATAAATAATTACAATGTTAATATTACATACTATTGATATTATTCATATGTATGATATTAATAACATTAATTATTACTATAATATTAATACTAATGTTATTAGTAATTAATAGTAATTCAATTCATTATAATATTATTATTAATAATAAAAGTCATAAAATTATTAACAATATTAATGTTAATAATATAACTTAATAGAAAAATAATAAATCACTATTTTTTTAATACTATTTACACAATTTTTCTATTATATATTTTTTAGCGTTATTACAATTCAATTCTTTAAAAATATTTAATCGAGCAACTTAATCTTGAACAAATTTTAATCATTAAATTAGCTTATAATCTTTTATTTTGTTATACAACTTAATTCTCAATTTCAATTTTTGTAAAAAAATAAAATAAAACTGTCTCTATCGTTATTTAATAAACATATAATAATTTTTAGACTTTTTGTATAAATTTTATTTCAACTTCTCTACATAGTTAAATTGTTTGTTGTAAAAACTAATTTATCAGACATAATTTACTTTAGGGGTTGATTCAACTACTGAAATTTGTTAATGATTAAAATGTTTGACTAATAACTTTTTAAGGATCTAGGGAATTATTCTATATTTTTTTACAAATTTATTCAGATATTCAAAAAATTATTAACGAAAAAGATGACATATATTATTCAAATTATATATGACTCAAATTGTAAAAAACCTGAAAGTTCTTACAAAAAGCTTGAAAAATTTTGATAGCATGGCTTTAAATTTTTCGTGGGTTCACAAGCCCAATATATGAATCCGGGCCATAAATCACCTTGGGAGCCATGTTACTATGCAACTGCACATTACTTAATTAATTAGTTCCAATTTAAATGACATAGTTTCTCTATATTCACCTAAGAGGTCGCGAATTCGAAGAATTCCTCTTCCGTCCTTTCTATTGGTGGACTATGTCAGACAATTTTCTTTCTTTTCTTTTTTATTAATAAACTATTAAATATTAAATA